>NC_142361.1:32481175-32846175 GCF_059441175.1 Urocampus carinirostris
TTTCTATTTCACGTTTACCAGAGCCAACGGACGATCGTTTCTCAGAAAAGTGGCACATGGCACTCTAAATTAAAGCAAAACACATACACATACAGTACTACGCCCCTTTTTAGAACAGTCGTTCTGAGAGTATGTAAACAATAGTAAACAAAATCAAATGCAGAACTGTTTTTTGCTTGTTATTTGTTGAATATCTTTACAAATGACGTAAATACATGATTTTAAAAAAATGCAAATACAGATAAATGTAACCATGACACAGATAGATAGATAGATAGATAGATAGATAGATAGATAGATAGATAGATAGATAGATAGATAGATAGATAGATAGATAGATAGATAGATAGATAGATAGATAGAGAGCGATAGATAGGTAGAGAAAGAGAGCCAGATAGATAGATAGATAGATAGATAGATAGATAGATAGATAGATAGATAGATAGATAGATAGATAGATAGATAGATAGATAGATAGATAGATAGATAGATAGATAGATATTTGCCATCTAGAACCGTTATTGGCATTGAATTTAGGGATTCCTTGACGTCTTTTCCCGTTATTGGCAAAGAGTGAGGTAAAGGACTTATAACGTTCATATTTTTCAATTGTTCAGCTGCATTGTGTATTTTATTTTCCATTGTAATAATTATTTTTTCATTTAGCTGGGTTAAAACATGTATGCATGGATCTATATTATTTTTAAAATTTGAAATTTGATCAGCTCAACACAGCTAAAAGATTGTACAGTCCGGGTTTGTGTTCAAAATTATATAGGTTGCCATTCAAAAAATGATAACAATATAAAGGAAGAAAATTTATAATTCTTACATAAATGGAAATTGGTAATTATTGTTAAAAATGGTCAAAGTTTTCTTCAAATTTTCCTATGCGTTGAATCGAATTGTACCTCAACTATAGAGGTTCAACAACTAGTAGATTAATCAACAACTAATCAATTGATAAATAAATCACCAGCTAGTTTTTTTCTATGATCTGTTTTATGGTTTTAAAGTTTTTAAAATATTACATTTCCACAGATTGTCATGATTTGCCAATTGCCCTCACCTGCGCTCACTCCTTCAGCCCCAGATGCCACTCGTTCCCTAATTAGTCCTCCTATTTAAGCATGTTATTCTCGGTCAGTCCTAGTCAGACCGTCTGCGAACCTCAGTGTATGCAAGGCAAGCACTTTTGATTCTGGCTCCTGTTTTGATCCCGAACTGTTTCCTGTATCAAGCCCGATTCAAGCTCCATTCTCCTGTCCCAGCTACCCGTATCCTGATTCTGTTTCCTCTATCAATCCCTGATCCAAACTCCGTTCTCCTGTCCCGGCTACCCATATTATATGTCCTATATTGATCCCCGATCCAAGCTCCGTTCTCCTGTCCCGGCTACCCTTATCCTGCCTGATTCCGTTTCCTGTATCGATCCTCGATCCAAGCTCCGTTCTCCTATCCCAGCTACCCGTATCCTGCCTGATTCGGTTTCCTGTTTTGATCCTCGATCCAAGCTCCGTTCTCCTATCCCCGCTACCCGTATTCTGCCTGATTCGGTTTCCTGTTTTGATCCCCGATCCAAGCTCTGTTCTCCTGTCCCGGCTACCCATATCCGGATTCTGTTTCCTGTATCGATCCCCGATCCAAGCTCCGTTCTCCTGTCCCGGCTACACTTATTCTGTGTCCTATACGATCCCTGATCCAAGCTCAGTTCTCCTGTCCGGACTACCCGTATCCTTCCCAATTCTGCTTCCGGTATTGATGCCCGATCCCTGGCTTCCCGCTTGTCCCGGCTACCCGAAATGTTCTGATCTCCGACCACGCTCCGTCTCCCGGTCCGGCTGCCCGACTTGTTCCGATCTCCAACCACGCTTCGTTCGCGAGGGCTTCCCGCTCCTCCTGCCCAGCGAGCACCAGATTACTGTCTCGTTCCTCTGGCCCTGACTTCCCCGATCCCTTAATAAAGCATTGTGTGAAACGTTACGCATTTGGGTCCCCTGCTTGTCGTGACACAGATATGTTGTTGTCTCTCATGATGCAACACCACTTAATTACATTAATAATTAGGTATATTTAGACATTTTTAAATATTTTTATTTTAAATATTTTATTTTAAAATTCATTCATTGTCAATGCAGATAGTTATGACCCCATCAGTATGGCTTAATTTGGAAATAATGATCACCATTTTGCTGGTTTTCTGACACAACAAAGTGTCACAGTTGCCATGGCGCCCAATTGGCGCCAGCTTCGGCTCGTTGACAGATTGGCTTTCCTTCTATTTAAGCTCAGTACTCTCACTCACCCTTTGTCAGTCCGTCAACGAACCTTGATGTGGGTTTTGACTCTGTCCGGTATCCCTCTGTGTATCCTGTCCGGTACCGATCCCATCAGTTTCGTCCTGTTTTGATTTCGGTCTCCTTTCTCCAGTGTCTGGTATCGTGCTCGTCATTCTTGTCCTGTTTGATATCTGTCTCCTGTCTCCTATATCCGTTATCAATCCTTTTAATCCCGATCTGTCCGGTATCGACATCCTCTGTCTGGTATCAGCTTGTGTAACCGGTATCGAGCTCGTTGGTCTCTTGCTTTCTGTTGTTCCACGCCAGACTTCTGTCTTTGTTCTTTCGCCCAGCGATCGCCGAATCACTGCATGACTGCCCCATTTCCTGTAAAATAAAGGCTTGTGTGAGAAACGTCACGCATTTGGGTTCTCGTCCTGTTCCGGTTCTTGACGTACAGACCAAAACAGAAAGTAAATAATAACAAATTTAGGTTTTTTAATGGTATACTGAACAAATGCTCTGCTTTTTAATGGCTTGATTGAAATGACACCTAGCAGTAGAGTTAAAATTATAATTATACTCTATAATTATACTCTAATATTCTCAGCTACAGTTCATCCTTTTTTATATAAGAATATGGCCCAATAGGCCAAAGCTGTTTCTGTCATGATTCTCCTCCTTTGGCGCAAACTGCCTCGGACGCTGATTGGCTGCCTGTCACTTTTAACCCCCCCCCCGCCTTCCTGTCACCGGTTGTCAGTCTGTCTGCGAACCTCAGCTTCCGCTAGGCAAGCCTTCTGACCCTGACTCTTTCCTGTCCTGACTCTGTTTGATTCCTGGCTCCGACCCCTTTTCTGAACCTGACGTTTTTGCTCCGGTCATCAATCTGTTTTTCCCCGCTCTCGACACTCGTGTATACTACCCTTTCCCTTCTTCCTAATAAAACTAAGAGAAACGCACACAAGTGGGTCCTGTCTTCGTTCTGGTCCTGACGGTTTCGATATATGATTAAATTATCTTATTGAAATACAAATAATGAATCCAGTACAAAAATAAGGATTTTGTCCGCCGCACCACTGAAATCATGGATTGGTGTTTACTCCAATCAGAACCTTTTCTCCTTATATTTTGAAAAATTAGCACAGAAAGGGAGTTACCGATTAGAGAGTAACGTGCAAAAATGTCTAATAAGAAACATGGGTGGTCAAAGAGTAAACCGGTGAATGAAATTACAGCCCATGAGCAATGTATTATCATGTGGTTTGTAGCCCATTTCATCTCCCAAACGTGATCCTGTGCATGTAGTAGCATGTTCAAGCATTCCCAGAAAGGGAGAAACAATGCACAACTAATCCGGGGTTGAAAACCATCTTTGAGTTTATTTTGTTGGTGTTAGAATTCGATGCCACGTTAAAGCGTGCGTGTTTTGGGGTTTTTGATGTTGTTTTAAGAAGTTTAAACCCACATATTAAAACAAGTAGATTTAAAGTACTATTTGATTCTGAGACAAATGATTCATACTGTCGTAAGCTACAGTATTTTCCGCACTATAAGGCGCACCGGGTTATAGGGCGCACCCCCAAAAAATAGATTTTGGTCCTATATTTTCCAGACATAAGGCGCACCAGATTATAAGGCGCTACAATGGGAACATCAACAAAACAGTCAGATAGTTCAGTCCAACTTATTACCCCCTTAACATTCCCAAAGCTTGCAAAGAAGCAAATACGTGTCTCAGACATGTACGGAAACAGTGTCTGTACGATGTCATCATTCGGAAGGTTAAAGTCTTGGGATTCAAGAAATGCCAAACATTTCTTAGTTTCCATTTTATTTTTTTGCTGGTAACTGTGTGGACAGCAAAGTAAGAATTTTATTGTCCAGGGAAACGGGGTTCTTTACTGTGCATATGACAATAAACACTTTGAATTGAATTTAGTTTGAAAATAGACTCATCACAGAAACATCAAGATCGTTCTAAAACAAGACACCGGGAAAATATAAAGCCGCATAGCTCACCTAAGCCATCACGTTCATTAATGATACGTAACCATGGTCTTCTTACAACTCTGAGTGTAGTAAATCCAGGAGAGTAAAATATTTACAAATACAGAATGGTAAAACATGTTTCCTCTATGCCGTAGACGACCAAACTTGCTATTCACATTCATCTTTTTCGGCCAATTGCAGGCTTTGTTTTGCCCCTTTAGTCTATGCGAGCCTGTAAATGATAAAAAGGATCCGCCCCCTTTACTTCCGGATAACTTTAGCCAATAGTGATCGATTCAAATGATGATTGACACATTGGTTAGCCAATGAAACGCCGGTATATAAATCCCAGCACACAACGCGGACTATTCCACGTTCGGGGGGAAAATCGAGTCGGCGGCTGCTTGCCTTAGTTGCAAGACTTTGCGACTTAATATTGATCCATATATAAGGCGCACTGTATTATAAGGCGCATGGTCAGCTTTTGAAAAAAATAAAGGCTTTTAGGTGCGCCTTATAGTGCGGAAAATACGGTATTTGAGATAAATGAGGATTCGCTTCTTTGCTGTTTGACAATCAAACAGTTACTAATGTCACGACCAGAACGGAATCAGGACACAGATGCGTAACATTAACCACAAGTTTATTGAGATAAAGAGGAAAGGCAGCGCCCGCGATCCGGTGCTCGCTGGACGCGGGAAGCAAGTTGCTCACAGAATCGAAACATGTTCCGAATGCGGAAGTGGATCTTCCGGAGCGGGAGATCGTAGTGTTCTAGACGGAAAAACGGGTCGATAGCCGGGACAGGAGAGCAAAACGTGGTCAGGATCAAAAAACGAGTCGTAAGCCGGGACGGGAGGTCTGTCAGAACCAGAACAGATACAGGACCCGATCGCGTGACGTTCTCACACAAGCCTTTATTTTACAAGAAATGGGGAGTCATGCAAATTAGGTAGCCGGTCTGGCGTGGAAAGACCGAAAGCCAGAGACCGACGAGACCCCTTCCAATTGCTCTAGTTGATATCAGACAAATGGGGTCGATACCGGACAGGAAGTGACAGACAGGATAGATAACGTATCAGGATATCGAAAATTAACAGAAGAAACTAGACCTGAATGAAAACTGGAGCAAATAATAAACAGGACAAAAACAGACGGAAACTAAACTGGAATTGCCCTGTTTGTATAAGAATGATTGTAACCTTATTTCTGCACTTGTTACGGTGAAGAAAATAAGTATTTGAACACTCTGCTATTTTTCTATTTCTCCCACTTCAAAATCATGGAAGGGTCTGAAATTTTCATCGTAGGTGCTTGTCCACTGTGAGAGAGATAAACTAAAAAGAAAAATCCAGAAATCGCCCTGTTTGTATAAGAATGATTGTAACCTTATTTCTGCACTTGTGATTTGCTGCAATCATTGTCTGCAACTCGTTTTTGCCTGGAATATTCTGTAAATAAAACCTGTAAAGGAACTGCTCATTATCTCCAGCCTTTATTTTGATAAACTTTGTTCTCGGTCTCTGGAATGAAAAGAATAGGGAGAGGAAGAAAAAAGCATTTTTTACAACTAATTTCACGTTTGGTCTCGTTAAAATTCTTTCCCACGTTGCTCTAAATGGCGATCATGACATTTATTCTTATTTTCTTTAACGAATGTTTTCTCTGTTTGGAAGTGGACAGACTCACCTCCGAGCCTGTGGAGGACACGGACACCACCACCACATTTATGGCAGAATTCGTGAGTAGGCCTTACTTGTTTGCATTTATACCATAAATTCTGGACTATAGAGCACACCTGATTATAAGCCGCTCCCACGACATTTTAAGAGGAAAAACGATTTTTTACATACACAAGCCGCACCTGTATATAAGCCACATGCGCCCACATTTAATCATGTAACACAAACGCAAAATTAACCCAAACCCGACTTCAAGTCCCGCGATTGAAACTAAATGTCCTTCATTACAGTCCACAGTCCCAAAAATAGCAGCCGGCAAAATGAACGGGAAATGATACCGGTACTTAAGGTTTAATGCAGACCTGCAGAGTCCAGGTCCCGTTGAAAGTAATCCAAGGAAAAAAGTGTATATTTCCAAAGGTAAGGGTGGGAAAAATATATATCCACTATTGTCTGCCGTGTCCACAAATACTCACGTATAACGGTCCCCACTTTTCGTCACCCCGCGTTTGTTACGCCCCTTCTTTTTAATTCGCCCGTGCAAAACATATCAGAATAAGTGTCCAAAATAAATACAAATAAATGCATCACAAAAATATACAGTTGCAAATATATATTATACATAGGTTGCACATATTTACAAAGAAAGACGGTACACTGAGAGCGTTTTCAAAGCTTTAATAATAATAATATAGCTTCGACAGGGTAGCAACACTCGAGCGCCGCTAGCGGCCGTTAGAAAAATTCCATAAATTGGCCGCATCACTGAATAAGCCGCAGGGTTGAAAGTTAGGGAAAAAAGTAGCGGCTTATAGTCCGGAATTTACGGTACTTTGCTTTCACCTCGTGTGTCCTGTTCGTCTTTCTCAACTAGAGTGTTTTTTGTTTTAATAAATGCTGACGCTCCCTTTAATGATTACCTTCTACATCAGATGCAGAACAAGTGCTGGCATGCTATTTGCTGTCTTTGCACGGTTATTTTCTCTCGCCCGTGGCAGGCTTTTAAGCTCTCACATAATGCTTTTATTTTCTATTTTTAGCTTGATTCGTTTTTCTATTATTAACCGGTCTTATTTTTCTCATCAACAGTCTTTAGAAGCCAATTACCCCGTGCAAGTGACTGATCCTAATGGTGAGTAATTTACTCAAATCACATATACACCAAATACCTATTCAACTAAAATACAAAATATTTTTAAACAAATGATATACGGGAATAATAATGTTTTTTTGTACTTGTTTAGTTTAAAAAAAGAAAAGAAAAGTGAACAAGTGTTAAGAATGTGCGAATGCCATTGTCAAGTACCAGAACAGGATCAGGACCCAAACGCGTGACGTTCTCACACAAGACTTTTATTTTATGGGAAATGGGGAGTCATGCACGTTAGGCAGCAGTCTGGCGTGGAATGATAGGAAGCCAGAGGTTGACGAGATAGATACCGATTGCCCGAGCAGATATCGGACAGATGGGGTCGATACCGGACAGGACGGGACAGACAGGATTGATAATGAAACAGGATATCGAAATTAAACAGAACAAACTAGACGGGAACGAAACTGGAAACCGATATCAAACAACGGGACAGACAGGATTAATATCAAAACAGGATATCGAAAATAAACAGGACAAACTAGAGGGGAACGAAATTGGAAACCGATATTAAACAGGACAAAATAAATGGGAACAATACCGGACATGAAATACCAACAGGAAACACGAGCGAGTCAAAACTCACGTCTTGCGGGGCAGAGGTTTGTTGACGGACTGACAAAGGAAGAGTGATAGCACTGAGCTTAAATAGACGGAAAGCCAATCTGTCAACGAGCCGCAGCTGGAGCCACACGGGCGGGGCCAATTGAGCGCCATGGCAACCTTGACATTTACAGGGTTTTCTTTTCCTAAATGCAACGTTTCCTAATGTCATAGACAATATTGTTACAGTTAGATTGATGTGCAGGTTGAGTTTAATTTCAGCTTCGTGACAAACTTTGCTCCCAGGTCCAAAAGTTTAAAACAACAGCATGAGGCCATTTTGAATAATTTTAAATTTTACACAACTCTGGAAAATGTCAGGTGCCTATGTTTTTTTTCATGTTTTTCTTCAATGTAAACAAAAATATATTCCAAAAACTTACTCGTTTAGCACAAGGGGTAATGATTCCTTTTAAAAGGCCAGTCATTATTGACCTCCTTTAATTGTTAGAATATATTTTTTTAAGTTTTCAAATAGATTTTGTTATACATCTGTCAAGACCAGAACGGAGACAGGGTTAGGGTTACGTCTCTCTCAGTTTTATTGGAAAAAAGGAAAGGGTTGCACCCACGATCAGGTGATCGCTGGGCGCGGAAAGCAGGTCACTCTGAACGCGGAAGTGGGACTTTCGTGGCGAGCGATGGCGGTGTCGGGAAGGGAAAAACAGGTCAGTAGCCAGGACAGGAGAGCAAAAACGTGGTCGGGGTCGGAAACGAGTCAAAAGCCAGGACAGGAGAGTAGACGTGGTCAGGATCAAAAAAACGGGTCAAAGCTGGGGAACAGATGGGAGCAAAAAACAGGTGGGAGTCAGGGTTGAAAAAACCTTGCCAAGAGTAAACTGAGGTTCGTAGACAGACTGACAAAAGGGGACAGGTAGGAGTGAGTGGGTTTAAATAGGTACAGAGAGCCAATCAGAGTCCGAGGCAGTTGGCGTCAAAGGAGCGGGCACAGGGGCGTCACATCGGTAATCACGACAGTATCTGGTAGTGGACCCATACGCAGGGACACAGGAAATCAGGCAGTGCAAGAAATTTTGTTTGATAACAAAAAACAGGTATAAAGTAACAAACCAACACATGTCCAACAAAAATAAGAAACGGAACACACGATACACACTAGTTGTGACCACAACAAGGGCCTGACCGCCTATGCTTTTGGAACAATCACTATAAAGGAAGGCAGGATGAGAGTCAAGTGTGGGGAAATTTGACGCAGTTCGTACACTCCCCTGGTTGATTCTTATCCTTTTTTTACTTTAGATATCATTCAGGGGAAAAAAACAGCATTCATTCATTTAGCGGCACTGATTAGTAAAAACATCAAAGATATGTTTTGAATAGACAGGCAGTTAATGAATGATTTTTTTATGATAGACAGCAGACTAAAGAGATAAACCGAAACTTCTTTTGTACCAGATCACCTCCGATTGTAAGTAGTAGTTGTCACGGACCAGGAACGGAGACGGGACCCAATTGCGTTCGTTTTACTCAGTTTTATTTAGAAGGAGGAAAGGACTTGCAACCACGATCCGGGGATCGTCGGTCACGGGTAGCAGATCGCTGGGAACGCGGAAGTGGCACTTCCGTGTCGAGCGCAGGCAATGTCGAGAGCGAAGAAAAACAGGTCGATGGCCGGGACGGAGGAGCAAAAACATAAACGGGTCCAGAATAAAGGTCGGCAACGGGACTCAGACAGAACAACAGGGCAGGATAGAGTCAGGAGTCACAAAAGTTTGCCTAGCGTGTAGCGTAGGTTCACAAACGATCCGACAAATGTTGACAGGAAAGTGGGGGTTTAAAAAGAGGAAGCAGCCAATCACCGTCCGCAGATGCCCCGCATCAGTAATCATGACAGTAGTTGTTGTTAATTTACCTCCATGAAATAGGAGGTGTGTCATCAAAACTCATCAATGGTCTCATCTCATCTCATTAACTGCACTGCGTATCATCAGTAGGGTCGCGGGGGGGCTGGAGCCCATCCCAGCAATCATCGGGCAGTGGGCAGGGGACACCCTGAACTGGTTGCCAGCCAATCGCAGGACACACGGGGACAGACAACTCACTCGCTCATTCACACCTAGGGACAATTTGGACCGGCCAATTCACCTGAAATGCATGTTTTTGGAATGTGGGAGGAAACCGGAGTGCCCGGAAGAAACATACAAACTCCGCACAGGAAGTCCGGTAGCTGGATTTGAACCCACACAGGAGGTCCCCAAGACCTTAGAACTGTGCCGCACACGCGCTAACCACTGCGCCGCCGTGCTGCCCCTCATCAATGGTATTGAATTTGAAACAGAGATTTGACTGTGGAGGTTGTCAGCAGTATCAAGTTCCTAGGGGTGCACATCACAAACAAACTCACCTGGTCCGTGAACACTGCATCTCTGGTTAAGAGGGCACAGCAGCGCCTGTACTTCCTGCGGAGGATGAGGAGAGCCCACCTGCCCCCACCATCCCTCATCACTTTCTACAGGGGCACCATAGAGAGTATCCTGACCAGCTGTATCTCTGTGTGGTGTGGAGGCTGCAGCGCTACCGACTGGGGTAGTGTGAGGAGGGTAACGAGGACAGCGGAGAAAATAATCGGGACTACACTTCCCTCCATTCAGGACATTGGCCAGAAGCGCTGCTTATCCCATGCTAAGAACATTACCGGGGACCCCTCTCACCCCCATCATGGACTATTCACTCTGCTAGCCTCTGGGAAGAGGTACTGCAGTGTGCGGTGCAGGACCACCAGGCTCCGCAATAGTCTAGTCCCCCTGGCCATTAGACTGTTAAATGGTCAATCTAACATATAGTTAACTTAAATCTAAACGGCTGCTAATTTGACTTTTGCACTAGTGGCAGTTTTTTTATAGCTTGCCACTCCTTGCACATTTGATCTCTGCACTATTGTTACTTACAGTGTTATTACTTACAGTGTTACTGTTTACAATATAATGGTACTGTGTACCTGACTTGTTAACCTGACTGCCCATCTTGCACATCTGGTTAGCGTCTCTTCTTGCACTATCGGCACTATGGTAAATAACACAATACAGCTTTATTTATATCTGTACACTGAAGGACACTGAGGGAAACTGTGGGAGTCAGATCCATCGACATTTCGTTCTGTATACACGTGTACTAGAATGACAATAAAGTAGATCTGAATCTGAATCTGATGTCAGATTTCCATCAAAGAATTTTCCAAGCACAAAGTTGCGGAATGAAGCGTTTCAAGTAGTGCTAAAAATAACATCTTTGAGATATCACATTTCCTCCGCCGATTTTGGAGAAGATAACACAGCTCACTGACGATGCACCCGATTTAAAGAGATAAGTGGATTATTCATCATGGCTGCCATTCATCAGTTTGTATTCAGTCCTTTGACGATGTCAGCACTGGGGTTCAAAATGTCATTGACTAGTGGCAACCTCTTCTAATCAACGCATTGACCCGGTTTACCATCGAGAGTGCTGGCTAAAGATATTCAAAGCCATCACTTTGCCTGACTTCCTGCCTCGCCCGTTCTGGTACAGTGGAACCTCGGTTCTCGACTATAATCCGTTCCAGAACCCTGTTCGAAAACCGATTTGTTCGATCACCGAAATCATTTTTCCCATTGAAAACAATGTAAATCGTTTTAATCCGTTCCAACACCCTGAATGTTTACCTTGAATGTTTAACGTAAACATAAAGCTAACCCAGGCTGTACGTTCGCGTTATCATAATCTTCCGTACGAAAGATTACGCTAACATGAACGTGTAAAAATAAAAAAATCAGGTCGTTTACAAGTCATTTAGCACCCGGTCTCCACAACAAGTGGTGAGCGGTTCATTGGAAAAGGGGCTCCGTTCCAACACCCTGAATGTTTACCTTGAAGTTTAACGTAACCATAAAGCTAACCCAGGCTAATTGTACGTTCACGTTATCGTAATCTTCCGTACGAAAGATTACGCTAACATGAAGGTACGCACTCACGTATTACCAGCGTTCGAACTCCGATTTTTTTGACCGAACAGCGAAGCAAGAATTTCTCGAAATTTTGGGTCGCACTCCGATTTGTTCGAACTGAGAGGCGTTAGAAAACCCAGGTTGCACTGTATGTGAAATTTAACACTGTTCGAGTGGTTATACAGTGGATAAAGATACAATTTTATACTCCAATTCAGGGGTGACCAACTTTTTAGCAGCTGAAAGCAACTTTTTTGTTACCAAGTGCAAAAAGCTTTCAGTTTGATATGCAATCCTAAAATAACAGTGAGGAGATCATTTCTTCCTCATGCCATGAGGCTCTTTAACTCCACCCGGGGGAGTAAAAGCCCACATTAAAGCCCACCCCCACATTTGGGTTAGGGTTAGGGGATGAATTAAGTATCTATCTATCTATCTATCTATCTATCTATCTATCTATCTATCTATCTTTCTCTATTTATCTACCTATCTATCGCTCTCTATTGCTCTCCATCCATCTATCTATCTATCTATCTATCTATCTATCTATCTATCTATCTATCTATCTATCTATCTATCTATCTATCTATCTATCTATCTATCTATCTATCTATCTATCTATCTATCTATTAGAAATACCGCATAGCCCCACGGTACAGAGGTTCAGGGTTCAAGTCCAGCTACCGCAAACTCCCCATGTGGAGTTTGCATGATCTCCCTGTGCTTGCGGGAGTTTTCTCCAAGCACTCCAGTTTCCTCCCACATCTTATACTTAAACATGCATGTCAGGTTAATTTTCACTGACTGGGCTGTAGTTCAATGGCAGGGTAGTCTATTCCAAATGCAGACTATTTTGTCCAGGGAATTTTGATAACAGGACTCTGACAGAGGACGGCAGGCGTTGTTGAACAAGGCGCTGTGTTGTGAGAACGGTGGGCGCAAAACAATTCCTTGGCACGCCCATGGGAGGAGCCGAGACGCCATCTTGCGGGGAGTCGTGGGCCAAGAAGAGAAAGCTAAAAGACTTCAGAAGAAGGCTTCCCAGAGACTCCAACGTCACTAATTCGGACGTTTTCGATGGAGTACACTTATTTAAATTGTTAATGAAATTAAATCTGCCCCCGAGTGGAAATGTCGGCTTTTCCATCAAGAAACGAGCGCGTACATTTTGATATTTAATTCCAACAATGGCCTAGTATTATTTATAGACTGGGCAAACACATCTTATTTTTGATCTCACTGTGATCGCCAAAAACTGTTACAATGATCCATTTTAAGCGCATTCGACAACATCACTGAGTCGGTACCAAAGTGTTGAAAAGGAAAAGATTCTACTATCCAAAGCTCTCCAGTATTTAATTTCAAATCCCTCCTGCAGATGCTATGACCCTCCACTTGAGCTCCATCCCTTCTGGCTACCCCTCCACCAGAATCCACCAGGTCAGTCTTAAGACTATTACAAAACTGCACTATCCTATTTACTCATACTGTTGCAAGACCGTGTCTTCCGGCTATGGTTCCCTTCAATTACTATTTTGTTTATATTTGTACATTTCATGGTCACTTCAGAAATTTTAACAGTATTTTAACAGTATTTTGACCCACCTGCTTTTGTGTATTCAAATGACAGCGACAATTTTTTTCCAGGGTTCTTGAAATCCTTGAAAATACTCGAAATATAAATAAAAATATTTTCAGATCTACAAAAAAAATATATAAAATAGAAAACAATTTTAGATTTTTACACACTCACCAGATTTAAAGTCGGATGACAATACATAATCCCTGAAAATGCAAATCAATAGAATATAAATAAAAATGATAAACTCCTCAGTGCAATAAATAAATGATAAAATGCAAAAAAATAACTCATTTAGACTCAGATCTTTGAAAAACGCACAAACAAATATAAATCAAAATCAAATAAGTAAAATAAAAAGCAAAAGATCATCAGTCTCTAAGATTTAAAGAATAGAATAGAATAGAATAGAATAGAATAGAATAGAATAGAATAGAATAGAATATGCCTTTATTGTCATTGTTACAACATGGGATATGCTGTGACAACGAAATTGGACGACTCCAGTTCCACATTTACAGTGAGGATAAGGAAACAAAGAGATTAAGGAACAAAGAACTAACTATATTGAATGGATTGTGAGCACTCTGCTTCTGAGTAATCAGTATCAGTAAAATGAGTCCAAATCTGTCTCATTTTTCTGCCTTTCATACATTCAGTACTTTCTTTCTATTTTTGTCTTCCCTTTTTAACTCCATTATTACCCAACACCTACAGAGCCTTTTCTGTATTTGTAAACAAGTGTGAAGTATGGAAGCTGCGCGTTCATTGTTGAAACAAAAATGGCAGAATTTATGTCAGTTTATAGCAACACATTGACACAAAAAGATAGTAGATCTTTGATAGGAACAGCAAAGTAGCACAGTACAGTGTGTCATAGAGGTGACTAAACATTTCTGCAGAGATTTCATCATAATAGTTAATTGAACAACGCTGAAGAAACATAACTTTGACACAACTTTGTCTGTGTAAAGCTTACATAGCAGTGTAAATGTATTTCCCCCTCAAAACACAGCCAATAGTAGCTAAACCTGCCAGAGCCAGAACAGGCAGTAGACCAAAACCCGTAACGTTCCACACAAAGCTTTATTGGGAATCGAGGAAGTCAGGCGCATGGAAACAGACAATAGCGATCTGGTGTTCGCTGGGCAAGAGTAGCAGGAAGCCCTCGAGAATGGAACATGGATGGAGGACAGAAGCAAGTTGGTCAGCCGGGACGGGAGATCGGGGCGTGGTCGGAGGACGGAAGCAAGTCGGACAGCCGGGACGGGAGATCGGGGCGTGGTCGGAGGACGGAAGCAAGTCGGACAGCCGGGATGCGAGAACGGAAGGTGGTCGGAGATTGGGACAAGTTAGGTAACCGGAGACGATCGGGAAGCCAGGGACGGACAAGGGGGAAACAGGACAGGAGGGGACAGTCGGGAGCCCGAGTCAAAAAGTGCTTGCCTTGCATCTGCGGGGGTTCGCTGATGGACTGACAAGGAGTGAATGGAAGCATTGAGTTTAAATAAGAGGGGAACCAATCAGGAAACGAGCAGCAGCTGGGACTAAACAAGTGAGCACAGGTGAGAGCAATGGGCAAATCATGACAAAACCCCTGGTAACAAAAGTGAGTACATCCTTAAGTAAAAGTTCCTGAAGTTCAATATTTTGTGTGGCCACCATGAATTTGCAGAAACGCTTTGATCATCCTGTCCATGGATTTCACCAGAGCCTCACAAATTGCCACCAGAATGCTCTTCCACTCCATCAGGCCAAAAAGGGGGGGCGGGGGGATATTCAAGATCTTGTGCTTCTCCACCATCTGCTTGAGGATGCCCCAACGATATTTGTCACAGACCAGGAACGGAGACGGGACCCAATAGCGTTCATTTTACTCAGTTTTCATTAAGAAAGAGAACAGTGCTTGCATCCACGATCCGATGATCGTCGGTCACGGGGAGCAGATACCAGGAACGCGCAAGTGGCACTTCCGTGTCGAGCGAGGGTAGTCGTCGGCAGCGAGAAAAACAGGTCGATGGCCGGGACGGAGGAGCAAAAGCAGAAACGGGTCCAGAAGAAGAGGTCGGCAACAGGTATCAGGCAGGAAACAGGCCAGGATACTGTCGGAGAGTACAAAAGCTTGCCTAGCTGAGAGCATGGGTTCACAGACGGTCTGACAGCTTCCTTTCGGAAGACGGGAGTTTAAAAAGAGTCCAACAGCCAATCAGGTCCCGTGGCTGTTGGCGCCAATCAGCAATCATGACAATATTGGGTTTAGATCTAGAGACCCTTAGGCCCTTCAAAAAAGCCTTGGTCATCTTAGAGGTGTATTTGGGGTCATTGTCAGGATGTTGCCCTGCGGCCCAGTTTCTGGAGGGAGGCTATCATTCTCTGCCTCAGTTTCCCACAGGACATTCTAGAGTTAATGAAATGAAACTCCCAATTCCAGTAGCACTCATGCAGCCCCAAACCATGATATTCCCAACACCATGCACGGCACAAACAGTTCTGTACTCCTCACCTGGTTGCCGCCACACATGCTTCACACCATCTGAGCCAAATAAATTAATCTTTGTCCCATCAGACCAGAGGATAGCTTTCCAGTAAACCATGGCCTTTGTTGACAGACTTCTTTCAATTTTGTCAAAATATTTTTTCTTCCGTGATGTTCTATTAAACATTATAATGAAACTTCTGAAGCAGCACGGCAGCGCAGTGGTTAGCGCTTGTGCGGCACAGTTCATGTCATGGGAACCTGTCGTGGGTTCAAATCCAGCTGCCAGACTTCCTGTGCGGAGTTTGTATGTTCTCCCCGTGCTTGCGTCCGGGCACTCCGGTTTTCTCCCACATTCCAAAAACATGCATTTCAGGTGAATTGGCCGGTCCAAATTGTCCCTAGGTGTGAATGAGCGAATAAGTTGTCTGTCCCTGTGTGCCCTGCGATTGGCTGGCAACCAGTTCAGGGTGTCCCCTGCCCACTGTCCGGAGATGGCTGGGATGGGCTCCAGCCCCCCCGCAACCCTAATGAGGATAAGCGGTACGGCTGATGAGATGAGATGAGATGAAACTTCTGCAGAATTTTGAGGGGTGTACTCGCTTTTGTGACAAACGGTATGTGCTAGCAGCAAGATAGCGACTTTATTTTGGTCATCAAAGCCAACATAAACAACAAAAACCGTTCTTGTGAACGGCGCTGGATTTTATCCTTTGAACGTACTGTAAAAAATGAAAAATTGGCTTTGAAATTGCTTGAAAGTTCTTGGATTTGGCAATGAAAACTGTTATTCAAGATGTGTATTTCCGTCTCTTTTCTTTCATAGCCAGCAAAAGATACTGAAGAATGTACCTGCCCGACATCTCCATCACCAGGTACGACAGATTTCAATGATTAAAATCAATCAAATCTAAAAACAATAATTCCCGACCCATCTACTCATCTCTCCGCCAAGAAGACCACCCCAAAGAACTCCAGTTACGGCTAAACGGCCCCTGCGAAAAGTGCTGCCGTCCGGCCCCTCCTCCAAAGATCAGCGACCTCCTGAACGACAAAGACCTTCTGGACCTACTGAGACTCAAACTGGATCCCAACCACTGCACTGTGAAAAACTGGAAGAACTTTGCCAGTCGTTGGGGGATGAGCTACGACGAGCTCACCCTGCTGGAGCACCGGACCCAAGGATCTTTGTCGCATAGTCCCACCCAGGAGTTCCTCTTGCGCTACAACCAAAAACCGGTCACCGAGCTCACGGAACTATGCCGCTTTTACCAGCGTATCGACGTTTTGCGATTGCTGCAGAGCTGGATGGAAAACGATTGGCCGTCGCGCTGGCAACATAAAAACTAGTTTTTTATTCCTTTTCACTTTTGTCACACTGTTTTTGTGGACCTCATATTATTGTTTGCTAGCTTTTATAGCCATGCAACAATAACTAAATGATGCTTGAAAGGGGAATTGTGGGTAACCAAATTATAATAATAATAATAATAATATACTCAGATTTTGTTGTTTTTGTGTCTATGTATGTGGGATCTAAATCACAGGTGTCAAACTGGCGGCCCGCGGGCCAGATCAGGCCCGCTGAGGGATTGAATCTGGCCCGCGAGACAACACTCAGAGAAGCACAAGGTAAAAACAAGCTGCAGGTTGAAATATGTCGACTTGATGTTGCTAAAGAATGGTGCTTCTCACAAGGACACTGTACTTGTATTTATTTATCTCTCTCTCTCTCTCTCTCTCTCTCTCTCTCTCTCTCTTTTTCCACTCCTTTTCTCCCACTCTCTGTCTCTTTCACTCTGTGTCTCTCTTTTTCTCTTCCTTTGTTGCTCTTTGTCTCTTTCTCTCTCTGTCTTTTTAACTTCTTTTGCTCTAATTTCCTTTTTTCCTTTTCTCTCTTTTCTCTTTCTCTCTTCCTACCCTTTGCGCTTTCTTTTCTCTTTTCTCTCCTTCTGTCTTTCTATTTCTCTTTAGATTTCTTTCCTCCTCTCCCTTTCTTTCCCCCTCTCTCATGACTTCTCTTTTTATCTCTTTTGTTTCTCAGGCTTTCCCCCTCTCTCTCTTTTTTTTATCCCCCCTCTTTCTCTTATTTCTTTATCTCTCTTTTTCTTTCTCTTTAATCTACTGGTCCGGCCCCTAACAGAATGTTTGTTCTATCGTGTGGCCCCCGAGTTAAAATGAGTTTGACACCCCTGATCTAAATCGACCTCTTACATGTGGGAGATATCCAGGGTTGGGTAGGGTTACTTTAACTTGATTCCTTTCAATTACTTTTGGATTACTCCAATACCAAATATGCTAATAAAAGACAAAAGAAACTAAATATGAATAAAATGACTAAATTTTGTGCAGGCTCGGGTAGTAACGGAACACATGGAACGGCAAAAATGATGTTGACAAGCTGTTTGGATTTATATTAATTTTCTTTCTGTCGCATTTTATGTTCGTTTTGCCGGAGATCAAAGAGATCAAAGAGATCAAATCCAGGAGAGAAAGCTTACCACGTGTTGTGAGTCATCATTTTATTCATGTTTAGTTTCTTTTGTCTTTTATTAGCATATTTGGTATTGGAGTAATCCAAAAGTCATTGAAAGTAATCCAGTTAAAGTAAACCTACCCATCCCTGGAGATATCTTAAAGGTTTGCTAACGCTCAAAGATACACCAGGCCAATGTTCCCTCTAAACTGCGTGTGTGCGCATTTGCGCACTACCCAGAGATTTTCCGTGCACAAGAAAATATTGCCAGCTCACAAAAATGAGGGCTCGAAATTGCTAATTAAAAAGAGAATTAAGTCAAAGTTACACTGCATGAAGGTAAAAATATACGGGTTCCCCTGACGCTGTTTTCTAAATGCGGTATTTTGAAGTCAATGTCGAAGTAGAACGAAGTTGAGTAAAGTCAGTAGAGTTTTTCGAGAACCGGCTTCTTCGGCTCGGCTCACTAAAAAGAACCGGCTCTTTCGGGTCCCAAACGCCTCTTCAGGTTGGTTTTGCTTCTTTAATCCCTACACGGCCAAATATTATGTAATATTGTGCACAAAATGACTTCAAGGAAGGGGGGGAAATAGAACAAAAAAGAAAAAAATACCAAAATGAAAAAGTAGTGAAAAGCTGAGAAAAAAAGAAACAAAAGGAAGAGTAAAAAGAAGGAAAATTCAGAAAAAAAGCCAGAAAAAGAAAAGAAAGAAACAAAGGGGAAAAAAGTATATAGAGAACAAAAGAAAAAAGGAACAGCTAGGAAAAAATTAACACAATGAGATTTTTTTAAAAAGGAATTTTTAAAAAAGGAGAAAAAAAAACAGGGAAAAAGAGGAAAAAGTTGTGTTGCATTAAAATAATTTCCAATTATACCAAGTCAATCTTGTTGCCAACATTGTACTTCCACTGAAAAATGTGATTAAATACAGTTGTGTATCGTGCAACCGACTAAATAAGCCCCCAAAAATGTTAATATTATGCGACAAAAGATACCAGGAAAAAAAAGAAATGGAAATCTTATGAAAGAATTTTAAAAACAAATGACGTTTGTAGGCCCTGCAATCGTACATTAGTCAATTCATTCAAAAGTGAAAAATAATTTTGCATTGCCGGAAACTCAGCAAAATGTAACTTGATGTCAAGTTTTGGACATGTTTGATAATGACTTAGTTGCCACACTTGGGATTGCTGTTGCTCACTGTTGTTTCAAGCGTTGCTCACTGACTCAGACCCGTGGAAAATTAGAGGGAACAATGCACCAGGCATTCGACTATTTTACAACTGGCAGTTGGAGAGGGGGAGGGGCCAGGAGAGGAGGAATTCACCCGTGTTCGTCTCTCTGGCGCGCTCCTTTACTCTGCCGCCCTTCCCCCCTCAAACTGTATTTTATTTAAGCAGAACAAAGACAAAGAAAAAAGAAACGTCTCTTTGGGCGGTACCAATATTTGAAACAGAGAAACATGATACCATCTGGTTAGAAATACACACTTTTGAGGAAATACGTCCCCTGCCCACTACCTGGAGATGGCTGGGATGGGCTCCAGCCCCCCCGCGACCCTAATGAGGATAAGCGGTACGGCTAATGAGATGAGATGAGCCGTTTTAAGCCTACTTTACAATGTATAAAGATGGATTCCTCCAAGTGATTGACTCTTGTAGTTGACAGTTGTTACTAAAGAACAGCTCTTATAGGTGCTGTACGGAATTTGGAACTACTCACTGACGCCATCTTCTGGCTTAAAGTTATGATTGCAGCCTCAATCAGCTCATTCGTGATGCGTACGCGCTTGTATAAACTCCACTTTTTTCATCTTTTTCAGAGTTTGGGTTGATAGATAGATAGATAGATAGATAGAGAGAGAGAGAGAGAGAGAGAGAGAGAGAGAGAGAGAGAGAGAGATGGATGGATGGATGGATGGATGGATGGAGCGATGGATGGATGGATGGATGGATGGATGGATAGATAGATAGATAGATAGATAGATAGATAGATGGATAGATACTTTATTCATCCCTGTAGGGAAATTCACACTTCCAGCAGTATCCTTTTGTGGTTTATTAACAGATTAACGGGATGGCCTCGGGGTGCTGTGTTGTAGTTTAGCAACAGCGGAGTGGATGACGCGCCAGGCCAAAAGTTCGACACAAGTTACTTTTCCTATAGAGTAATTCAGTTACAGATGAAGTAGTGAGAAACTATAACTCATTATTTTAGTAAAGTAACAAACCCAACACTGTGTAACAGTGTCATGTCCTGCACGGTCGTCATGGCACCCAGCTGGCCCCGCCTCTTGACACCGGCTGAGACACATTGACTTGATTGCGTGTGGAGTGAAGACCTGTTCATGCCCGTTTGATCCGAGTATTACCTCGTTTGAATTTTTGATTGCCTTTAAGCCTGTTTTGTTTTGTCTTTGGTCCCTGCGTGTCGGACCACTTTTATTTTCTAAATTAAAGTGACAGATCGTCTACGCTTTTGAGTTCACACTTCCTGCCTCCCGGTCCGTTTCCTGACGAACAGCAACAAACACCTTTTGACTTCAGTGGTGTTTTATTGAACACAATCTTTCAATTACATCCATTTATACAGTTACTCCAAAGGAAAAGGATGTCCGAAAATGAAACAACGCACAAGGAAAGGTATATTTCGCAGATTGATCTTTGAAAAAAAGATGCATACATATATATTTATGTATATAACTATATATCTATATATAAATAACAGGTATATGCACATGGTTCAGAGAAGCTCTCTTCACTTAGCCTTCTCTTTATGGAAGTAGGCATCTTCATTCTAAGCATCCAGAACTAGCATTTTGGAGAGGCCTATCGCTAATTTGTTGCTTTCATCCGTTTCATCACCTGAACTCGCAAAATCTCGTAAGCCGACGGGGAACTCCGACTTTTCCACTTTGTAAGTCCCTCCCCGGACTAGACCGTAGTCTCCGGATTCTCCAGACGAAGCGAAACTCGCCGAGTTGGTCTTCAGGCTGAGGGTTTTCTCCTCTGTTGGCGTGGTGTTAGCGGACGGGGTTTTCTCCATGGCCATCCTCAACCTCTCCATGATGTCGATCCGTTCTCCGTTCCTCGAGGGCGCACTGACTACCGGTAAACGGATTCCTTTGCTGACCATGTAATCTTTGGCCTCGCTGTCAAATTTGGAGAAGTGGAAGATGTCCTCAGTTGAGGATTTGGTGTCCATGATGTGGTTGGGTAATTCGTGGACTCTGAATCTAGGAGTATTCACACCGGCGTTGATTCCGTTCTCCATGTCCAGGGAGTGGGATTTCAACCCCCACTTGAAGGGCCATTTGAGTTTACTTTTAGGAGAACCTTTGATTTCCAAATCTCCATTAGGACTCATTTCAGGGGAGGAGACTCTGCCAGGGGACAGATCACCATCAACGGACAGTTTTTTAGTGAGAGTTTTCTTGGATGGAGAGATATTGAGTTTTGGAACCTTGAAATGTGGCAATTTGGGTTTTTCAAGACCAGCGTCTACGTTTGGACCTTCCACATCTACTTCCGGTCCTTTTATGGAGCCTTTAACTTTCGGACTGGCTAAACTCACAGAAGGGACAGAGACGTTTGCGCTGGCATTGGGTGTTCCGATGTTGACCTGGGGTGTGTCCAGCCCGGCCTTAACTGAGGGATGAATGCTGGGAACTTCTACTCCAGGGCTTGAAAGATCCAGGTTTGGAAGGTTGTAGTGAGGCAATTTAAAATCCCCCAGCTGGGAATCCAAACCGAGAGTTGGTGTTTTTAACTGGCCGTTCGGGCCTTTAAGATTGGCAGTGGGAGTTTTGATGCCCAGGTTTGGAACATGACTATTGAGTCTGAGATTAGGTGTTTCTAGGTCAGCATTTGGCAAGGTGATGCCTCCATTGGGTGCATTGAGATTTCCAAGATTCAGATCTGGGTTTTTGATGCTGAGATCAGGCATATTAACGTCTGCACCTGGGCTTGTAATTCGAGGGCTTGATAGATTCAACCGTGGTAATCCTAAATCAGAGGTTAAATCGGCTTTAGGCAGATTTACATCCGGAGCAGCAAAACCACCGTTAATCTCGGGAGTTGAAAGACTCAAGTCTGGTGACTTTATGTCAGGAGAAGCCAGATTAATACGCGGACCGTTCAAATCGGTGTCAAGATTCAGATCGCGCTTATGAAACTTTGGCCCTGAAAGAGTTGGCAAGTTCAGTTTGGGAAATTTGAAGTTCCCGGTTGGAGGGTCTGGAGATTTGAGGTTAATATTTGGGGTTTCAAGGCTGGCATTTGTATTTAGATCTAAATTGGGTCCATCAATGTCTAGATTAGGAGCATCAACATTGATATTTGGACCTGTTAAGTTGGTATCAATTTGTGGACCTTTGATCTTTGGCCACTTAGGCATTTTTAATTTTGGAAACTTGAGTCTACCATCGATGTGTGCATCGGGGGTATCGACATCTAAATTAGGACCTTTGATATTAGCATCGGGTGCGCCGAATCTGAGGTCCGGAGCGTCGATTTCGGGTGAAAGCTCAACATCAGGTAAATCCATATCACCGTTAATGTCAGATTTAAAACCTTTCAGTGTACCAAACATGGGTTTCTTGAGCCATTTAAATTTTCCAGATGGAGCTTCGGCATCAATGTCTAACTTGGGTCCGTTCAATTCAGCAGTTTTTAGCTTTAGATTAGGAGCATTCAGCTCACCATCAACTGAAGGAGCTGAGAGACTCAAGTCAGGTGTTGAAACGCTACCATCCAATTTTGGACCGTTAACCTTCGGACCCGAAATGGACCATTTTGGCATTTTCAGAGAGGGCCATTTGAACTTTCCGGAGGTGTCGACATCAGCGTTGGGTAAATCTAGATCTGGACCTTGAAGGGATGCCCGTTTAAGGTCAGGAGCTTTGGCGTCCATGTCAAGGTCAAAACTGGAGCTTTTCTTCCGGGTGCCAGCCAACCAAAGCTTTGGTTTTTTAAGTGTCGGGAACCTGAGTTTAGATGATGGAGCTTCAATGTCCACATCTGGTGTATTAAGGTCTAGTTTGGGCTTGGCTAAATTCAGGTCAACATCTGGGGAATCGATATCCCCATCAATGCTTGGTGAAGAGAGATTGAGATCTGGTGCGTTAACATCTGCGTCCATTTTTAGGTCGGGTAGTTTCGGTTTCTTCAACTTGAGGTGCCAATTCTTTTTCACAGAAGGAGCATGGAAGTCAAGGTTTGGGGTCTCGGCGTTTAAATCTGGACCTTTTAAATCAGCTTTCGGGAGGTCAAGCCGAGCGTCGATGCCATTCTCGAAATTCGGTGTATCCAGGCCTGCGTTTAGGTCTAAATCTGCCTTCGGGCCTTTGAGTTTTGGCATCTTCCATTTCTCATGAGGCCAGACAAATTTTCCATCCAGGTGTGGCGGGTGGATGTCCAAATCGGGGCTTTTGAGGTTAGCATTTGGCAAGCTAGCATCAACGTTCGGTGCATGTAATCCACCCTCCAATTTGGGTAGACAAAATTCGGCTTCTGGTGTGCGCAGGCCTGCGTCTAAGTCCAGATCAGCTTTTGCACCGAGAAGTTTGGGCTTCTTGATTTTCAGTTTTTGGTTGAAACGCTTGAAAATATCTGAAGATAGACCGATGTCAGCGTTTGGAGTTTCCATGTTAACATCTGGAGCGTTTAAATCCAGTTTTGGTCCGTTTGAATCCAGTTTTGGTCCGTTTAGATCCAGTTTTGGTCCATTCAAATCCAAGTTTGGTCCATCAATGTCTACTGTCGGTGATGATAGGTTGAGACCTTTTGTTTCTCCGTTAATAGAGGGAAGATTTAAGCCACCGTCCACTACCGGTACGTCGACCGCAGGAACATCGAATTTCGGCATGGTAAAGTGCGGGGCTTTGTAATGAAGGTCGCCCGTGTGGATTTGTGGTTTGTCAACCGAAGCATAGTAAGAGTTAACCTGGGGAGTTGCCAAACTGACGTTGGGGGTCTTTAGGCTGCCGTCAAAATCCGAATCGACCCCTACGAGGGAAGGTAACGCGATCTGTGCGTTAGCATCGGATGACGAATTTGTGAGATTAACACGGGGAAGGTCATTGACCAATGAAGCATTTATGTCACCCCCGATGGCCTGAGCAGAGTCTAGCTTTGCCGCCAGGGTATGGTAAGAAGAAAGGTTTCTCTCGGTATGTATGTCCATATCACTCTTCTGGAAGTCACCGCTGAATGTCTGTTGATTTTTAAAACAGAAGAAAAACAGGTTAGTATTAAAAACGAGAAATTAATGAAGCATTCACTGCATCACGATTAAGGTTTCGCTCCTTGACGTCTTTTGACCGTGCATTGTGTTCTGCATTCTGATTGGCTAAACAGTCATTTTGTGGTCCTTTGATCTTTGGCCATTTAGGCATTTTTAATTTTGGAAACTTGAGTCTACCATCGACGTGTGCATCGGGGGTATCGACATCTAAATTAGGACCTTTGACAAAGAAAATAGGTTAGTATTAAAACAAAGGAGTAAAAATAAGAAATTAATTAAGCATTCGCTGGATCGCGGTTAACTTTTTGCGGTTTCGCTCCTTGACCTCTTTTGACCGTGCATTGTGTTCTGCATTCTGATTGACTAAACAGTCAATTTGGGGACCTTTGATCTTTGGCCATTGAGGCATTTTTAATTTTGGAAATTTGAGTCTACCATCGATGTGTGCATCGGGGGTATCAACATCTAAATTAGGACCTTTGACAAAGAAAATAGGTTAGTATTAAAACAAAGGAGTAAAAATAAGAAATTAATTAAGCATTCGCTGGATCGTGGTTAACTTTTTGCGGTTTCGCTCCTTGACGTCTTTTGACCGTGCATTGTGTTCTGCATTCTGATTGGCTAAACAGTCAATTTAGGGACCTTTGATCTTTGGCCATTCAGGCATTTTTAATTTTTGGAAACTTGAGTCTACCATCGATGTGTGCATCGGGGGTATAGATATCTGAATTAGGACTTTTGATAAAGAAAGTAGGTTAGTATTAAAGCAAAGGAGTAAAAACCAGAAATTAATGAAGCATTCGCTGCAATGCGGGTAACTTTTTGCGGTTTCGCTCCTTGACGTCTTTTGACCGTGTATTGTGTTCTGCATTCTGATTGGCTAAACAGTCAATTTAGGGACCTTTGATCTTTGGCCATTGAGGCATTTTTAATTTTGCAAATTTGAGTCTACCATCGATGTGTGCATCAGGGGTATAGATATCTGAATTAGGACTTTTGATAAAGAAAGTAGGTTAGTATTAAAGCAAAGGAGTAAAAACAAGAAATTAATTAAGAATTCGCTGCATCGTGGTTAACTTTTTGCGGTTTCGCTCCTTGACGTCTTTTGACCGTGCATTGTGTTCTGCATTCGGATTGGCTAAACAGTCAATTTGTGGACCTTTGATCGTCACCCCGCTCCTTTTCTGCCTGTGTCTGCTTGTGCGTCAATAATGTCCCGGCCTAAGTTCTACACACACGGGTTCACAAACTATGCCAGCCCAACTAATCACCAACAGTGTTTACATCTAGCTTGCGCTACGCCAGCCCAACACTTTGATATCGGCGCACATAACTGTTAGCATCCTATCGCTAGCATCCACTCTTTGGAATTCACCATTTACCCACGTTAAAAGTAATGTGGGGTTGGGCCCCCTCAAGCCACCCTGGACAGTCCCTGGTTCCTATGACTACCCTTGGGAAAAGCATTGTTTACCATGGCTCCCCATTATATTGAATGGGCCCATGTATTCCGGATGGGAGACTCTCAAAATACATTAGAGCGGATGGGGACTTTTTTTCGTGATGTAATGTTCATAAAGTCAAGTACTGTACTTTTGTTTAAGCCCTCATGTGTAATATTTAACCACTAGATGGCACTGTGGGGACCCAATTGAGGATCCCGCAATGTAAAAAAAATACTGTTTTACTTTATTCTAATAAAAATTAACATAGGTATGATAGTTCATGTATTATTTCCTAGTATTCAAAACAATGTTTATACTGAATGGTTTATTTTCAGGAACATGAGGAGGAACTCAATATGACACCCCGTCCCTTTAAACTAATACCTGAGCTGGGAAATAGGGATTGTTCTATGGTTTGAATGAATAATAAATTGAAAAAAATACCGTATATACGATATATTTTTTTTTCTTTACCTCCGTTGCGTTTTGAAGGCCCGATTCCATCGAACTGAAGCTGGTATCGGTGCTGAGCTCCCTCTTCGTCACCACCGTCATGCTGCTATCGTATGGCTGCAGCACCTTCATGATGCTCTGTACTTCATTTGGACTCAGGTGATCGAGTTGGATGGTGGCTCCTACCAGGTCAGCCCCTGAAATGGTTGGAGATTACTCGTAACAAGTCCCGGAAACTAGATCTAGTATTTGATATAGATTCATGTATTATGCTGATATATTAAGTAAAAATACTGAAGAAATACTACGAAAATACTACTTCAATAACACTATGATAGAATAACACGATTGCAGAAACACTACAGTAATAGTAAAAAATATGAAAGAAATACTATAAAGATACCATTAAAATATTTCAACAGAAATACTACAAAACTACACGAATACTACAAAAAATAATACAGACATACTACAAAAAATATTGTATAAAAATACTGCAAAATTAAAGTACAGAAATAGTATCATACAAAAATTCCGCTATATAAGAAATATGCCAGAAATACTACGAAAATACTATTACAGAAATTTTACAACAGAAATACTACAGACATTCAACGACAGTAATAGTCGAATATATTATAGGAATGCTGTACTACAAAGATACTATCAAAATATTTCAACAGAAATACTACGAAAATACTACTTCAATAACACTATGATAGAATAACACTATTGCAGAAATACTACAGAATTTCAACAACAGTAATAGTAAAAAATATGAAAGAAATACTATAGAGATACCATTAAAATATTTCAACAGAAATACTACAAAAGTACAACTACACGAATACTACAAAAAATAATACAGACATACTACAAAAAATATTGTATAAAAATACTGCAAAATTAAAGTACAGAAATAGTATCATACAAAAATTCCGCTATATAAAAAATATGCCAGAAATACTACAAATATACTATTACAGAAATTTTACAACGGAAATATTACAGAAATTCAACTACAATAAGAGTAGAAAATCTGAAAGAAATACTACAAAGATACTATTAAAATATTTCAAAAGAAATACTACAAAAACACCACTACTATAAAATACTGCGACATAAACATTATGACAGAAATACCACAAAAGTACAACCACGATAATACTACAAAAATAATACAGATATACTCCAAACAATATTCTATGAAAATACTACAAAATAAAAGTACAGCAATACTTTAATACAAAAATTCTGCTACATAAAGAATATGCCAGAAATACTACAAAAATACTATTACAGAAATATTACAACAGAAATACTACAGACTTTCAACGACAGTAATAGTAAAATATATTATAGAAATACTGTACTACAAAGATACTATCAAAATATTTCAACAGAAATACTACAAAAATACCACTACCTTAAAATGCTGCTTCATAAATATTAGGACAGAAATACCACAAAAGCACAACTACAGAAGTACTATGAAAATAATAGATGTACTACAAACAATATCCCATTCTGCTACATGAAAAATATGCCAGAAATACTCCACAAATACCTTTACAGAAATATTACAACAGAAATACTAAAGACATTCAACTACAGTAAGAGTAAAAAATCTGAAAGAAATACTACAAAGAAATACTACAAAGATACTATTAAAAGATTTCTACATAAATACTACAAAAATACCACTACTATAAAAAACTGCTACATCAACATTATGACAAAAAGACTACGGTAATACTACAAAAATAATACAGACATACTACAAACAATATCCTATGGAAATACTACAAAATACTATAAAATAAATACTACAATTATACATTACTAATACAGTAATAGTAAAAAATATTATAGAAATACTGTACTACAAAGATATTATGAAATATTTTTTACAGAAATACTACTAAAATACCACTACCAAAAAATACTCGTACATAAATATTAGGACAGAAATACTACAAAAGTACAACTAGGACAACTAGGGTATTACTACAAAATAATAGATACACTTCAAACAATATCCTATGACAATACTAAAAAATACTACAAAATAGAAGTAAAGTAATACTATAATACAAAAATTCAGCTTTTTCCTTTTTTTTCCTCCCTTTTTAATTTTTGTCTTTTATTCTTTGGTTAGTTTTTTTCTAGCTTTTTACGTATTTTTTCTTGCATGATTATTTTTTGATCTTTTCTCTTTCCTTTTTCCTTTTTCTTTTTTTTTTCTTATTTTGCTTTTCTTTTTTTCTTGCCTTTTTCCTTCCTCTTTTTCTCTCTTTCTTCTACTTTGTTTCATTTTTCTCTCTTTTTTCCTTTTTTTTTTTCTTCTTTTTTTTTTCCTTTTTTCTGAGCGTGTCCGGGGGTGGGCACTGCCTCCACCTGAACCTTGCCCCACCTGGTAACGCCCCTGCTCTTTTTTTCTTATTTTGTTTCTTTTTTCCTAGCCTTTTCTTCTTTTCTGGCTTTTTCCTTCCTCCTTTTCTCTTTTTCCTTTTTTCTTCTACTTTGTTTATTCTCTATTTTCCCTTTTTTTGTTTTATTCTTCTTTTGTTTGTCTTCTTTTAAATTTCCTAACTGCCCTAAAATCTAGTTTCGCTTTGGGTGGGCAGAGCTAGCCCGTGAGTGGGCACTGCCCACACATGAACCTTGCCCCCTGGTAACGCCCCTGCTCTTCTTTTCTTATTTTGTTTCTTTTTTCCTAGCCCTTTTCCCTTTTTCTTGCTTTTTCCTTCCTCCTTTTCTCTTTTACCCTTTTTCTTCTACTTTGTATGTTTATTCTCTCTTTTTTTTCCTTTTTTGTTTTATTCTTCTTTTTTTTTCTTTATTTTCTAACTGCCCTCCAATCCAGTTTCGCTTTGGGTGAGTGGGCACTGCCCACATCTGACCTCTGACCTCCTGGTAACGCCCCTGCTCGTTTTTTCTTATTTTGTTTCTTTTTTCCTAGCTTTTTCCCTTTTTCTTGCTTTTTCCTTCCTCCTTTTCTCTTTTTCCCTTTTTCTTCTACTTTGTATGTTTATTCTCTCTTTTTTTTCCTTTTTTGTTTTATTCTTGTTTTTTTTTCTTTATTTTCTAACTGCCCTCAAATCCAGTTTCACTTTGGGTGGGCAAAGCTAGCCTGTGAGTGGGCACTGCCCACACCTGAACCTTGCCCCCCCGATAACGCCCCTGCTCTTTTTTTCTTATTTTGTTTCTTTTTTCCTAGCCTTTTCCCTGTTTCTTGCTTTTTCCTTCCTTCTTTTTCTTCTACTTTGTTTGTTTATTCTCTCTTTTTTTCCCTTTTTGTTTTATTCTTCTTTTGTTTGTCTTTTTTCTTCTTTATTTTCCAACTGCCCTCCAATCCAGTTTCGCTTTGGGTGAGTGGGCACTGCCCTCCTGGTAACGCCCCTGCTCTCGCATGCATCTTGAACCGACCAACTTTCTTGTTCTTTTCTGTAGAAAATAAAAACAGATTAAGTGTCTTACCTGTCTCCACAGCGCTGGATCCATTTGGGAATCCTCCAACGATGACTCCCTTGCCAGACTTATCGAAGACCACGTTTTCGTACAAGCTGCTCATGCTGCCGACGCTTTTGCCTAAAAACCAGTTTTCACTTTGATTTATTTTCCACACGAAACGACATCCCTCATATGCGATGAAGTGTCTTTTTCCTTACTTTATATCTTAGGTGTGTCTACGCAGACATATCATGGAAGATGCTCTTCGCATGTATCTCTAGAAGAAAAAATAAAGAAAAAAAGGGATTTTCTTAAATGAAACCTGAAGAGTACACATTTTTCGAAATATTAAAGGGACAGCGTGTATTATTTCAACCATGAGAAGTCACTGCATTGTGCAGTGAAACAGAAACGAGTGCTAAAAAGCAGAGGGATAACTACAATCAAAGGAGACTGGATCACATCACTTTTTAGTACAGTCTTTCGCGAGTTTCTTTCAGGTACCCGTAGCAGCAAGATGGTGGACAATTATATCAGTTCACTATAGGTAAATGCAAATTTCTTGACGTACAAGTATTTTTTGAAAAATGGACATTTCTATGATGATTTTTTACATCAATTTTGCCCTTTTTTGGAATGATTGAGGTTTTATTCTACCACCATGAAGCACTAGATAATACGCACTGGCCCTTTAAGGGTGAAAAATTCTTAGGTGTTGTGTTTCTCATCCTATATGGCGTTCTTCTTTCCTTTTTTATTACTTCTTCCCATACTTCCATCCATCCACCAACTCATTCATCCATCCATCCAACCAACCAACCATCCATCCATTTGTCCACCCTTCTTTCCACACTTCAACCATCCATCCATCCATCCTTCCATCCGTCCTTCCATCCATCCATCCATCCATCCATCCATCCATCCCTCTCTAACTCTGTCCCTCCCCATCCCGCTCTTCCTCCTTCCAATCCATCAATCCATCCATCCATCCACCCAACCATTTATCAATCTACTGTATTCATCCATCCAATCATCCATCCATTCATCCATCCATTCATCCATCCATTCATCCATCCTTCCTTCCACACTTCAATCCACTCATCCATATATCCATCCATCCATCCACCCATCCATCCATTTATCCATCCTTCCTTTTACACTTCAATCCATCCATCCATCCATCCATCAATCCACCCAACCATCCATCCATCCATCCTCTCTATCTCTCTGTTCCTCCCTCCTGCCTTATCTCCCTACTTCCCATTCATCCATCTATCCATCCATCAATCCACCCCTCTCTCTCTCTTTGTCCCTCCCTCATCACTCTCTCCCTCCTTTCAATCCATCAATCCATCCATCCATCCATCCTACTGTCCATCCACCCATCTACCCATCCATCCATTTATCAATCCAGCCCTCTCTCTCTCCCTTTATCCCTCCTTCATCCATCTGTCCATCCTTCCAATCCACCAATCCATCCATCCATCCATCCATCCACCTACCCATTCATCTGTCCTTCCATCCATACCTCTCCCTGTCTGTCCCTCCCTGCTGCCCTATCTCCCTCTTTCCCATCCAACCATCCATTCACCCATCCATCAATCCAGCCCTATCTTTCTCTCTGCCCCCCTTTCATCCCTCTCTCCCTCCTTCTAATCCACCAATCCATCCATTCACCCACCCACCCACCCATCCATCCATCCATCCATCCCTCTCTCTCTCTCTGTCCATCCCTGCTGCCCATTCTCCCTCTTTCCCATCCATCCATCCATTTATCCATCCACCCATCCATCCATCAATACACCCCTCTCTCTATCTGCCCCTCCCTCATCCCTTTCTCCCTCCCTTCCTTCCACAATTCCTTCCACAATTCCTTCCTTCCTTTCTTCCTTCTTTCCTTCCTTCTTTCATTCATTCCTTCCTTCCTTCCTTCCTTCCTTTCTTCCTTCTTTCCTTCCTTCTTTCAATCCTTCTTTCCTTCCTTCCTTCCTTCCTGTCTTCCTTCTTTCCTTCCTTCTCTCCTTCCTTCCTCCATTCCTTCCTTCCTTCCTTCCTTCCGTCCTTCTTTCCACAATTCCTTCCTTCCTTCCTTCCTTCCACAATTCCTTCCTTCTTTCCTTCCTTCCTTCCTTCCTTCCACAATTCCTTCCTTCCTTCCACAATTCCTTCCTTCCTTCCTTCCACAATTCCTTCCTTCTTTCCTTCCTTCTTTCCTTCCTTCTTTCCTTCCTTCTTTCATTCCTTTCTTCCTTCCTTCCACAATTCCTTCCTTCCTTCCACAATTCCTTCCTTCCTTCCGTCCTTGCTTCCTTCCTTCCTTCCATACACCCCTCTCTCTATCTGCCCCTCCCTCATCCCTTTCTCCCTCCCTTCCTTCCATAATTCCTTCCTTCCTTTCTTCCTTCTTTCCTTCCTTCTTTCATTCCTTCCTTCCTTCCTTCCTTCCTGTCTTCCTTCTTTCCTTCCTTCTTTCCTTCCTTCTTCCACTCCTTCCTTCCTTCCTTCCTTCTTTCCACAATTCCTTCCTTCCTTCCTTCCTTCCACAATTCCTTCCTTCTTTCCATCCTTCCTTCCTTCCTTCTTTCATTCCTTCCTTCCTTCCACAATTCCTTCCTTCCTTCCTTCCTTCCTTCCTTCCTTCCTGTCTTCCTTCTTTCCTTCCTTCTTTCCTTCCTTCCTCCATTCCTTCCTTCCTTCCTTCCTCCATTCCTTCCTTCCTTCCTTCCTTCCTTCCTTCCTTCCACAATTCCTTCCTTCTTTCCATCCTTCCTTCCTTCCTTCTTTGATTCCTTCCTTCCTTCCACAATTCCTTCCTTCCTTCCTTCCTTCCTTCCTTCCTTGCTTCCTTCCTTCCTTCCTTCCTTCCTTCCTTCCTTGCTTCCTTCCTTCCTTCCTTCCCTCCTTCCACACTATATATCCATCCATCCATCCATCCATCCATCCATGCAGCCCTGCGACAAAACACAGAAAATCAAGCCTATTTAAGAAAAAACCTCATCATTCGGAGGTTGAACTCAGTCAGAACGGCAAAGAGCAAAACAACAACACCCTTATCCACCGCGCCTCAGGAATCCGAGCCCCGCGCCTGGGAATGCTCGCACGCCGACCGGTCGGTTCGCATTCCCTCTCGAAGTCCAGATCCATTCGCGCATTCCCTGGCTTAACAATCGGTCTGTCAGACACACCCCACATCTCTCCTTCTTAACCACAATAAAGGTGCGTCGATTGAAAAAGGGACTGTCTATCAAAGATAAACTAATATCATTCAACATTCGGTCGCGTTTCAAACGTGTCCGACGAAGAAACATTTCTGGATTTTCCATATTTAGAATACATGCACGCGGTCGTGAAAATGAGAAAGTTACGATAAGATATTGACTGCTAATCTTGTGCGACCGCATACCAAATTCAACACACCTTCTCCTCTATTCACACCCAAGATCTTGTAAGCTTTGCAGGAGACATTGAAGAAAAAGGAAGTACGAGGAGATACATTTGGACACGTATGCTCCGAAACATAAATCAGTTGACTGATAATCATGTACCAATTGAATTTGAGTCTTAAATTGAAATTGAATTGAAGAAAGATTACCTAAATGTTTCTTCATTCTCCTCATGTTGAGGTTTTTGAGTTTTTCCTTGCCCTCATGTAGGTTTTAGATCAGGGGATGGTCTGTAGTCTCCAATAGTCTGTGGTGTGTACAGCCCTTTGAGACTCCCTGTGATTAAGGTGTCACAAATAAACATGACTCGACTTTCCTCATGTTGAGGTTTTTGAGTTTTCCTTTGTCCTCATATAGGTTTTAGATCAGGGGATGGTGTCATAATAGTCTGTAGTATGTAATAGTCTGTGGTCTGTGCAGCCCTTTGAGACTCTTGGTGATTAAGCGCGTGACAAATTAACATGACTTGACTTTCCTCGTATTGAGGTATTTGAGATTTTACTTGCCCTCATGTAGGTTTTAGATCAGGGGATGGTCTGCAGTCTGCAATAGTCTGTGGTCTGTACAGCCCTTTGAGACTCCTTGTGATTAAGGGTGTCACAAATAAACATAACTTGATTTGACTTTCCCCATGTTGAGGTTTTTGAGTTTTTCCTTGCCCTCATATAGGTTTTAGATCATGTGATGATTTGGTCCGTGGTTTGCAACAGTCTGGTCTCTGCAGCCCTTTGAGACTCTTTGTGATTAAAATTTACATGACTTGACTTTTCTCATATTGAAGTTTTTTTAGTTTTCTCTTGGCCTCATGTTGGTTTTAGATCAGGGGATGGTCTGTAGTCTGCAATAGTCTGTGGTCTGTGCAGCCCTTTGAGACTCTTTGTGATTAAGGGCGTCACAAATAAACATGACTCGATTTTCCTCATGCTAAAGCTTTTGAGTTTTTCCTTGCCCTCATTTGGGTTTTAGATCAGAGGATGGTGTTATAATAGTCTGTGGTTTGCAATAATCTGTAGTCTGCGCAGCTCTTTGAGACTCCTTGTGATCAAAGGCTATACAAATAAACATGACTTGACTTAAACTAGGGGAAAAAATGATGCCGGGTTGTGTGACCCTAACCCTAACCCAATAATACCTATCTATTATATCAAAATTTGACTTTTCACACACTGAAATGTAACATCAAATGTATAAAACATTGAATCGAACCCCATCTCCTTTCGATTACTGTATGTAGTCGATTACAATAGACAGGACTGTCTCAGAAATGTTAAGTATTCTGGATTCAGTGCTTATCAACAGAAATACTTTTATAAATCTTTTATCAACGTCATATTATTGGTTATAGCTTTAGTAACCCTCTAGTAAGTATACTTATCGATAATATTTCAATGGTATATTTGAGTTTTTGCCATAATTCAGCAATATTAAGGGAGAATGTGTCATTTTTAACCACTAGATGTCGCTGCATAACGTAGTTTAACCGAAACGAGTGCTACAAAGCACAAAGTATGGAGACTCAAAATGACCGAACCGCACCATTTTTTCTTCTCAATTCTTTTGCTCCACCTTCAACAATGTTTTTGTTTTTTTGGGGGGTACCCTGTAGCAGCAAGAAGGCAGTCAAATATGTCAGCTTCTGCTAGGTGAGCCTTGTGTTGTGTAAAAGAAATTCAGAAAATTTGAAAAAAATACACCTTTAGATGATGGTTCATGTATTTTTGCTGATAAATCAAATCAATGTTTTATTTTTTGGGGTTAAATAAGTTATTTTACCACTAGGAGGCGCTAAATCTGGAGTATATATACAAAATCCTGATTTGCACGGTCCTAAACGGCCGAACTGATTTCATGAAAATTGCTTAAGTACTTTCTGAGTATGTTTTAGCTAGGTTTAGTGTCAAGCCCCCCCCTATAAACACCAACATTACCATGCGGCCATGTGGCTCTTCAGCACTCCCTGGTGGCTCTCAGCTTTTTCAATAAACCCCGGCCCCAACAACCACGCCCAAGGAGAATGCCCAGCAACCCTGGGCAATTATGATTGTAATCCAAAATTTAAAAACAAATTAGGGGCGGCAGTAGCTCAGGGGGTAGAGCGCTCGTCTTGGGATCGTCCGTGTTACATGTCAAAGTGTCCTTGGGTAAGACACTGAACCCCTAATTACTTTGAATCAAAAAGGGTGAGAAACAATGTCTCAGAGTATCACATTGCTATTCTGCTGAGAGTCAAAAATATGCAAAATGACTAAAATCTTATCTAGATATATAGTAATCCCTTGTTTTTTGTGAGGGTAGTCAAAACCCACAAAGTAGAAAACTTAATAGGTTGCATAGGGTCCTGCGACCTCTAGGGGGCCCCAAAGAGCAGTCAACTTTTTGGGTGCCAACTTGGTCCCAATTGACACGTTCGTAACAAAAAAAATACAGAAATACTACAGACACACGACATAACTAAATATCAAATATAGTACTTAAAAACAGGCATCTCCTATATTATTAGGATATATTATTTTTCTTAGATAAAAACACCAAGATTCAAAATACTACAGAAATATTACCCCAGAATTACTACAAAAACTACAGTAGAACTACGAAAATACTAAAGAATACGACTTAAACAAAACTATCGGAATACTACAAAAAAAACAATTTTTTTTTTACTAAAAACATACTGCAAAAATACAACTACTGCGATACTGCAAAAATTTTACTGTGGAAATACAAAAATACTACAACAAAAACGACAGTAATACTTTACTACAGAAATATTACAGATGCACATCAACAATTCTACTATGGAAATACTCCAAAATACAACAGAAATAGTACAAAAAATATGAAAAAAAATACTAGAGTATTTCTACAAAAACTACAAAAATACTACAACAATAAAACTCCAGTAATACTTTACTACAGAAATACTACAGAAGTACATCAACAATTCTACTATGGGAATACAACAGAAATAGCACAAAAGAATACGAAAACAAAATAATACTTGAGTATTTCTTCAAAAACACCAAAATCATTAAAATACTGTAATACTACAAAATTACAACACAAATACTACAACAATAAAACTAGAGTAACACTTTACTACAGAAATACTAGATGTACATCAACAATTCTACCATGGGAATACTACAAAATACAACATAAATAGTTCAAAAAAATATTAGAGTATTCCTAAAACAAACACCAAAATCATTAAAGTACTGTCATACTTTAAAATCACAAAAAAATACTACAACAACAAAACTACAGTAATACTTTACTACAGAAATACTACAGATGTACATCAACAATTCTACTATGGAAATACTACAAAATCCAACAGAAATGGTACAAAAAATACGAAAAAATACAAGAGTATTTCTACAAAAACACTAAAATCATTAAAGTACTGTAATACTCCAAAATGACTACAAAAATACTACAACAAAAAAACTAATGTGACACTTTACTACAGAAATATTACAGAAGTACATCAACAATTCTGCCATGGGAATACTACAAAATACAACAGAAATAGTACAAAAATATTAGAGTATTTCTACAAAAACACCCAAATCATTAAAGTACTGTAATACTCCAAAATTACTACAAAAATACTATGGCAATATTACAAAATACAACAGAAATAGTACAAAAAAATATGAAAAAAATAATACCACAGTAATACTACAAAAAAAGTATAATCATTAAACTACTGTAATAATACAAAAATACTATGAAAACACTACAGGTATACTAAAAACTACTTTCAAAATACACCAAAAGTACAACAGAAATACAAAAAAAATACAACTATGGGAATACTACATAAAAAATACTTCAGAAATACAATAAAACTACAGTAACACTTTACTACAGAAATACTAAAAAAAGTACATCAACAATTTTACCATGGGAATACTACAAAATACAACAGAAATAAGAAAAAAAATACGAAAAAAATAACACTAGAGTATTTCTACAAAAACACTAAAATCATTAAAGTACTGTAATACTACAAAATTACTACAAAAATACTACAACAATAAAACTAAAGTGGCGCTTTACTACAGAAATACTACAGAAGTACATAAACAATTCTACCATGGAAGTACCACAAAATACAACAGAAATAGTACAAAAAATATGAAAAAAAAATAATACTAGAGTATTTCTACATAAACACTAATATCATTAAAGTACTGTAATACTACAAAATTACCACAACAGCAAAACTACAGAAATACTACAGATGTACATCAACAATTCTACTGTGGGAATACTACAAAATACAACAAAAATAGTACAAAAAACACTAGAGTATTTCTACAAAAACACCAAAATGATTAAAGTACTGTAACACTAAAAAATTACTACAAAATTACTACAACAATAAAACTAAAGTGACGCTTTACTACAGAAATACTACAGATGTACATCAACAATTCTACCATGGAAATACTACAAAATACAACAGAAATAGTATAAAAACGCAAGAGAAATACTATAGTATTCCTACAAAAACACTAAAATCATTAAAGTACTGTAATACTACAAATTACTACAAAATACAACAGCAATAAAAATACGACAAAAGGAATTTACCAAAAACACAACTGCAGAAATAGTACCACAAGAAAACTAGAGTAATACCTTAGAAAAACTACTGAACTTCAAGTGAAATCCGACTACAGAAATACTAATAAGTACTTTGTTTAAACGCTTGAAAACGAAATATCAAATGAAATACTTCAAACAGGGACCTTATGTATTATTTTTCTTTAATTGTGATACTTTCAAGACCAATTCGACGAGAATACTCTAGTTGAAAAGAACTATACTATGTAAATGTCTGCATGTATTTTTTTTCCTTTTTCCAAGATGGCCCCAAACTGTTGGTAATAAGGGGCCCCATGAATCCAATTTTGCTTAGGGCCCCATGAAGGCTCGGGTCTCTACTGTAGTACATTTTCAAGTACAGTATACACAAGTTTAATAGCCGTGAAACCCCAAAAACTCCACGAAAAACCTGGAAATCAAGGCGCACTTACCGTAGATAGCCACCAGGGACGTCTCCACTTAAGCCCGGCCAGAGAAGACTCTTCTTCTCCAGCGCGTCGCTCCGGTTTTGTCAGGAGGACGGCGAGGAACCGCCTGTCTCCGATCTCCAGGGCAACCAGGAAAACAGGTCCGGCCGCATCCTCACTGGAAAAGTATGCCGAAGACGGCGACGCGAAGAGTTTTCGGCGTTCGAGACTCCGCGCGGAGAGAAGAAGTCAGGGTAGCCAGGAAGGAACCACTCCCTCGGTAACTGGACCAACCAGGTCGACGGAGAACATCGCAACAGCTGATACTTTTGCTGCTGCCGCAATTACGCATTTGCTTTGTTTATTTGGATTCGTAGCAAAGCCTCTGTTCATGTCTGTTAAAGTTTCAGAATGCATTGGAAATGTTTGGATACTTTTCGGTTTATTTACAAGGAAAAACAAATAGATTTTGTGATTTTTTTTTGCAAAAGGATAGTGTGTATTAGCAGGGTTGGGTAGAGTTTCTTTAACAGGATTACTTTCAATGACTTTTGGATTACTCCAATACCATATATGCTCATAAAAGATAAAAGAAACTAAATATGAATGAAATGATGACTTACAACACGTGGTAAGCTTTCTCTCCTGGCTTTGATCTCTTTGATCTCCGGCAAAACGAACATAAAATGCAGGGTTGGGTAGGGTTACTTTAACTGGATTACTTTCGATAACTTTTGGATTACTCCAAAACCAAAAATGCTAGTAAAAGACAAAAGAAAGTAAATATGAATCAAATGATGCCTCACAACACGTGGTAAGCTTTCTCTCCTGGCTTTGATCTCTTTGATTTCCAGCAAAACTAACATAAAATGCAGGGTTGGGTAAGGGTACTTTAACTGGATTACTTTCAATGACTTTTGGATTACTCCAATACCATATATGCTCATAAAAGACAAAAGAAACGAAATATGAATGAAATGATGACTCACAACACGTGGTAAGCTTTCTCTCCTGGCTTTGATCTCTTTGATCTCCGGCAAAACGAACATAAAATGCAGGGTTGGGTAGTGTTACTTTAACTGGATTACTTTCGATAACTTTTGGATTACTCCAAAACCAAAAATGCTAATAAAAGACAAAAGAATGTAAATATGAATCAAATGATGCCTCACAACACGTGGTAAGCTTTCTCTCCTGGCTTTGATCTCTTTGATTTTCGGCAAAACTAACATAAAATGCAGGGTTGGGTAAGGGTACTTTAACTGGATTACTTTCAATTACTTTTGGATTACTCCAATACCATATATGCTCATAAAAGATAAAAGAAACTAAATATGAATGAAATGATGACTCACAACACGTGGTAAGCTTTCTCTCCGGGCTTTGATCTCTTTGATCTCCGGCAAAACGAACATAAAATGCAGGGTTGGGTAGGGTTACTTTAACTGGATTACTTTCAATAACTTTTGGATTACTCCAAAACCAAAAATGCTAATAAAAGACAAAAGAAAGTAAATATGAATCAAATGATGCCTCACAACACGTGGTAAGCTTTCTCTCCTGGCTTTGATCTCTTTGATTTTCGGCAAAACTAACATAAAATGCAGGGTTGGGTAAGGGTACTTTAACTGGATTACTTTCAATTACTTTTGGATTACTCCAATACCATATATGCTCATAAAAGATAAAAGAAACTAAATATGAATGAAATGATGACTCACAACACGTGGTAAGCTTTCTCTCCGGGCTTTGATCTCTTTGATCTCCGGCAAAACTAACATAAAATGCAGGGTTGGGTAGTGTTACTTTAACTGGATTACTTTCAATTACTTTTGGATTACTCCAATACCATATATGCTCATAAAAGACAAAAGAAACTAAATATGAATGAAATGATGACTCACAACACGTGGTAAGCTTTCTCTCCTGGCTTTGATCTCCGGCAAAATGAACATAAAATGCAGGGTTGGGTAGTGTTACTTTAACTGGATTACTTTCAATAACTTTTGGATTACTCCAATACCAAATATGCTAATAAAAGACAAAAGAAAGTAAATATGAATACAACGATGACTCACAACACGTGGTAAGCTTTCTCTCCTGGCTTTGATCTCTTTGATCTCCAGCAAAACGAACATAAAATGTGACAGAAACAAAATGAAAATAAATCCAAACAGCTTGTCAACATCATTTTTGCCGTTCCATGTGTTCCGTTACTACCCAAGCCTGCACAAAATTTAGTCATTTTATTCCTATTTAGTTTCTTTTGTCTTTTATTAGCATATTTGGTATTGGAGTAATCCAAAAGTAATTGGAAGTAATCCAGTTAAAGTAACCCTACCCAACCCTGTGCATTAGTTAGGGACTCTTTGGGACGAATACATGTCATGAATCAAAATACAAACAGTCATGATTCGAAAAAGAATAAAATAAATACAGGTACTATATAACTGTTGTTTGAATACTCGTAGGATGAGAAATTGGCATTTTTTTACGTAACATGAGGCTCACCTTTCTTTATTTTTCGTGTATTTTTTTTTTTCATTAGTGTTGGTCCTGATCCCATTTTTTTCTTTTTCTCCTTATTTTTCCCCTTCTTTTCTCTTTCTTTTGTTCTTCTTTTTTTAATTCTTTTTCTTTCTTTCTTTTACTTCTTTCATTCTTTCTTCCTTTTTTCTTTCTTTCTTTCTTTCTTTCTTTCTTTCTTTCCCCTTTCTTTCTTCCCTTTTTTTTCATTATTTGTTTCTTTCTTTGTTTCTTTTTCTTTATATTTATTATTCTTGGTATTGTGCATCCTTCCTTTTTTCTTTCTTTCTTTCCTTCTTTCTTTCTTTCCTTCTTTCTTTCTTTCATTCTTTCCTTTACTTCTTTCTTTCTTTCCTTCTTTCTTTCTTTCTTTCTTTCTTTCTTTCTTTCCTTTAGTTCTTTCTTTCTTTATTTACTTTTCTTTCCTTTTTTGTTTGTTTCTTTGTTTCTTTTTCTTTATATTTATAATTGTTGGTGCCACGCATCCCTTTTTCTGTATTTGTTGCTTTTTTTTCTTTCTTTTTTTCTTTTCTTTCTTCATTTCAATGTTTCTTTCTTTCTTTCTTTCTTTAATTTTTCTTCCTTTCTTTCTTTTTTCTTTTATCATTTCTTTCTTTGTTTATTTTCTTTATCTTTGTTTTCTTTGTTGCTTTCTTTCTTTCTTTTTTGTTTCTTTCTTTCTGTCCTTCTTTTTTTCTTTCTTTTTTAATTTTTGTTATTTTTGATCCTGTGCATCCATCTTTTTTCATTCTTTCTTTCTTTCGTCCTCCTTTCCTTTGTTATTTATTTTACCTATTAAATAATTTATTTATTATTAGCTTATTTGCACAAATTATTTACGTATTTATTGTGGACGGATTAGTGTTTTTTCATTTTTGTTTTCCGTTTGCATGAGAAACCCCGTTCACCCCCCTCCCCCCAGCCCCAAAACAAATGCTGTACTTTATAAAGAGGGTCATTTTTTATGTCATTGTTCACTTACCCTCAGAAAATATGAGGGGAAAAAAAATGTGGAAAAAAAGGACTTATAAAGTTGAAATTTGAGTATTGGCCTTCATGCGCAAGCAGATTTCGAGCGTCCGCGTGTTGGGGCTCATTGGACTCGGCAGGTTGATGTCACGTGAAATGGAGATTATGTAATGCGGGCCTTCAACACAAAAGTGAGTTTTTCTAGCTGCGATGCACACGAAGCTTAGCGGCGTGAGTCACTTAACCCTGCCCAGCCTGCAAATCATGACAATGTCGTGACTGTGCACAGGCGAGCTGAAAAGAACTCATTTTTTAACTCATAACTGACGTCGTTTTACCATCTGTTCTTGACAGGAGATTCACTGAAAAGCAGGGTTGGGTAGGGTTACTTTAACTGGATTACTTTCAATGACTTTTGGATGACTCCAATACCAAATATGCTAATAAAAGACAAAAGAAACTAAATATGAATCAAATGATGACTCACAACACGTGGTAAGCTTTCTCTCCTGGCTTTGATCTCTTTGATCTCCGGCAAAACTAACATAAAATGCAGGGTTGGGCAGGGTTACCTTAACTGGATTACTTTCAATGACTTTTGGATGACTCCAATACCAAATATGCTAATAAAAGACAAAAGAAACTAAATATGAATCAAATGATGACTCACAACACGTGGTAAGCTTTCTCTCCTGGCTTTGATCTCTTTGATCTCCGGCAAAACGAACATAAAATGCCACAGAAACAAAATGAAAAGAAATCCAAACAGCTTGCCAATCATTTTTGCCGTTCCATGTATTCCGTTACTCCCCGAGCCTGCACAAAATTTAGTCATTTTATTCAACTGCAGGGCCCCACAGCTTTCACTGGTTTACCCCTGCCCCATCATACAAGTGCCCTGCCCATCCCTTAGAACGCGTCCAAACATGCCACTATCCTTTTACAACACCTCTCCACTCATTCCTATCACCAACAAGAGTTCTAGTATATCCTCAGAAAGGATTTTTGTTACCATAGCATCAATCTTATGCTCCGGATTGTGAAAAAGCCACAAAAGGTGGCCAAAACCGATGAGGGCATCCGTGCAGAATGGCTAGAATAAGGCTGGTATGCAGTGTAGCAGTATTTATACTATTACGGTCCTTGAACAGGACTTGTATAGAATTGGGTAGGCCTTGGTAGTATCAGAAACATAGAAAGGAGATTTTTAGACGTATTTACAAATGAATAGGTAGGTAGTTAGGTAGGTAGGTAGGTAGGTAGGTAGGTGTATGGATAGATAGATAGATAGATAGATAGATAGATAGATAGATAGATAGATAGATAGATAGATAGATAGATAGATAGATAGATAGATAGATAGATAGATAGATAGATAGATAGATAGATAGATAGATAGATAGATAGATAGATAGATAGATAGATAGATAGATAGATAGATAGATAGATAGATAGATAGATAGATAGATAGATAGATAGATAGACAGACAGATGGATAGATGGATGGATGGATCGACAAACGGATCGACGGACGGACCGACAGATGGACCGACGTACGGACCGACGGACCAACAGAGAGACAGACAGACAGACAGATGGATAGACATACAGATCGACGGACGGATCGACTGACAAACCGACAGACCGACAGACCGACAGATCGACCAGATAGACAGACGGATAAACGGATCGACGGACAGATCGACGGACGGACCGACGGACCGATCGACGCACGGATCGCCGGATTGATGGACAGACCGATCGACGGATCAACAGAACGATAGATCGATAGAGCGATAGACCGATAGACAGACAGATAAACATAGATAGATAGATAGATAGATAGATAGATAGATAGATAGATAGATAGATAGATAGATAGATAGATAGATAGATAGATAGATAGATAGATAGATAGATAGATAGATAGATAGATAGATAGATAGATAGATAGATAGATAGATAGATAGATAGATAGACACACAGATGGATAGATGGATGGATGGATCGACGGACGGATCGACGGACAGACCGACGGATGGACCGACGGATGGACCGACGTACGGACCGACGGACCAACAGAGAGACAGACAGAGACAGATGGATAGACATACAGATCGACGGACGGATCGACTGACAAACCGACAGACCGACAGATCGACCAGATAGACAGACGGATAGACGGATCGACGGACAGATCGACGGACGGATCGCCGGACCGATTGACGCACGGATCGCCGGATTGATGGACAGACCGATCGACGGATCAACAGACCGATAGACAGACAGATAAACATAGATAGATAGATAGATAGATAGATAGATAGATAGATAGATAGATAGATAGATAGATAGATAGATAGATAGATAGATAGATAGATAGATAGATAGATAGATAGATAGATAGATAGATAGATAGATAGATGTCTAGATAGATAGATGTCTAGATAGATGTCTAGATAGATAGATAGATAGATAGATAGATGTCTAGATGTCTAGATAGATGTCTAGATAGATGTCTAGATAGATGTCTAGATAGATAGATAGATAGATAGATAGATAGATAGATAGATAGATAGATAGATAGATAGATAGATAGATAGATAGATAGATAGATAGATAGATAGATAGATAGATAGATAGATGGATAGATAGATAGATAGATAGATAGATAGATAGATAGATAGATAGATAGATAGATAGATAGATAGATAGATAGATAGATAGATAGATAGATAGATAGATAGATAGATAGATAGATAGATAGATAGATAGACAGACAGATGGATAGATGGATGGATGGATCGACGGACGGATCGACGGACGGATCGACGGACGGACCGACAGATGGACCGACGTACGGACCGACGGACCAACAGAGAGACAGACAGACAGACAGATGGATAGACATACAGATCGACGGACGGATCGACTGACAAACCGACAGACCGACAGACCGACAGACTGACAGATCGACCAGATAGACAGACGGATAGACGGATCGACGGACAGATCGACGGACCGATCGACGGACCGATCGACGCACGGATCGCCGGATTGATGGACAGACCGATCGACGGATCAACAGACCGATAGATCGATAGACCGATAGACCGATAGACAGACAGATAAACATAGATAGATAGATAGATAGATGTCTAGATAGATAGATGTCTAGATAGATGTCTAGAGAGATGTCTAGATAGATAGAAAGATAGATAGATAGATAGATAGATTGTAATTGATAAGTTACCACAAAAAATAAAGGGTTCTTTGGTTAAACAACAATAATAATACATTTGAACATATTTTTCGTCAAATATGTTTAAGTTATATAAAATACATTCATAAAATATTTATAAATAATATAAAGGGATTCATTTACAATAGAAACATAATGGTATACGAGATGAAGAAAAACTGATCTCCTTGAAAAGAAAAATGACTTTAGAATTTGAGCTATCGCTATTGGCAGAGTTTTAAGCGTTGACACGCCTCCTCATTTTTCCAAAGTAGGTCATCGCGAAGAGAAATCAAGATGTCTATATTTGGTAGAGTCAACTTTCTCGATTGAGGCCTTCCCTTTTTGTTGTTGTTGTTTTGTGTTATGGGGAGTGAACGGAAATGGAGGATCTTTTGATTCCATTCTATGATTTTTGGACTTGAAATTCAAATCAAATGCAGAGGAAATGGAGAGGCTGAAGTCTCCTTGTTGTCATGACGACGGACTCCTCCCGATGAATATGCAAACGGACTATAAGTAAATGTTTCTTTTGGCGTTGGGATGAGAATACACACTCTTCGTACTATTATGTTCATTTTATCTGTGAAAAGTGATGGGTCCCGGGGACTCGCATGCTCAAAAATCTATGGGCCAGAACAGAGATCTATGGGTCCCCAAAGTTTAGTGTTATCGCGGTTGAAATTGTAAATCGACGACAAATATATAATATAAATCTATATATTCATTCAGTTTCAATCATCACAGTTTATTGGTAATACAAAGCAGTTATCGCTTCGGATTTTTCAGTTCACAATATTGTACATTATAATACTGCCAGCAGCACGGCGGCGCAGTGGTTAGCGCTTGTGCGGCACAGTTCATGTCATGGGAACCTGTCGTGGGTTCAAATCCAGCTCCAGACTTCCTGTGCGGAGTTTGTATGTTCTCCCCATGCTTGCGTGGGTTTCCTCCGGGCACTCCGGTTTCCTCCCACGTTCCAAAAACATGCATTTCAGGTGAATTGGCCGGTCCAAATTGTCCATGGGTGTGAATGAGCGAATGAGTTGTCTGTCCTGTGTGCTCTGCGATTGGCTGGCAACCAGTTCAGGGTGTCCCCTGCCCACTGCCCGGAGATGGCTGGGATGGGCTCCAGCCCCCCCGTGACCCTAATGAGGATAAGCGGTACGGCTAATGAGATGAGATGAGATACTGCCATCCACTTAATTATCTTTAGCAGTGAAAGCATGACCAAGTCTTCTTTTTGATGTCGTATCCGTTCATACTTGCCTCTCTCTTCCATAGCTTATTCGTGGTTTTCATTGTCGTTGTGCCGATCCAATGTGCTTTTCTGAAAGTTCGTATTGCAAAATGATTTATGCGATCCAGTTTTTTTGTCACGCTGGGTACACGCATCACAGTACATGTAGCCTCCATTATCATCCTCCTCATAGGGTAACCAGGAATATAATCGAGTCCATTTTGGCAGAAAAGTCCTTTTCTTGCTAGGAGTATTCTTTTATCTTCGCTTCAACACACGTGTTTTTCTTGCCGTCGCGATCTCCTGAAGAATTTCTCCACCGTTTTTTCGTGCCGGAAATATTGCCGTTGTTATCACTTTCTGCATTGTGTTTCGACTTATTACTGACACTGAAGAAATGACCAATTTTATGTTGCCTTTCACCTTAACTCGACGACAAGCACCACAACAATGACGTCATCTCGAAACATCGAGATCTCGTTGGCCGAGATCGGCGCGCGGACGAAAACTCGAACCGCGAGACCAAAACAACAATGGCGGATCTGCCTGACGTAAAGTTTGGAGTGCGGTAAATCTTTGTTAAAAAAAATGTAATCGGGTAATAATGACAATTTTGTGTCAAAAAAGTTGCTTTTCTGTCCTTCTGGTCATCTTTCACGTCTCTTTGTTCGAAGGGGGAGGAAGCGAGCATCACAACGTGTGTGTCCAATTGACTCGGGAATTATTAAGATATATCTTATACCCACACGATAAACAAAACAAGCATTTTTAGGTCGTTTCCGAAGCTGTTTAAAGGTAAAACACAAGATTTTGAAAACGCAGCTCGAATCCAGATCCAGACTTCCTGTGCGGAGTTTGTATGTTCTCCCCGTGCTTGCGTGGGTTTCCTCCGGGCACTCCGGTTTCCTCCCACGTTCCAAAAACATGCATTTCAGGTGAATTGGCCGGTCCAAATTGTCCCTAGGTGTGAATGAGCGAGTGAGTTGTCTGTCCCAGTGTGCCCTGCGATTGGCTGGATACCAGTTCAGGGTGTCCCCTGCCCACTGCCCGATGATTGCTGGGATGGGCTCCAGCACCCCCGCGACCCTACTGAGGATAAGCGGTGCAGCTGATGAGATGAGATGAGACACTCTCTGGCTCTGGACTCCCACGTCTGGCCGCAAAGTGTAATTGCAGCTTCTCGATGGAAAATTGTGGGATTCATTCACTACTTTTTAGACCAAGAGAAAATCTTTTCCTTTCAGAAATGATCATATGGCAGTACAGTAGTTATTTGTGAAAACAAAAAAGAATTACACATTACTTCTATTTGAGCCGGAACAAATGATTTGTTCTGAGGTTTCAGTGTGGGTTTGTATAACAATTGTAAAAAAAATTAAAAAAATAAAGTTATACTTCACAAATGTAACAGTTTTTTGGGGGGAACATAACCCCTGAGATACATGAAGGTTCACTGTACTGTACATGACATAGGAAAAAGATGATAAAATAGGTCATTTACATGCTTTGCTGTCTGGTAATCCTGAAAGGGGGATGCCACATGTGCGGTCCCTTCTCAAGGTTTCTTCATTTTCCTCATGTTGAGGTTTTTGAGTTTTTCCTAGCCCTCATGTAGGTTGCAGATCAGGGGATGTTGTCATAATAGTCTGTGGTTTGCAATAATCTGTGGTCTGTGAAGCCCTTTGAGACTCTTTGTGATTAAGGGCGTCACAAATAAAAATGACTTGACTTGACTTGACATATTTTGGAAATAATATTTGTATAAAGGTATAGATAGATAGATAGATAGATATATACTTTATTCATCCCCTAAGGGAAATTCACAATATATAATATAATATAATATAATAATATATTGACATGGTATAATAAATTATTATAATAAATTGACAAAGTTTTGATTGATCGACTGATCGACTAATCAACTGATTGACTGATTGAATGATGGATGGATGGATGGATGGATGGATGATTTGAATTATGTATTGATTGATCAATTGATCGATTGATCAATTTAATAATCGGTCAATCTATAAGCAGTAGCTCAGGAGGTAGAGCGCTTGTCTTGGGATCAAGAGATCGCAGTTCGAATCCCGTGTCGAAGTGTCCTTGGGTAAGACACTGAACCCCTAATGCCCCCAATAAGCAGGTTGGCGCCTTGCATGCTATTGGTGTGTGAGAGTGTGTGAATGGGTAAGTGTGAAGCACATTGTAAAGCGCTTTGGGAGGTCTTCATTGGCTTGAAAAGCGCTATAGAAATGCAGACCATTTCATTTCATCAATCAATCAATTGATCACTCAAAAGGACGGTCTTTCAGTCAGTTGGTTGATGGATTGATAGATTGATGGATTAATGGATGGATTGATTGGTTGGAAAATTGATTGATTGGGCTTTCAATTGACAAATTGATTGATCAATTGTGATTGATTGAGTGATTTTGTAATTGATTAATAGATTAATGAATTGATAGATTGATGGATTAATGGATTGATGGATTAATGGTTTGATTGATTGATTAGTAGATTAATGAATTGATAGATTGATGGATTGATGGGTGGATTAATTGATTGACTGATGGATTTATTTATCAGGCTTTCAATTGACGAATTAATTGATCAATTGTGATTGATTGAGTGATTGTGTAATTGATTAATAGATTAATGAATTGATAGATTGATGGATTAATGTATTGATGGGTTGATGGGTGGATTAATTGGTTGACTGATTGATTTATTGATTGGGCTTTCAATTGATTGATGGATTGATTAATGGGTTGTTTGAGTGATTAGTAGATTAATGAATTGATGAATTAATGGATTAATGGATTGATGGATGATTAATGGATTAATGGTTTGGTGGCTTGATGGACTGATGGTTGTATTATTTGGTTGAATGATTAATTCATTGATTGGGCTATCAATTGATTGACAAGTTAATTGATCGGTTGTTTAATTGATTAGTAGATTAATGAATTGATAGATTGATGGATTAATGGATTGAAGGATTAATGGTTTAATGGATTAATGGATTAACGGATCGATGATTTGATGATTTGGTTCACCATTTGATTCATTGATTGGGCTACCGATTGATTGATTGATTGGTTGGTCAAACCCTGGTCCCTCCAACACTACTTTTTGGAGATATGTTTACCGTAACTGTATATTATTACTGTCATTCTTACCAAAAAGACGCACATATATTTTGTTCGTCCTTTTATCTTTTCCTGATATAATATGTAGTTCGAGAACATACATGCGACAGTTCGTACTATTAGTATCGAGCCCTAAAAGCGAGATTTTATCAGACATTGGTTCCGATAGAAGTAAACCCAGCAACAGTAACTGTGGACTCTTACTACGTATGTATACTTTTGATTGATTATCAGTTTTTCTCATTTTTTTGAATAGTGTTAAAAGTCCCGACCTTCTTATCTTTGACCCAACAGACCCGTGAAAGCCCCGAGGTTCTCCTGAGATATTTTTGTCATTCCTAAAGTCAGGACGAGCATTCTCGGTGACAGAAAATTCCAGTTTTACAGCTCCATCACTGAAACGCTCGCGTGGAGCATCTCCGGGCTGCCGGGAATGTTGTCGCAAGCCGGCATGACGCACCCGCTTCTGTTTCTTAGTGTGTTATTTATGAACAGATACATTGTAAAACAGACCTGGATTGTTACAGTGCATAACGCAGTGTTGTTGAAAGATTTAATTACTGTTTAAAGTGCCATACTCGTGTTTTTTTTCCTGTTGTTTCCTTTTTGAAATACATAGAATGTACTGTGCAACGGATGTATCCATTAAAAGTTTTGGAAAATTAAAAATTAAAAAAAGGTTTTCAGCTAAGTACCTCAAACTAGAGCAAAGATTTCATATTGCTGATTTAGAATAATAGTAATGATAATTTTAAAAGACTATTTTTCATGTTAATATTTGTAGCTTTGTGTTTATGGACTATTGGGAAATTGGGGACACGTGATTAATTAATTAAAATAATTATAAATTAAAAAATCTATATTGCAAAAAGCTCAGCCAGAAATCGTTTATCTTTAAAATTAAAAAAAGACTTGATTTGATGACTGACTTTATTTTTATGGACTACTACGAAAATAATAATAATAAAAATAAGAAAATTCGAAATTAAAAATATTAAAAAGTTTGTTAGAAAAAACATTGAAGGTTTAAATTAATTGTAAAATATTTTTTTAGCATAAAAATTAATTGATTTGTAAATGCTTTAACAAGGCTTTATTTGTGCAGAATACAATCTTAGGAAAATAAAGCCTGACAAAAATAGTTACACCAAAAAAAACTACACTGCCAAAAATGCGGTGAAATATTTGTTTTTCAAAGTAAATCATTTTTGAAATAACTAAAAAAAATAATAATATATAACCATTAAAGTGGATAATAATAACAATAAGAAAACAATACAAAAAATACAAATAATAATACTAATAATACTGCTACTACTAATAATAATAATAACAACAATAATACCAATAATAATGATAATAATGACAAAGACAACAAATCTAAATGTGAATGTACCTTATTTGGCAGATAATGCTGCTCAATTTGGATATTATATTTATTATAACAATCATACTTTAGGAAGTACTTCTTAGTAAAATAAGAAAGATACTATATTGCACATTTTAAGTATTTCCTTACCGGAAAAATGTTGCACAGCAAAATGATAAAATTCTATAAAGACTTAAATACAATTAGAAATGTTTATCTTATCTCATCATAATAGCATTTTAAATATTAATATTTGTTCACAAAAATATCATAAATTATTAACTTATACCGTATTCTAATATATATTTCTAAGAAAATAGCATTGAATTTGTGTACAGTTCTTTAAATAATTTGGCTAGGAAGGGTTCTGAGTTAATTTAGCATAAAAATAGAAAAACAAAATCGTGGCATTTTCTTTGGTCATTCTACATGGCATAATACTCTTTGACTTGATTATTGAGAATTACTTCTGTTCCACTAAATTCAATTCAAAGAAAATGTCATTCAGTGCAACACAATGAACAACTCAAGCAATATTTGTATTTTATGTCGCTTCACCCAATGTCCATTTTAGCAAAATGTGTATTTCTTGAAACACATTATATACGCTAGCAGACAGAACTCAAACTGTTGTTTTGGTCGATGTTGTAACACTTGCAGCCTTTACTCATATGCCGAGAGAGAATGCTGCAAAACAGCATTCCTATGGCATTGTTTGACCCACTGTTTGCGTTTGCAGGAATCTCGATCCGTTTTTCAAGAGTTCAGGATTAATCTCACCAATTTCCTAGAACGGCCAAAGATCTGTGACCGTATTTTTTATGCCATCGTGTGTTTACAGAGTGTCACTTGCGCTCAAAGCATGAAAGCTTGATGATCCTTTTGAGAAAAGTGTTGCTGATTGTATCTTTTGTGATATGACTTTTATAAATCCAGAGAAATAAGGAAATGAATAGTTGAATCAATTATTATTGAATAATTAAATACATGAAACCATATTGAAATCCAGAATTTCACTGGGGCATTTTAATTAAATAAATAATATGATTTTATTTCCTGCGATTGGCTGGCAACCAGTTCAGGGTGTCCCCTGCCCACTGCCCGATGATTGCTGGGATGGGCTCCAGCACCCCCGCGACCCTATTGAGGATAAGCGGTGCAGCTAATGAGATGAGATGAGATGAGATTTTGTTTTCTTCTCCCCACTCAGTTTTAAAGTTTTGACTATGTGAATAATGTTATCATGGTTCTCACACGTGAAGAATATTACCAGAACAGCTTTTTTCCATCTTTGCAACATTGCTAAATTTCGCCCCATGCTGTCCCAGTTTGATGCGGGGATTATAATTCATGCTTTTGTTACTTCCCGTCTCGATGACTGTAATGCACTACTCTCCGGTCTCTCAAAGTCCAAAATCAAGAGCCTGCAGTTGGGACAAAATGCTGCAGCGAGGCTTTTAACTAAGACAAGAAAGTTTGATCACCCCGAATTTAGCTAAACTGCATTGGCTCCCTGTTAGCTTAAGATGTGATTTTAAGGTTCTGTTGGTCGTATACAAAATCATGCATGGACTAGGTCCCTCATATCTTTTCAGATTTAATTTCCCCCTATGTTCCAGTCCGTAGCCTTCGCTCTGAAATTGCTGGTCTACTAGTGATCCCAAGACCCAAGAAGGGATCCGATGGTTCGAGAGCGTTCTCCATTTGGGCCCCGGTGCTGTGGAATGCTCTTCCCCCAGAGATTTGATCTGCAACCTCAATGGAAATGTTTAAATCTAGGCCTAAAACAGACTTCTAGTGTATAGATTATGAATGAACGAGGTTTTCTGTTGTCAATATCTGTGTAGCATTTGTTATTGCAACATCTGATGCAGCCTGGTCATCCTGGAAGGGGGATTACCTCATGTGCGGTCCCCTCTCAAGGTTTCTTCATTTTCCTCATGTTAAAGTTTTTGACTTTTTCCTTGCCCTCATGTAGGTTTTAGATCAGGGGACGGTGTCATAATAGTCTGTGGTTTGCAATCGTCTGTGCAGCTCTTTGAGACTCTTTGTGATTAAGGGCTATACAAATAAACTTGACTTGACTTTCCTCTTGTTGGGGTTTTTGAGTTTTCACTTGCCTTTATGTAGGTTTTAGATCAGGGGATGGTGTCATAATAGTCTGTGGTTTGCAATAATCTGTTGTCTGTGCAGCCCTTTGAGACTCCTTGTGATTAAGCGCATCACAAATAAAGACGACTTGAGAATTCTTCGCTATTTTCTCAGTACTCGATTAGTATACAATTACTGTATAATAGCCAATTTCAATGTACGCAACTCGTATTGTTACGCTGTCGTTTCATGTTCTGTGTGACATTTGTCGTGAAATGTGATCATGAAGGAGGACATCCATTTTGCACGCTGCAGGAATCCAGTTAGAAAATTATGCTGTGGTAAAATGAGTGACTAATCATCTCCCTTTTGCAAAATGGTCTCGCTCTGCAGACATTTTGTTCATTTTAAATATTATTTTTCTCACTAAAATGATTTATTTCAAGGTTATTTTTTTACTCTAGATTACATTTATTAAATTTAAGGTATTTATTGATTAAAATAATAATTGAATTTCTCTCAATAGATCATTTAGACGGTTTATTCCATGAAGTACTATAGTTTTGATTATTTGTTTAAAATTGTGAATCCAATTTCTACTATTCATTTCAAACAGATTAAATAGTACATAATAAAAATAAAATACGACCAGAAATTCAATTTAAAAATACTAATTAATATTATAATACTTAATATGGGCTAAAACATCAAAAAATATATATTAATTTTGTTATTTATTATTATGCTAGTTATAAAACAAGAATTAAAAAAATGTAAATATAAATAAAAAGTTTAATCCTTATAATTGGCTATATCATCTACTATTTTGAAAGAATAACTATTATTATTTTACTAATATGAGGAAGTTAATGCTTAAGATGAACAAAATGATTTGCGATTTACAACATAAAAGTTTGCTCATTTAACGTATGATTTGGGAATTAATTAATAAGAAAACAAAATTAAAAACAAGACTTAAAATTTATCATTAAAAATAATTGAAAATGTAATCCTTAAACTTGACCAAATCATACACTATATTGAAAGAAATGACTATTATTATTTCAATAAAATAAGAACATTAATGCCTAAAATGAGCAATTCTTTCGGCAGTTTACAACATCAAATTTTTTATGATAATTTAATCGCAGTAAAATGGAAAAACAAAGAAAAGAAATTGAAAAACAGGACTTAAAATTGAACATTAAAAATAATTTAATACGCAATGCTTAAAATGGACTTAGTTGTTCAATATATTGATACAAATTCACGTATCATTTTAGAAACAATGATATAATCCCCCATTTATTCTCCGACCTCATAGTAACTCAAAACCTTATTATAATAACCAGTTACACGATTTGGTTAATGTGAAAATTGTTTTGAATGTCAGGGGAACTAAACCGAGATAAGCTACAGATTTTTCGTGCCAGCCCTTTTTTTCTTTTGTTTTCTTTGATTTTTTTATAAATGTTGTTGATTTTGAATACATTAAGTCAAGTCGAATCATGTTTATTTTTGGCGCCCTTAATCACAAGGAGTCTCAAAGGGCTGCACAGACCACAGATGATTGCAAACCACAGACTATTATGACACCATCCCCTGATCTAAACCCTAAATGCGGGCAAGGAAAAACTCAAAAACTTTAACATGAGGAAAATGAAGAAACCTTGAGAGGGGACCGCACATGAGGTAATCCCACTTCCAGGATGACCAGGTTCCAATGGATGTTGCAATAACCAATAATAGACAGATATTGTCAACATAAAATATAGGTTATTCATGTGCTATAGAATAGAAGTGTGTTTTAAGCCTAGATTTAAATTACAATTACAACCCTGTATTTCATTAACAGAGGACAAACATAGAAATGTCAATCCATTTAAATTCAACCATTTATTTTATTTAAACCAAATCAAAGAAAACTTAAAAGCAAAGACGGGCAATCCAAACTATCCGAAAAATGCTAAAAAGGTGAGGAAAGTCGCGTTTGGAGGCGAGAGCCGTGGAAGAGGCCTTCTGGCCCTTGTGCAACCAAAAAGGCAGGTTGAAAACATGATCGGTATTTGGATAAGCTGAAGAATTTCACCCCTTAGCAACAATGTTGAAGAACTACTGTAATAAAATTCACTAAGTACACATCCGTCTTCTTTAACAACACCTGATGCAACGTTCCACATAAAAACTCAAATATGCGAGAAGGATTTTATTCGTCACAAATTGGAGGGGATCGTTAAACGATTAAGTCTTCGGAATTAAGCTACGAAGGTCCCCGGTTCGAGACCGGCTGGAAACGTGGATGGGCGCCCCCCGAGGCTGTACTTGCCCAAGACACACCACAGGAGATAGTGCCCCTAGTGGTTAAGGGAGCAACAAACAGATCATCGTTAAGTCTTAATGACTGACGTGCAGCGCGTGGACCATAAAGAATTTATATGTTTACCCTAAATGTGTTTTTTATTCGCCCTATGTCGTCGTTTTTGCTAATCACCACATTGAGTGATTGTATGTCTGTAGAGTATGGAGGAAGTAATAAAGTACTTACTGCTTTGTCATTGTTGTACCAAGGGAATGATTTAAATGGACAGTGTGTCATATTTAGTGCCTCCTAGTGGTACAAAAAAAACAAATATTTGTTTGAAAACTAGGCAGAAATAGATGAACTATCATACTGATGCTAAAAATGATAGGTGGAGGGCAGCACGGTGGCGCAGTGGTTAGCGCGTGTGCGGCAAAATTCTGAGGTCATGAGATTGAACCTCCTGTGTGGAGTTTGCATGTTCTCCCCGTGCTTGGGTGGGCTTCCTTCGGGCACTCCGGTTTCCTCCCATATTCCCCAAAACTTGCTTGTCAGCTTAATTGGCCGGTCCAAATTGTCCCTAGGTGTGAATAAGCAAGTGAATTGTCCCTGGGTGCCCTGGCTGGCAACCAGTTCAGGGTGCCCCCTGCCCGAAGACGGCCGGGATGGGCTCCAGCAGCCCCGCGGCCCTACTGATGATAAGCGGTGCTGATAATGACAGACAGAAGAGCAGCTTCAGCGATAGACTGCTGTCACAGTCTTGCACCACGGACATACTGAAGAGATCCTTTCTTCGTCATGCCATGATGCTCTTTAACTCCACCCGGAGGAGTAAAGGCCCACATTAAACCACACCCCCTACATTGCATATTACTGTATTTTATTGCAATGTGTATTCTGTGTAGCACTATCTAGATACTCTATATAACACGCTACAGTGGGTATTAGCACGTCACATTGGGTATTTGTATATTGTATTCTTTTTGCTTTATTATTGTATTGTTCTCAGCACAGGGATGCTGCTGGAAATGTGAATTTCCCTGCGGGGGATGAATAATCTATCTATCTATCTAATGGATGGATAGCTTCAATACATCTTTTATTTCAGAAAACTTTATATACTTTCGCTTAATTAAAACAAAACATTTATCCAATGTCAGTGGAAAAACCTTGGTGCACAATATGGTAAATGTATGTTTTCAAGTACCGTATTTTCCGCACTATAAGGCGCACCTAAAAGCCTTTATTTTTTTTAAAAACTGACCATGCGCCTTATAATACAGTGCGCCTTATATATGGATCAATATTAAGTCGCAAAGTCTTGCAACTAAGGCAAGCAGCCGCCGACTAGATTTTCCCCCGGAGGCGAAGTCGTCCGCGGTGTATGCTGGGATTTACATACTGGCGTTTCATTTCCTAACCAATGTGTCAATCATCATTTGAATCAGTCACTATTGGCTAAAGTTATTCGGAGGTAAAGGGGGCGGATCCTTTTTATCATTTACAGGCTCGCTTAGGCTAAAGGGGCGAAACAAAGCCTGCAATTGGCCGAAAAAGACGAATGTGAATCCCACGTTGGGTTGCACTACGGCATAGAGAAAACATTTTTTACTATTCTGTATCTGTAAATATTTTACTCTCCTGGATTTACTACACTCACAGTTGTAAGAAGACCATGGTTACGTATCATTATTGAACGTGATGGCTGCAAGAGAACTTAGGTGAGCTATGCGGCTTTATATTTTCCCGGTATCTTGTTTTATAACGATCTTGATGTTTCTGTGATGAGTCTATTTTTAAACTAAATTCAATTCAAAGTGTTTATTGTCATATGCACAGTAAAGAACCCCGTTTCCCTGCACAATAAAATTCTTACTTTGCTGTCCACACAGTTGCCAGCAAAAAATAAAATGGAAACTAAGGAATGGTTGGCATTTCTTGAATCCCAAGACTTTAACCTTCCGAATGATATTTGGAACTTTGAGTGACATCGTACAGACACTGTTTCCGTACATGTCTGAGACACGTATTTGCTTCTTTGCAAGCTTTGGGAATGTTAAGGGGGTAATAAGTTGGACTGAACTATCTGACTGTTTTGTCGAAGTTCCCATTGTAGCGCCTTATAATCCGGTGCGCCTTATGTATGGAAAATATAGAACCAAAAACTATTTTTTGGGGGTGCGCCCTATAAACCGGTGCGCCTTATAGTCGTGAAAATACGGTACTTTCGCTTAATTAAAACAAAACATTTATCCAATGTCAGTGGAAAAACCTTGGGTCACAATATGGTAAATGTATGTTTTCAAGTATCCTATTATGCAGGCCTATTATACAATTTGTTTAATTTAGTATTTTGTGCTTATAAATTCATGTTAAGTGTGAAAATTCCAGGTGTATCTGTTGTGGGTTATGAGTGAATATATTAACTGAAATCAAAAGTGAATGTTTTCTCCGATATTCTTTAAGAAAGCAAAAAGACTGGAAACGCCCAGTTTACCAGATTCATCTGCAAAATAATTCAGAAGTGACACAGCCTTGAAAACACGTATTTGAACACAGTACAGGTTTTGCTTGACACTCGCACAAACATACTGCGATCTGAAAAATGTATGACCTCCCTATACAGTACAGTACTTAAAGTTCTGACACTATGGATAGAACAGATAATATCACAGAGCGCATTTAACAGAAAATAAATACAGATCATGGGATGCCCTAGCTTGCTCTTCGAAGGTTAAAAGTAGGAGGCAAAACATAATCATATGTTCAATTGTTGTGTAATTAGCACTGGCATATCACCAACACAACAACGGAGAGTTGGCAAGAATGGCGTACAAGAAAGAGGAAGCAGCTTGCCTTGTAAATAAGAAGAAAACTGAATGCTATGGGGAAAATGCATTTATAGGTTAGGCTGCTGTCACAAAAACGGACAAAATATCTCACCGATGTTCTAGAGTTCAACACGGTTCGTGTTCCCGAATGGAAACAGTGAGTCACGTGTTTTGAGTTGGCTCGGAAAAGCGGTTATATAATTAGATGAAATGTATTAGGTGTGGGCGCCTCAGGTTGTTAAGTTCTTTTAATATGTTTCGATTTTACTTTCTGGGCTGGCGGTTTACTTTTATTTTGCTTCAGTGTCTGAAACTCAAGACAAAAAAGTTACTTTTCAGAGTTGCCTGCCCCATTTTTCACAACTTGAAACACAATAAGACGACTAATCGCAAAAAAAAAAAACATTGTTGCAAAGTATTAAGGGTTGATAATCAGAATATATAACAGAACAAAACTTAAAAATAAAATTAAGTTTATTATAAATCTACTTAAAACATTCATTGCATGTATATGACATGGCTGTTTTCCATCTGCCATCAGTATGTACCCGTATCTACTCATCTTCATTCATGCAATGCTTGCTACAAGCCACATGAACTCCTCTTTCCACGATGCTTTTAATGTATGTTTACGTTTTGTGGCGTCATCAATTTTGTTGGCTTCTTTTGAATATTTCGTCTGGGGTTGAGGTTTTGGCTTTGATTCCTAACCACTTCTCCATTTTTCTTGTGTTCTCTGTGCGTCTACTTTGGAAAATGAGATGCAAATGCACGACCTAATGAGGCTCGGGAAAGTCCGGAAGCATTAAGTTATTAGATGCAGGCGTCTGATTGGATGCCGATAAAGCAAATTGCCTAACAAACCGATATTCCGAAATTTCCAAACCGTACAAAGATTACAAAAATCGGAATAAAGCAAACGTTGGATTGGAAAAAAAAACAACAACAAAAAACACGAAAGATTTTTTTTTCTTGAAAAAGTTGTCGGCCACCCGGGCGAAGACGTTTTGTAAGTTGTACGCCCAACATAAAAGATGCACGGGCAGACATTATTTCAGACACTGGTAAAATGAAAACACAGTGTCATGTCATAGTCCTTTTCCACCAATGTGTCGCGGAAGATAAAAACAAAGAAGCAAAACTGAATCAAATTTCAGAGCACCCCTTCAGTCAAGTACGATTTAATATTCATTCTGTACTCTCACAAGCAATACTTCCGTTCAACCCAAAATCGACCATTTAGTCTACATCAGTATACAATAATAAAATTAAAAAAGGTTCCAAGCAGCACCATGTCAACTCTACAGTAGAGGATCCTCAAGTTTTTCTGCCTTCAACTAGCCAATAGATTGCCTTGCAGCGCAGACATCGGCTCTCCTTTTTTGCAAGATGTCATCTTTTGAGGATCTCTGAAATAAAAACCCACATCCAAACATCAGCATTTTTAAAACAATAACAAAAGTCAGTGGGGAAGTGGAGAACACTTTAGATGTGAATCAACCCTCACTAAATACTCAGAAATAAGAGAAAACATACTTTTTAAAGCTGTAATTCTTCCACAGACTGCTGATGGTAGACTGGACCGAAGGATTGTTCTCACTGTTTGAGGCGGATTTCTTCCTCAGTCCGCTGGCTCTTGCTGGGCCCAATCCTTTGACTTTCTTAGCGTGACTTGGACTGCTGAATTTAGGCTTTACGAGAACGCTGACCTAGAGGTAATGAGAAAATGAGAAATATATTTTTCTTTAAATATAGTAAATGAATAAACTCACCTTTCCTTTGTTTGAGGGGCTCACACGCTCTGACTCTGAATCTCCTTTCAAGTCGGTTTCCTGGGAGAACATAAAATTCCGGCATTCCAAAAGCAAAATCGTGCAATTTGTCAATCGTGAATGTGTTCCAACTTACAGGCACCGGATTGAAAGCGTTGTGGCCACGGTTGGATTCAATGTCTTTGTTTAATGACTCAAAAGAAGGCTGAGATTGAGTAAAATATGCGCTTTCCTGGGAAGGAAGAGAGTCTTTGAGAATATCCTCCCCTTTTTGATTGCTGCAAATGGAGGATTTAACCGATATGGGCAAACTATCCCTCTTGTACTTGAACTGCTTCAGGGTGTCCAAGCCTGAGCTACACTTGGGGCTCCTCGATTCATCTGGAGAACTTTTTGACCAGTTAAAAAGCCTGAGACCCTGACTTCCAGAGCTGGGCGGAGTGCTACCCGGAGAAGGAGGTGGACTGGGTGTTTCCAAAGATGGGATTTCTGGGCCTTCTGAGCCTTCGTCTTCGTTATTGACCTGAACGCTGGGGGCTGATGTTTGCTCGGTCGGGCTTGTCGCTTTGGCCACCACACAATGTCCAAAATCTACCCGAGTTGTTTCCTTAATACTGCCAACAGCTGAACTGGAATTGCTGAAGAATCTATGAGAAACACACGTGAGGTTATTGTTGATAATTGTAACGATAGGATTCATGTATGAAATTGTATTCATTTGTCTGTTCTGAAATGTGTCTGTAGAGTTAGGGAGCATCTGGTTCCAGTGAGAGTTCAGTTAGGTTGCTCAAGTGCATGCCAAACAGTTCCCAAAAAATTGTTTTGAAGGGCAGTCTGCTTCAGATGAGTGTTTCATTGCCTTCAATTACCATGGGGGCGCCGGCGCCCCCAATTGACAAGTGCCATTTAAATTACTGTAAGTCCGTAACCGTTGAGCTAAAATAGAAAATTGAAATGGTCCCTTATAGACGAGAAGGCGCGCCTTTGATAAAACCCTTGACTTCAATGAAATTATATCAAAATAGTTCTCCAAAACACCCACAAGGTGGGAGCAACTTTCCACAATAATCTCTCAGTCATTTGTAGGGAAGGGTTGAATGAAGGAGCACGATTGTATGGAGCAGATCGATCTTGAACCAGACTAAGTAAAGTATCTTTTGCTATCTTAAACCAATAAAAAAACAATTTTTTGAATCTTTTGAACATGACTTTATGTTCAAAAGTTTTTATTTTATAGGTATCTATAATTTTTCTATTATACATTTTAAGTTTTTATCGGCTGATATTTTTCCAATTTGTTGTACAGTATTGTTTCAATGTATCACCTTCCTTCAAGACAAATAATATATCTTTTAGGGTGGATATTGCTGAACCCCATCCTCCCCTATACTGGGGAGGATTCAGGGTCAGTGAAATATGCATCGCATCCAATGCATCCATTGGATACTGAGAGAGCAAAACGTTTTTTTGTATATATTTATAGCGGTTCGTATTTCTAGTTCATGTTATGAAAAAGGTGTTCATGTTCAGTTTTAGTCTCTACTTCATTATAATCCTAAAAAAATCCAAGTCTTGTTTTTTTGTATTGTTTTTCATTTTAAACAATTTCTTAACATCGTTTTGGTAGATATTGCCAAATATTAAATATGTGGGTTCTTCTGAAAAGAGGGGCCAAAAGTAATCCCTCATAACATGAATTATGACTCTTTCATAAACAAGATAACAAAAAAACTGCAAGCGGACAGTAGGATAAATAAGATAATAAATAAAACTGTTAATATGGTCTACCAATCAGAGCCATGATCACTGGATTTAACCAGAGAAGGCACGATCTCTAACCCAATGACCATGCCCACTGGGTCCTGGTCTATAAAAGTGCAAGATCTTGATTGGTCGATGACGCTTGTTTGGGAGGTGATGTCTCCATGTAATAAAATATCAGCATGTCCCATCAACTCTACATTCGTTTTTAAGTTCTTCCCCTGACCTTGGGGTGTTGTGTTTGACCGCACTACATTAAGCTGCATGCTGCCTTGTCTATTTGAACTACAGTGGAACCTCGGTTTTCGAACGCCTCTTGGTTCGAACGAATCGGAGTTCGACCAAAAATTTCGAGAAATTCTTGCTTCGCTGTTCGGTCAAAAATTCGGAGTTCGAACGCCGGTAATGCCTGAGTGCGTACGCTAGAGTGCGATGCTGAGCGGCGTACGGGTGTAGATCGTGTAGATCGCCCCCACCCCTCGTGACCAACTGTTATCACGTGCGCACTTGCCTCTTTTTGCTTTCGCTTTGAATATCGGTGAACGGAGTGTTTTAGCCCCTAACTATGCCTCCGAAGAAGGTCGGTGCAAGCAGGACAGGTGAAAAAAGAAAGGTTGTTCGTACAACTATTGCCTTTAAGAAAGACATAATAGCTAAATATGAAAGAGGTGTGAGAGTTTCCGATCTTGCCAGGGAATACAGCATGCGCCTTCTGCTGACCACCACAAAGGTAGGAAATCCTATTCATAATTCTTTTCTTCTATCTTTTTTTTTTACACGTTCGTGTTAGCGTAATCTTTCGTATGGAAGATTACGATAACGCGAACGTACGATTAGCCTGGGTTAGCTTTATGATTCGAGGTAAACATTCAGGGTGTTGGAACTGAGCCCAAAATTCAGGGTGTTGGAACGGAGCCCCCTTTCCAATGAAGCGCTAGCCACTTGTGGTGCTAAATGACCTGTAAACGACTTGATTTTTTTTTTTTTTACACGTTCATGTTAGCGTAATCTTTCGTACGGAAGATTACGCTAACGCGAACATACGATTAGCCTGGGTTAGCTTCATGTTTACGTTAAACATTCATGGTAAACATTCAGGGTGTTGGAACGGATTAAAACGATTTACATTCTTTTTAATGAGAAAAATGATTTCCGTGATCGGACAAATCGGTTTTCAAACAGGGTTCTGGAACGGATTATGGTCGAGAACTGAGGTTCCACTGTACTACTTATCTTGAATGGTCCTAATGCATGATAAAGATAAACTGGAAGATTATAATCGCTCAAGCACCTGCTACTGAGAGCCTGGTCACCATCATCAACGTCCCGGTTCCTCTTCTGCAGCAATGTGGCGAAGCAGTTACGTGGACGTGGCTGGCCGACCGGTGATGACTTCTTCTCAGACTCCTGATTTGACTTGGATCGCTTTAAACTGAAGTTGTATTGCTGCAGAACATCTTGATCGGATAGCACGCAGTCTGTAGCGGGGAGAAAGGAGTTACAAAAATTGCTTATCCTGTTCAAGATTGTGGTTGATTTTGGCTGACCTTAGAGTGCATACATAAATAGAAGCAAGTTATAACGAAGTGCATGAAAAGCAGAGTAACTGGCAAAAATGTAAAAAAAAAAAATGATGCAATCTAATGAAAAAAAATAAAACAATGCCAGCTCAATTAATGCAAAAACTAACAGACTATTTTTTTCCCTATTTTTTATAAAAGTTTTAAATTTAAATTTAATTAAATCTGAGTCTATAAATCAGGTAAAATAATAGGGTAAATGTTGTATTTAGGCTATAGTATCCCATTTGAGAACAATTTTTCTCTTGCTTTTCCCGAGACTGTCTCACCTTCTCGCGGTCTCTTCACTTGTATACTTTTGCAGGCCAGCCTGAAACCAGCCAGACTGACGACTCTCTCCTTCCCCCTTGTGGTTGGAGGCCTGTCAGGGGAATTTTCTGGCGGGGCTGATGCAATAGGCATCGCCTTCAGGCCGCCTTTCCAAATACTGACGCTTGGAACGCGACTCTCGTTCCAGCCGGAAGTGCGATGTTTTGCAGGCTGTGGAGAAATTTGTGAATGCATCAAACATAAGCAAAGCACACAACACAAGAACCTGTTTTTTCCATCTCAATGCCTTTGGGGTAGGAGAGTCCCAGAACTACTGGAGTTAAGAAAATTGCTTATCCTGCTCAGGGTTGTGGTCTATCTTGCTGAAATCATGAAATGTTGTCCTTGCACCATTGAGTAAGAATTTCCAGTTTTTGTAAATGTACAGAACTCGCATCCCCAATTACCGTACTTCCAGCACTATAAAAGGTGAACTGGTTTAAGTCAAGTCATTTTTATGTGTATAGCCCTTAATCACAAAGAGTCTCAAAGGGCTGCACAGGTTATTGCACAGACTATTATTTCAGACTATTATTACACCATCCCGTGATCTGGAACCAACATGAGGGCAAGGAAAAACTCAAAAACCTCAAAATAGTATTTTCTCATGTATAAGGCACATGGAATGAACCGTATTTATTTGGGTTTAACTGTTGTGATTTTCATACACTCACTGTGTGTGCAATAATTGGTCATTAGAAAAAGGTCTTTTTTTACTAACGGTGCTGGAAACCAATGTTAGAGAATAGAGAAAACACAAAGTCGTGCTGAAAAATGTAAATAAATGCAAAAAAAGCAAGACGAAGGAAAGGACACTTTGGTGTATCGGCTAATGAATCAGACTGAATTTATTTATCCATCGAAAAACATCGCTGACCATACTCGAGAGCGTCGACACTTCACTAGACAAACAGTGATACAGATGACGTAAGAAAGGGCATTCGATTGTATCTCATTATCACACTGTTTTTACTTATGGTCCCAGAAACAAATGTTGGGAGAATGGGAAAAAATAAAAGTCATCCTGAAAAATATCTATCTATCTATCTACCTTGGTCATATCCCTCAAAAACAGAGAAAATAAAGGGTAAAAAAACACGCAAACATTTTTGGACCATGGCCAACCTGAATGCCCAAACACCCAAAGAAGTTAGGCACCTCGGCACCTAAGTTGGTCATGCTTTCGTCCCTCCAGATGAAACGGGACACAAAAAACAGCAGGGCCCGACAGCTTTCACTGGTTTACCCCTGCCGGATCATAAGGGTGCCCAGCCCATCCTTTAGAACGAGTCCACAATCCCACTATCCTTTCACAACACCTCTCCACTCCTTCCTATCACCAACAAGAGCTCTAGCTTCCATTATATTGAGACCTCAAAATCTATCTATTTACCTGGGTCATATCCCTCAAGAGGGGTGACCGACAGCAAGACAAACACATACAATAACAAGGAAAAGAAAAGAAAAAGAAAATAAAAAGGGAAACATTGCAAAAAACACACACAAAAACCTTTAGACCATGGCCAACCCAAATGCCCAAATACCTAAACAAGTTAAGCACCTCGGCATCCAAGTTGGTCATGCTTTCCTCCCTCTAGATGAAACGGTACAGGGTGACACAACACACTCTTCTGTTCAACAGCAGGGCCCGACAGCTTTCACTGGTTTACCCCTGCCGCATCATACAGGTACCCTGCCCATCCCTTAGAACACGTCCAAACATCCCACTATCCTTTTACAACACCTCTCCACTCATACCTATCACCAACAAAAGCTCTAGCTTCCACTACATTCAGACCTCTTTCCTGCAATGCACTCATAACACCATCCATCCACGTCAACCGCTGCCTTCCTCTTGGTCTCCTTCCATTTACTTCTGCTCTGTAGATGCTCTTCAACATTCGCTCCTCATCCATCCTCTCCATGTGTCCAAACCAACAGAGTACTCTCTTATCCACACGCTTGCTCAGTTCCACTACTACTCCAGTTCTGTCTCTCACAATTTCATTTCTTAATCTATCCAATCTTGTCACGCCTAACATACTCCTCAAACACTTCATCTCAAAAACATTTAATTTCCTTCTCAAATCTGTGTTCAGGCTCCAAGTCTCTGCACCATACAACACAGTCAGCATGAATCAGACTCTCATACAGTGCCCTCTTAACATCCATACTCATACTCTTGTTGCTCATCACTCTCCTCAGGGCACCCAAAACCTTGCTTCCCTGATTCACTCTGTGCAATGCCTCGCACTCCATTCCACCAACTGCAGCCACATCACAACCCAAGTCCCTAAAGCTTTGAAAAATATCAATAAATGCAAAAAAGCATGACAAGAAAAACAACTCCACGGTGTATCAGAGGATTAATTGGACTTTGTGGTTTATTTCTTTCTTTCAGGGTGAAATCTTTGTATTCTCCATTTTCCAACATTTGTTTCCGGTACCATGAGTAAAAACAGAAATCAAATTAAATGCCTTTTTATAAGTCATCTGTGTCATAGGTTATCTAGTCGTAAAAGGTTGGCTCTCTTACATACAATGCTAAGCGATTATTGTTAACGATGTTTTTCGATTAATCAATGAAAATACAGTAGTATACTGTAAAATTTCCAGTAGTAACACAAAAGTATTTATATTGTGTGTATTTCCAAACTAATCCACCGTATTTTGTGGTATATAAGGCGCACTTTCACATTTCCAGCATATAGTGCAGAAAATTGAGTACCTGTTTCATGAGACTGTCAGGGTTGAAGTCATCAATTTTCTCCATTGTGTTGATATCAAGGTTCCCGAGAGCCATCTGCAAGGCTGTATTGTCATCTCCTACCGGTCTATATGGATTCATGTTAAGGTACACGTGCTGGATTTGTGATTAAAACTACAGAGACATTGAGCGTTCTCAAAATTGCATCAAAAATAAATTAAAAACTTAGATCCTATAAAAAGGGTACACTCCGGCAAAGGTGAGCTTGGCTGGGGTGACGCCATCCTCGTACGGGTTGAGGGGGACAAGCTTCCTCTGGACAGGATCAAACACCAACTGATAAAGGAAGGTCTGGTTGGCTCTGACAAATCCGTCGATGTACTCTTGAGGGACAACCAGATCCATCTTTAAATACTGGCCCATTTTCTTGATCACCTGACACCAAACACAAATTTGACCAAATATCAAGACAAAATACTTGTGCAGAAGTTGTTCCGTTTCCAACCAGGGAGGATTTCAAACGAACTAATAAAGTCTGAAATTGACAGCAAATCAGAATGTGCTGCTAAAAACACAGTATTAAACTCAGACAGATTTAAATGAAAAATTAGAAAGAAAAAAACATACCTAGGATCCTTACTGTAAGGGAAATTATAGTTATATATTATATATTAGAAAGAAAAAAAACATACCTGGGGTCACTTACTGTCAGGGAAATTATAGTTTAATTATAGTTTCATGTGCCTTTGTATGATGTTATCCTCAAAAGTACCTTAAAGAAGCCAAAGACTATATTATCCAGGCGCTGTTCGTATTCTTGCAACAAATATATCCTGCTTGGGCCTGCTAACTATGAATCAAGATGGCTTTCGCTTTGGTGCTGGGAAGTGCGGGGAAGAGCTTTCCTCCCTAGATTCCTCTCTTCTTACAGTGACAAATTGTACCTTTGTGTTATCAAGTTTCACTTTCCTTACTGCTCATTTATTATGCGCACACGCCATCTAGCGACTAGCATTATTCACTTCATTTAAACATGTGTTTTCTGTCTAAACCAATCAGATTAGTTTTATGGAATCTCGTGATCTCGGTTAAGCCAATCAGATGTGAAGTTTCATGTCGGTGTTCCCAAATAAATGAGTCTCTAGCCATCTGGGGAGTGTGGTTCCTCCCTGAGCCAATCTTGGAAGCACGCACCTCCGATGGAAACTCAATTTCCAACTCAGAGTGTGTTCTTTCCTTTATTCTAATACAATCTTAATTTTTAACCTTGACACTTACCCTCTTGAAGCTGTGGCCTACCTTTTTTTTTTTAACCGATTAGCACGGGTAGCTACCGGTTTGATAAAATAACTTATCAAGTTATTACTATGTTTATGTTATTATCAGGTCTAATTATTAGATGTACAGTTAAAATGGTCTAAGTCAACCACAAAGACTTCTACCTAGTATAAATAATAGGCAAAGTAAAAAAAGAAGAAAAAAAAAGAAGAAATGGTCATGGTAAAGATACATTGTGTATTATTTAGTGCCTCTAGTGGTTAGAAAAACTTTATTCACCAAAACAGCAAAAAAAAAAAAAAAAAAAAAAAAAAAAAAAAAAAACCTATATTGATTAACTAATAAGGGAAATACACTAAATTATCAGACAAACATGCATTATGAAATACTCATTGGTCGAAGAATTACCATTTATTTTACACAACAAGGGAGCAGACATAATTGACATCTTTCTGCATTGGGTACCCAAAATCTTTGAAAAGGTCGGGGCAAAAAAGGAGAAGTAAATGGTTCTTTTTGGTCACTAAGTCTCCGTAGTTTGTGTACTTCCTTGTGTTTTTTAGAACTCGTTTTCGGTTGAATTACACCATAAAAAAAAATCACCTAGCGGTAAAAAAATACACACGGCCCCTTTAAAGGTACTGATAATGTCAGTGATTTCAATTTTCCTAAAAATCACAATGGACCCTCACTGTTGAGCTATTTTCAGAGCCGGTCTATGGCCTACACAAGTGTTCTTAGGTGGCTATCCGGTGCCTGCGGGGACCAGGCTGGTGACCCCTGAGATTTAAAGTATGCATCAAGTAACTGAAATACAATCACAAACTTTAGAATTGTGGTACAAAGATTGTAAAAGGAAAAACGTTCTTACACCAAAATAAAATGTAAAAAATAATTGAAACTTTGTCCCATTCATGTTTAGAATTTGGGTATGATCACAATGAGAAGTTGCAAAAAAAAAACAAATGGAATGGCTTTCATTCCTGATTCTATTTGTTTCCCACTCTATGCCATCACCACCACCAATTTTTTAATACATGTGCAAAGCCGATCAGGTTCACTGAAATGGATCTCACCTTAAGGATATCGGGATCTTTTGCCAGTCTTAGCAGCTTGCAGGCCTTGCCCAGGCCAATTCCATGCAAAGAGGCCAGGTAGTCACAGCCGGAGAGGATGCACATATAACGGAACTTCTCTTCCGTGAAAACGTTGCCCAGAGAGCGACATCGACCCAGGTTACTCTGGTCTATCTCTAGGCCATTACCCTGCTTGTCCATTTTCAGGATCACCTGGTGGAGTGGAGTAGCAGGTGAATACAGAGAGGGGGAGGAGACGGGGACAGCGGACGAAAAATGAAACGGACTTGAAAACTTCTACTAGCAAGGATTGCCCTTAAAGGATTTTCTTCTTTAATTGCCTCTATTTTTTAATAATAATCCTGGTTGGTGATTGGTTAGATAGGGTTTTGTGTGCCTTCTACGCATGTAATAATCAAAATCTCATATTCCATGCTTATCATGTTTGTTGCTTTCCCCTTTAATATCACTGAAAGGCTTGGCAAATATTTACTAGGGATGCACGATTTTGAAAAAAAAAAAATAAATAAATAAACTGCGATTTTTCAGACAAGTATTGGAATGGCGATGTGATTTTTGATTTTACAAGAAAAGTGCATTTTCTGTGCCAATTTTGTGATTTTTGTAAGTACTTAACCTTTGGATGCACGAGCTACCAGTGCATCGGATCCTTCGAGAGTGGAATGAATGGAGTCGTTAATTCTATCTATCTACCCAGGTCATATCCCTCAAGAGGGGTGACCGACGGCAAGACAAACACACACACAAAAAACAAATAAAAAAGGGAATAAGGAGCAAAAAACACACACAAAAAAAAACGCAATACCCAAACAAACTAAGCACCTCGGCACCCAAGTTGGTCATGCTGTCGTCCCTCCAGATGAAACGGGACACAAGAAAGCGGCCATGTCACTCGGGTCAGGGTGAGACAACACACTCTTCTGTTCAACAGCAGGGCCCGACAGCTTTCACTGGTTTACCCCTGCCACATCATACAGGTGTGCCCATCCCTTAGAATGCGTCCAAACATCCCACTATTCTTTTACAACACCTCTCCACTCATTTCTATCACCAACAAGAGCTCCAGCTTCCATTCTATTCAGACCGCTTTCCTTAAGAGCACTCATAACACCTTCCATCCACGTCAATCGCGGCGTTCCTCTTGGTCTTCTTCCATTTACTTCTGGTTTGTAAATCCTCTTCAACATTCGCTCCTCATCTATCCTCTCCAAGTGTCCAAAACAACCGAGTACTCTCTTATCCACACGCTTGCTCAGTTCCACTACTACTCCAGTTCTGTCTCTCACAATTTCATTTCTCAATTTATCCAATATTGTCACTTCTAACATACTCACACTTCAAGTGTTAATACTAGTGACAGGGCCGTCAGACTGTTTGATGTCACCAGTCACTCCTAGACATACACCTTAGAAAAATTGATAAAATACTAATGTTTAGACTTTCAGATGGTGATCAACTTTGACCTGGGACCAGGTTGGGCTTCACGCTATTGTCCCAGTAGCTTTCCAGCTAAGATGCCTATGCCACACTCATCTTGCTTGCAATGGCAACAAAAAAAAAAAAAAGAAATTCAGCCGAACATAAAAAGCCTGCTATTTCCTTGTGTTGTAACTTAGACTACCGGTATTATATGTTAGTAGCAGTTGCAGTGATTTTTTTCAGTTAGGGAAAAAACTTGAGTGTTTCTTTTCAAAAGAGACCAAAACCGTCCAGGTTCTCCAAACGGTTCAACAAGGGCATTAAAATTACTTAGGGAATGTCTAGGACTGTCATTTTTATGTGAATTCTCCAGGATCGTTAAAGGGTTCAATTTAAGTAAACAGCGCCCTCTTCTGGGGAGCTTTTTTAGCGTTGCTCTCTATAAGTGCTCGAAAAAGAACAGGTGTCATACGATTACACAATCGCACGTCACATCGCAATGTTAATTAGATTTCGGTTAATCGTGCAGCCATTATACTTACAGTGCAAAAAATACAGTATTGTATCACCGACTCCCAAAATCTTTATGAACCACACAATATCATGATCAGAATGAAGAGAAAGGCATTGAGGGAGGTAGTTCAGCCAATAGCATTTCAGCATTTTCATGATGTCGTGACACAAACCAACAGCAGACCAGTATTTTATATTTCAACAAATACCAGATATCCATCCTGGAGACGCAACTTTACATTGGTACCAACACGGCAGAATTTTCTATGTTTTTGTTTACGTAAAACAAATTGTTAATATCTTATAGTGGGTAAAATGCCATAAAGATGGGCCAAAAAAAACATCTTATCCCACACCACAGACCAAAAATGGCGTACGGTGGGGGTCACTGTATCCCTGGGATGAACTCTCTTTTTTTGTTTTTGTTAACAAATCTACCAAAGATTGTGACAGTATCAAAGTAGTTGATGTAGAAAAAGAATTCCCATCTTCATTATTTGTTCTTCATTTCCATACCTTTTTACAGCCAAAAGCCAGAAGGTCAGAGTCTTCCGTGATGACTGCATGAGCCAAACCAGTCTTTGTCAGATAGGCCAGTTGAGCATCGGCTTCATACGGGGCCACGATACAGTCGACTCCCCTGGCCCTCGCGGACTACGACCACAAAACAACTCACGCAAATGACTTCACATTACAGCATTGTATTGATTCCAGTCAGTTTTTTCTGTAATCAAATACATATGAAATTAGAAGGGTCACGTTACATTTAGTGATTTCTTAAAGTTGAATAATAAGAAAAGCCTGATAAAAATCCTGGTCTTAAAAATTGCATGTTGGGTTGTTCTTGACAACTATTGCTCACTGTTATTCTTTAGATTGACTATTATCGAGAGTTTGGACACGGTTAACATCATTATCACTATTGGCCAACAATATTTTGTTTGATTTCCACACTTTTAAGGTTTTTTTTATGTTTTGTAACCTAGGATAATCATAATAAAAACTGTTCAGGTGGAGCAGGTTCTATTTCCACAACTTAAGGGTTTTGTACAGTCCTCTCCTATTCTCTCTGCATGTTTAAAATTCATTGATGTCTTCTCTTCTGATTTTCGAGTGTCTACAAAACTAAACTGATCATTAGGGAAACGCTAAGGAGCTGTTTATCTTCTCTACTTTTTAACCCGGTTCAGAGGGAGTCACACTGACTTTTCCGTTAAAAAAAAACAAAAATGATTGTCCAAGTCTTTTTGTTGTAATTTTAGCCTTTTTAGAGCACTTTCAGGAGCAACATGTCAAAAAAACAAATAGATTTGTCGGAGTAGCTTGTTTTAAAAGGTCATTGGATATTTGAAAATGTTTGAGGATAAATAAGCTGGATAAAATATGAATTGTGATTAAATATTCAGCAGTAACACAACCAAAGACTGATGGCATTAATAATACTGCATCAAATTGTGCGTGTTTGGTAGTATTACTTGGAAACCAAGGGTCAATTACAAGGGTTAATGAAAATTATACTGGGAAAACAAATCCAAACAGATGAATGATGGGCGGAAAGTTTCAATCCCCTTTGATAAAACTCTCCCACTGTCATTGTTTATTGATATTCAAGCTCCATTTCTGAACTTAGATTATTATAAATTATATTTGAAAAGTTATTCACTATCACAGATTGATTTTTTTTTTTTATAGCAAAAAATCATAATCCGAAAAGTGCAAGGGAGATATACCAGATTAAAAACAATACAGACACTCCCCTACTTGCGAAAAACGGTAGATACAAACATTTTTTTTCGGGATATCGAAAAATACTTGGACATTGCTGTAAGTTTGATTTTGTACTGTGTGCACCTTTTTCCGAGCATAGGACAGTACTGTAGTGCTTCTTTCCACCGTGTGGCGCTGTGAGAGGTCACCCAGCATCCACCCCGAAGAAGAAATTCGCTTCTATACTATATCTCCACCGCGAATAAGAACTTTGACATATTTATTGTTTAATATCTGTGTATCCATTTAATACGGTTGGTGTGAAGTGTAAAGCGGAGGCGAGCTGTTTCTTTTTAAATAAAAGTGGAATAAGAAAGCTTGATGCGGTTGAGAAAACGGTTGGATCGCTTATTTTCGGCCACTTTCTACCATGGAGGAGGCCCTCTTGAAGCCCATCTTCCTAAAGTAAGTTAATTTCAACTTTATGTATCTTTAGCGAGCATTTTATTTTAATAAACGTTTTTCTTTAGTACAAAACAATACAGGTTACTTATACATGCCTTAAACATACTTGGATACACCTTAAACATACAAAATATTGCACTGAAGCAACTTACGAACAAATTCAACTTATGAACGACCGTCTTGCTCGTAAGTAGGGCAGTGTCTGTACCGTACTCACCTTAATGAGACTATGAGCCATTGATGGAGTGATGTTGATACACCGGTTAAAACAATCTCTGGCCTCGGAAAGTTTGCCATCCCGAAGCAGTTGCCGGCCTTTTTGAAGATTGGATTCTCGACGCCTGGGGCATACATAATTGAACAGTGAAGGTATAGATGTGAGCTCTCAAAAAAATGTTTATACCACTTAACAGTTTTTACAAGTTAATTATTTTCTATCTGTTAACGAAGGGCAAGAAAACAACATCTACACCCAACAGTGAACTAAACGCCGAAAAGACAATCCACACAAAAAAACGCCTCAGGAATAACAGATGCTGCTTGGTTTTTAAGTATTGTAAAGTGAACAGTGGTTAAACCTACTAATGGTTGTACTAGTGTAAAGTTGAAACTCACTCTCTCCGAGCCTTTTCCACTTCTCGTTTTGACGGTAGATTTCGTCCATCGAACACGAGTATCGGTTTCACGTCAAAAGAGAACAACATGTCCAAATATTTCATACAGTACCATACATACCTAGAAGTCAAAATCACAAAATAAGTGCAAACCTCAATACATATAAAGATGTTTTTATAAATACTCTTACTGATCAGTTGGTTCTCCTTTAGCAAGCTTCTCTGCACATGAAAACGCTCCTTTATGGAGCCAACAATACGTATCTACAGCCACCGTCTGGCCTTTGTATTTTCTCATATTGATTGGCTCTCCTGCATCTTTGATGAATTGCAGAAGGCCAGGAATGCCCATTTTTCAAAAAAATCGCTGAAACACAAATAAGAAAATCAGTGTGTATCATTTTCCATTACATCTTTAGAAAGTGCTTAATTAAACATGGTGTTTTGGACGATACATCTAAGCAGCTACTTTTGGCTGAAATCCCTGTAAACGGATTTAGTGGCGCCTATAGAAATGTCCTATTGGTGAGACCAAATGACTTGAATTTTTGGGGTTACCTCAGTCAAGTCATGTTTATTTGTATAGTCCTTACACAATGACCTATTTAAGCTCAACAAAAACATAGTGCCAGAAAACATCCAAAAATGATTCACTCGGAAAGAGGGAAGTTATAACTTAAGGGGCTGTAGTAAATTCAAAGTCCCAAAGGTGAGAACCACCAGGAAAAGTATGTGTGTGTCTGTGTGTGGAGTCAAACTTTGGAACAATTTACAAGATGAGAGATCAAACAACGTCCAACTATTCACGTGTTCAAATTTAAATACAAAAAAACATTACTGGCAGAATACAGCGATGAAGAAAATGGGGTATGAGTGATACTAGAGATTGGAAATACTGCGTTTACAACTATAGTTAAGCTTGTTGTTCTTGTTACTATTATTATATCATAACTGTTATTATTGCTACTGTTGTTATTATCATTGGTGTCACAATGATATTTAGTGACTAGTAGCATTATAACATCAATAGATGGATACGACGATGATTAGTGGATAAAATATGTGACTATTGTTATTATTATAATTATAGATATCCGACCTATGTAATATGTATATCCGTGAAATTTTGTTATATTTAGACACAAAGAGGAGCTATCTGTAAAATGTTATTAATAAGGAAGATGAAGGGGTAGGGAAAATAAGCGTCTGCTTTTTACTACCCCTTCTCGAACATGTTATGTTAACATTATTTTTGTTGTTGAGTCACTGTTTTAATTTTATAATTTTCGAAATAAAGTTTTCATTCATTCATGCATTCATTCAAGGAGAAAGGGCTGCACAGACCACAGATTATTGCAAACCACAGACTATTATGACACCATCCCCTGATCTAAAACCTACACAAGGGCAAGGAAAAACTCAAAAACCTCAACATGAGGAAAATGAAGAAACCTTGAAAAGGGACCGCACATGAGGTCATCCCTCTTCCAGGATGACCAGGCTGCAATGGACGTTGCAATAACAAATAATACACAGATATCGTCAACAGGAAATATAGGTCATTCATAAGCTAGAGAATAGAAACTTCAAGCCTTTGTTTAAAGGTGCCGAGTGTATTTATTGTGATGCCGAATTTCCTGTAGGCATTTTAATTTTTTAACTCACGTAATTGCCGCTATTGCATGAATATAATTTACAATACAGCATTTAAGGGGAATTTCACAAAGTAGAACTTTGTAAAAATGAACCAACTTTCCGATACAAAAATAATGTAGATTCCAGAGACATCTTCATTACAAAATCAGTGTAACCTCAGCTTTCAAACACCTTTGCTCTCATCCAACCTAACCCTTAACATAAATTTAAGAAATAATTGCCTTTGTTTTGGGCCAATCATGCTTCTAAATCAGGGGTGTCAAACTCATTTTAACTCGGGGGCCACACGATAGAACAAACATTCTGTCGGGGGCCGGACTAGTAGATTAAAGAGAAAGAAAAAGAGAGATAAAGAAATAAGAGAAAGAGGGAGGGAAAAAGAGAGGGCGGGACAAAGAAAGAAAGAGAGAGAGGGAGAGAACATGAGAAATAAAAGATAAAAAGTCATGAGAGAGGGGGAAAAGAAAAGGAGGAAGAAAGAAATCCAGAGAGAAATAGAAAGACAAAAGGAGAGAAAAGAGAAAAGAAAGCGCAAAGGGTAGGAAGAGAGAAAGACACAGAGAGAGAAAGAGACAAAGAGCAACAAAGGGTCACAGAGAGTGAAAGAGACAGAGACAGAGAGACAGAGAGAGAGAGAGAGAGAGTGAAAGAGAGAGACAGAGAGAGAGAGAGAGACAGAGAGTGAAAGAGAGAGACAGAGAGAGAGACACAGAGACAGAGACAAAGAGAGACATAGAGACACAGAGAGACACAGAGAGACACAGAGAGACAGAGAGAGAGACAGAGAGAGAGAGAGAGACAGAGAGAAAAGGAAACAATTAAGTTAGAGCAAAATAAGTTAATAAGACAGAGAGAGAAAGACAAGGAGCAACAAAGGAAGAGAAAAACAGAGACACAGACAGTGAAAAAGACAGAGAGTGGGAGAAAAGGTGTGGAAGAGAGAAAGAGAGACAGAGAGAGAGACACAAAGAGAGAAAAATACAAGTACAGTGTGAGAGGCACCTGGCTTTGGCAACATCAAGTGGACATATTTCAACCTGCAGCCTGTTTTCCTCTTGCGCTTCTCTGAGTGTTGTCTCGCGGGCCAGATTCGATCCCTTAGCGGGCCTGATCTGGCCCGCGGGCCGCCTGTTTGACACCTGTGTTCTAAATGGTTTGCATCGAGCCAAAAGAGTGCTTAGGCAGTCGAATCAAGCCGAACCCCATGCGTTGATTCTTTGGAACTGCTTTCTTTCCTATTCAGCATCCAAAGGACCTACGACCAGTGTTCGCTTAACTTTTATTATTTTGTGAATTTGGGAATTTTCAGACGTTACATTGACGTTACATTTTGTGATCTGTTTGGATTTTTATTTCCAGTATTATCTTCATTAACCCTTGTAATTGCCCTTTGGTTTCAAACCCTTCATTGTGTCTCCCAAGAAGAAAACGAAGGCAGCAAGAAAGACAGTATTTACGAGCATTGAAAAAAGGATATATTAAGTACACACAAGAATAGTGCTTGCATTTTTTTATTTTTGCTAATAGTACCACTTAACTGAGTCTTTGATTTTGACTTTCGCAAAAAACAAGGAGACCATCGTGGAGTCCAGTGTTACAATGGTGAAAATTTGTTATATTGCGTTCATATTTTTTATTGTTTTAACACAGGTATCCATCAGTATTATATACTGTTTAGGACTACATTGCAGGTTGGATACATATTTTATTGGGAAAAAAAATGATTTTTCATTTGGCCTAGAACGGATTAATGAGTTTACCATTATTTCATATGAGAAAAACACATTCAGACGTTGACTGCCAACGTGGAAAGGATTACGTATGAAACCTGAGGCACCTCTGTATTCTTATTCAAATAGGTCTATAGTTGAGACTGCTTTCAGATAAGTAATCAAACCTTGATGACATCAGGACTACTTCCTAAATCATTCAAATGTGCATCACACCACTATGGATATGCACAATGCAGTTTGATTTGAAGTTGGTAGACAATTTATGGTGTTTTTGTGATCCATTGGAAACTTGGAGTAATGAGAGTAATGACAGCTAGTTTTGTAGGAACCAGTTAACGATGTGAAGAATAAAAAACATGCTTTGTATGGAAATGTTAACAACAAACCCCATTAAAAGCAAAAAAGCCATCATAGTTTCAGAAATTATAGAATGAAAGTTACAATGTTTTGAGATGTAAAAAAAACGGTGTCAACTTTAGGTACCATTACAGCGTGTTTTCGACGCAAAATTGAAAAATTACGGTGTTCATTTGCCAGAATTAAAAGACCGATGAAACCTCACCTCTTTTGGAGCTAATTCTTGTTTCGGTCCGTGGCTGGTTTTAACGCACTAGGAAGACAAAAAGCACGTTCAGTTTTACCGCCAAACTGTAGGCAAAGTGAGAAGGGGTGCGTCGAGTGTGACGTCATCAAAAAGGAACACTACCTACTTCCGGTTGAGTTAAATGAAGCCACCGGCGGCCATCTTGCAATGCCATTCACGAAGGTGAGACTATTCGAAAAAATTGATTTATTGTCCGGATTTCAACAGTGGTTTCACTCAAAATCACGGGTCTCAAATCTTTATCCAACTGAGAGCTACTTTTTGTTGCTAATTAGTGCATAAAGCACCCAGTTTGATATGAATTTCTAAAATGGGACAAAAAGTATAACTCGAGAAAAAATTAAAATACAAATGAAAGAAAAGAAAAGGGAGGGAATAGTATTTTTTTCCGTTTTCGTCTTTTTCTCTTTGGTTTCGTTCTTTGCTTTCTTTACCCTTTTCTTTCCCTTTCTCCATTTCCCTTTTTTCTTTCTTCAGAGGAAAAAGGACAAATGTCAACGACAACAACATGTGACTACAGAGAAATAAAAATAATCTCATCTCATTAGCTGCACCGCTTATCCTCAGTAGGGTCGCAGGGGTGCTGGAGCCCATCCCAGCATTCATCGGGCAGTGGGCAGGGGACACCCTGAACTGGTTGCCAGCCAATCGCAGGGCACACAGGGACAGACAACTCACTCGCTCATTCACACCTAGGGACAATTTGGACCGGCCAATTCCCCTGAAAGGCATGTTTTTGGAATGTGGGAGGAAACCGGAGTGCCTGGAGAAAACCCACGCAAGCACGGGGAGAACATACAAACTCCGCACAGGAAGTCTGGAGCTGGATTTGAACCCACGCAGGAGGTTCGCATGACATGAACTGTGCCGTGCTGCCCACAATAAAAATAATATTGTTGGGAATTTAATATTAAAAATGTATCATTTACCAAATTTTTCAAATTAGTTATCTGACTCCATTAATCAAACACAACCTACATTCTCCTAACAATGCATGCTCGTTTCTTGATGGAAACATGAACAAGAGACTGACATTTCCACACGAGGGCAGATTTAATTTCTTAAATAATTAAGCTTAGTGAACTTCATCGAATTAACCGAATTAGTGTCGCTCGAGTCTCCGTCGAGTCTCCTCTCTCGATCTTCTGCCTTTTTTCCTCTCACCACGTTTTTTCCGCAAGCTGGTGTGCCGGCTCCTCCCATGGGCGTGCCAGGAAACCCCCCACGTGGGGTCCACCTCCTCGCCTCGATGTCTGGAGAAACTCAATACAGGAGAGCGTTTTTACGTCATCAGGGCCTTGTTCTCCAAACATCGCCTGCCGTCCCCCGTCAAGAGTCCTATTATCAAAATTCCCCAGCCAAAACATTCCGCATTCGGATCAGCGTGACCTGTCATTGAACTTCAGCCTAAATCTTCATTACACTCAATAAATGTAACTTGTATTTAATCGTATAAAATCCTTTATAGTAAAATGTATAAAATCCTTCAATATTAAAAAACATTTTTAAATGTCAGAATCTTACTTTAATACGTTATCAAAACCACTGATCACGGTAAAAGGGACAGCATCAATACATTTTGAAACGTATTTTAATCAACATTGCATCATTACAAACAAAATTGGCGTGAAACAGTAACACAGAGTTGATCATTTTTAAAACAGATAAAATAAATATAAAGCTAAAACATTTGTACCTGTTTTACTCAGAATATCTTGCCAGAACATTTGTATAACTGGACATGAGAAGAACATATTGTCTTGGTTGCTATATCATTGCTACAAAATGAGCAGATAATATCTTCAAAACGCTTTTTTGATTATTTTTTTTATAGACAATATCATTCAAAATTAGGCAGCACGGCGGCGCAGTGGTTAGCGCGTGTGCGGCACAGTTCTGAGGTCGTGGGAACCTCCTGAGTGGGTTCAAATCCAGCTCCCGGCCTTACTTTGCGGAGTTTGCATGTTCTCCCCGTGCTTGCGTGGGTTTCCTCCGGGCACTCCAGTTTCCTCCCACATTCAAAAAAAACATGCATTTCAGGTGAATTGGCCGGTCCAAATTGTCCCTAGGTGTGACTGAGCGAGTGAGTTGTCTGTCCCCGTGTGCCCTGCGATTGGCTGGCAACCAGTCCAAGGTGTCCCCTGCCCACTGCCGGATGATTGCTGGGATGGGCTCCAGCATCCCCGCGACCCTACTGAGGATAAGCGGTGCAGCTGATGAGATGAGATGAGATTATTCAAAATTTTAAAATGTGTTTATCTAATAGTGACAAATTCAGCAGTGTTCCAGGTACGTGAACGTCTCATAAGACGTGTCCCATTTCCCAGCATCCTTTGTACTTCCGCCTTCGACCACCGAGTCAACAGAACGAAAACAAGATGCGATAGTCCAATATACACTGCTCCGGCAAATGACAGCGATCATTGAGGACATTTGATAACTTTTTTCCTTTGAATGATTTTAAAATAGTTGCGTTGAAAAAGCAAACATGCAGTTTTCTCCAAACAACGGAGATTTCACATTCGTTTCTTCGACAGAGGCGCAAGGTGAGCTAATGCTAAATGGGCTAGCATAGGCGTCATTACTGATAACTTGTTTTTACTATGTCGTCGTAGATTTTCAGTCTATATACATCTGAATTTATTGCATCTGGGTTATATGTTGCAAACTCTGTCTAATTACGATATAGTTATGAAATCACGTTACATCAAAAGTTCTTTGCCGGCATTGTTATTGCTAATGACAGCTACCTCTGAAATATAAAATCAATTTGCTCTCTGACCAAGCATCATTTTGTATCAATACGAGACTAAACAGTTTTTCAAGCCAAATGCAGAAATCCTGAATTGATGAAGTCCAATAGACGATCTTCTGGGTGTTGCACCAAATGCATATTGCACAAACCCTTACGATACCAACTGTATGTAACATCCTACATGCTGTCATTTCTTTGAGTAAATATTGTGTAAATTATAAGTATAACCTTATCCTCCTTGTTTTATAACACTATCTTCTCTGTTCCTTATCTTCTTGGTTTCTTTACCTCACTGTGAATGTGTGAACCTGGAGTGTCATGCCCAATTTTGTTGTCACAATATGTTAACCCTTTTTGTAAAGTCAAGTCAAATTTATTTATATAGCCCTTAATCACAAAAATGTCTCAAAGGACTGCACAGGATTACAGTTACAAAATTACACAATTACCTGATCTTAAACCAGCAATGACAATAAAGGTATATTCTATTCTAATCCTCCATTCTGCTGTTCTCCACAGATCTAAGTGGCACAATCTCTGCCCCTGATATCAAACTGAACTTGGACAGTGACAACGGTAAAGACCCTTATGCCAGCGCCTTTCTAAGACAACGAGGATACGGTTGGTTGCTAGAGGTGGAAGAAGATGACGGCGAGGAAAGTAAACCTCTTCTGTGAGTCAAGATGTTTTTTTTCTGCCAACGCACTGAGCAAAAAAAATCCTGATTACTGCCAGAAGTCAAATATCACACACTTGAGTAAGGCTGTCAAACTCATTTTCCATAGTTGTCAAAAGTAAAGATAATTTTCAATTTCTGCACAAACTGTCGGAGCATCTTTTGCCTTAAAATTGTGACAAATAGAAATTTGTCATTGCATGTGTGGACAAATTGTCAAAGAAAAACCTGGCTTTCCTATTTTTGGCCTTGCTGATATTAGCCATCCATCCATTATCTGCATCGCTTATCCTCAGTAGGGTCGCAAGGGTGCTGGAGCCCATCCCAGCTATCTTCGGAAAGTGGGCAGGGGACACCCTGAACCGGTTGCCAGCCAGTCGCAGGGCACATACAGACAGACAACTTACTCGCTTATTCACACCTAGGGAAAATTTGGACCGGCCAAATAACCTGACATGCATGTTTTTGGAATGTGGGAGGAAACTGGAGTGCCTGTAAGTACGGGGAGAACATGCAAACTCCACACAGATGGTTCGATCTCATGACCTCGAAATTGTGCCGCACACGCGCTAACTACTGCGCCACCTAATGCCCTGCTGCTATTAACTTTATTTTATTTACTATATATTGCTTTGAATGGCTTCCATTTTAATTGTAAAACTATATTCAAAATCTTGTTGCAGCCCATTTTTTTCAATGCCTAATAATAGCATTTTCTGTGCTTATTGTTTTAATTTAATCATCTCATCTCATTAGCCGTACCGCTTATCCTCATTTGGGTCGCGGGGGGGGGCTGGAGCCCATCCCAGCCATCTTCGGGCAGTGGGCAGGGGACACCCTGAACTGGTTGCCAGCCAATCGCAGGGCACACGGGGACAGACAACTCATTCGCTCATTCACACCTAGGGACAATTTGGACCGGCCAATTTAATAATCATTAAGGAAAACTGGACAATCACTTCATTAATTTGTATCTGCGTTCCCAGAGTATGTGAGTCCCATGAACCTATTTTTCTTATTACCGTAAATATTTTGATGGTAAATATTTATTCAACCAATAGTAGTTTTTGAGGTGGCTTTGCTACTTGCATATTTTTACAAACTTTAACATTTTAACTCACTAAAAAACACTAGACAGCTATCATATGTTGCATAAAAATACTGACAGATAACTTTTTAATGTTAACATGATTGCAGTTTACACCCAGTGTAAATATCTTCTTTCTTGTGTAAATATTTTGTGCTCATATATATCCAAATTCTTTTTTTCTTTTATATATTTTTTAATCTTTTATCTTATTCAGTTTATATCAATGGTTCCCAAACTTTTGCAGGCTGGGCCCCCTTGGCTCCCCAGTGTATTACGAGCGCTAGTTAGTAATACTAGTATTACTAGTTTTCTTTTGTTCGACGTCCGCTTCCTCAAAACCAAAATAGGTCCCAACAAGTTATGTGCCGCCCTTCTTCGGCGCAAGCTTCGTTTCCTTCACGTTCGTTGACTCTGAGACTATGTTTACGGAGTCCACCATGACACTCAATAAGCTCACACTGTGGGTGTGGCATAGTGTGGTGCTTGCAAACTTTGAATCGCGTTTATTGGCTTGTGCTATTGTTAAAACTTGCCTCTGATTGGTCGGCGCTTTTAAAACTCGAACACTAACAATTGTGGTTGGCCAAATCTCCATCACTCACTACAAAACCTTGAAAAAACCGCAGTGCTTTGTGGTTTCACAACTGTACTACATTCAAACTTCTGCCTTCGACTTTGGACTGCCGCCCCCCTACAACCCGCCTACTGGCTTCTTCTTCCTCACCGCCAGCCCTAGACCCTTCCACAGCCCCCAGGGGGGGCGGTACCGCCCACTTTGGGAACCACTAGTTTATATGATTAATGGAGTGCCACGTCCAATTTCTTTGTCACAAGATGTTCAACTCATATTGTGACAATGATAATAAAACAACCGTATTTTCCGCACTATAAGGCGCACCCAAAAGCCTTTATTTTTTTCAAAAGCTGACCATGCGCCTTATAATACAGTGCCCCTTATTTATGGATCAACATTAAGTCGCAAAGTCTTCCAACTAACTTGCAACCGCCGACTAGATTTTCCCCCGAACGCCAAGTAGTACGCGGTGTATGCTGGGATTTATTTACCGGCGTTTCATTGGCTAACCAATGTGTCAATCATCATTTGAATCGATCACTATTGGCTAAAGTTATTCGGAGGTCAAGGGGCGGATCCTTTTTATCATTTACAGGCTCGCTTAGGCTAAAGGGGCGAAACAAAGCCTGCAATTGGCCGAAAAAGATGAATGTGTATAGCACGTGGTTGACGGCATGCAGAAAGCATTTTTTACTATTCTGTATTTGTAAATATTTTATTCTCTTGGATTTACTACACTCACGGATATAAGAGGACATTGGCTGCACATTATTATGAACACAACGACTTCGGTGTGCTACTCCGGGTTTTATATTATCCCTGTATCTTGTTTCAGACTGAACTCGATGTTTCTGTGATAAGCGGTGCAGATAATGGATGGAATGGAGTGTCTATTTTTAAATTAAACTCAATTCCAAGTTTTTATTGTCATATGCACAGTAAAGTTGCGAGCGAAAAAGAAAATAGAAACTAAGGAATGGTTGGCATTTCTTGAATCCCAAGACTTTAACCTTCCGAATGATGGAACGATGCATTTGAGTGACATCGTACGGACACCGCATCCGCACGTGTTCTCGACACGTATTTGCGTCTTTGCAAGCTTTTGGAATGTTAAGGGGGTAATAAGTTGGACTGAACCATCTGACTGTTTTGTTGACGTTCCCATTGTAGCGCCTTATAATAAACTATTTTTTCGGGGTGCGCCCTATAACCCGGTGCGCCTTATAGTGCGGAAAATACGGTATGTTCTATTCTATTTAGAAAAACCTGGCCCGGCTGAATTCTATTCAATTTCCACCTGTAGCTTTCTCGCACATGGGTGCACTTACTTGTTATGAATTTGATTGCACACCCTGTTTGCAGATCCGTTAATCCAGGTATCTGTTTGTCATATGTCATGTTTTTATTTAATCAGTGATGAACTGGACATTGACGTGAAGGACATCTATTACAAGATTCGCTGTGTGCTTATGCCGATGCCATCATTGGGCTACAACAGACAGGTGGTCAGAGATAACCCGGACTTCTGGGGCCCTCTTGCTGTGGTTCTACTTTTCTCTATGATCTCAATCTATGGGCAGTTTAGGGTAAGCAAATCATTTTTCCAAGCCTTATTTTGAGGTTTTTTTCTTAACAACTCAAGTTAATGTTAATGCCTTCCATTGGAGATCACATTTTCAGCATCCAAGTTATCTACATTTGATGCATACACTGGATCTATATAATTTATCATTTATGCATTCCCAGTCTCTTTTACAACCTCTTTTGATGGAACTGGCTTAATCTTTATATTTTAATTCTGCTGCAGGTGGTATCCTGGATCATCACCATCTGGATATTTGGATCACTAACAATTTTTCTTTTGGCTCGTGTTCTCGGCGGTGAGGTGAGCGAAGCTGATTCATCACTCATAACAGACTTTATTTTTGAAAAAAATTCTAATGCGTGAATTCTCTATAGGTTTCCTATGGGCAAGTCCTTGGAGTCATTGGATATTCTCTTCTTCCACTTATCGTCATATCCCCTTTGCTTCTGTTAATCGGAGGTTTTGAGGTGGTTTCTACTTTGGTCAAGGTGAGTCGATAGCATTTCAGATCTAAAGTAACCAAATACTCTTACAAATGCCAAATAATGCTTGCAATGATTGGGTTCAGATCAAGATCATACTATGTTTTAATGCTAGCCATGCAGTTGGCGGATTTTTGGCCCAGCTCTGCAAGTATGATGAGAGGACCCAAAACGTTTGAAACTTGTACCGATAGTGCTGCTAATATTTTTTTCCTTTTTTCATTAAAAACTGAAATTATCATTGTTTGTGTCTGCTTTCAGCTGTTTGGGGTGTTCTGGGCCGCCTATAGCGCTGCGTCACTGCTGGTCGGCGATGAATTTAAAACAAAGAAGCCTCTTCTGATTTATCCCATTTTCCTTCTGTACATTTACTTTCTATCACTCTATACTGGTGTCTGACTGAATGAATTTGAGGTATGGCATCATATGTTCATTTTGTATATATTTTTGACCTTTATGTCTTCTAATATTAAAAGGAAATCTGCTTTTACAGCTTCTTATGTTGGGCTTTTTTGGAGCAAATAAGAATGTCCCGTTACTTTAGTAAATGCAGATTTAAGTATTTCTGAATATGGATTGTTGCAGACAATATCCAGTCGCACCTGTTTTTCATTTTTTTTTGTAATGTTTGGTCACTATTGTTGAATATTTCATCCATCCATTATCTGCACCGCTTATCCTCAGTAGGGTCGCGGGGGTGCTGGAGCCCATTTCCAGTTATCTTTGGACAGTGGGCAGTGGTTGCCAGCCAGTCGCAGGGCACACAGAGACCGACAACTCACTCTTGCATTCACACCTAGGGACAATTTGGACCGGCCAATTAACTGAACATGCCTGTTTTTGAGATTGTGGGAGGAAACCGGAGTGCTCGGAGGAAACCCGCACAAGCATGGGGAGAACATGCAAACTCCACACAGGAAGTTCGATTGTTAAATATTTTTTTACGCTTTTTAATTTCTCGCAACTTTAAATAGCAACTCTGGTTGTTTTCTACTATTTGGAGAAAAAAACAAAAAAATACTTTTCTGACTAGAGTGATTTAGTGATCTACCTTGCAGCAAGACATTAGACATTCGAACATTTCTTAAAAATCACTCTAAAATATTAACCTTGGATAGCAAACGGTATGTATAATTTAAGGCCTAGTTTTTTACCAAATTGTGAAGATCCTTTGTGTTTGCTTCACGTCCTGTATCAAGAAAAAACTTCTAAATAGATACACTCAGAGAGGTGTAAACCTGAATATGCAATGAATATTCATTGGAAATATATATAAAATCACATAATTTCTATGATCAACATTGGACCACATAAATCCGGGATAATTCTTCGGTTTATTACAGATGTGAACAGGGTTGGGAAGGGTTACTTTAACTGGATTACTTTCAATTACTTTTGGATTACTCCAATACCAAATATGCTAATAAAAGACAAAAGAAACTAAATATGAATAAAATGATGACTCACAACACGTGGTAAGCTTTCTCTCCTGGCTTTGATCTCCGCCCAAACGAACATATGCGACAGAAACAAAATGAAAACAAGATATCATCAGATGCTAAGCTCCACGTGGGCTCTAGGGGACGCTAAAATCTGTTCAACATCTACTGTCAACATAAAGGAATACAGTAAGTAAACCAAAACAAACCGAAAGGAAATTTCTCTTCGTTTCTTTTTGTCACGCTAGAAACGTGATTTAAACACCAGAAATCACTGAGTCTCAAACTTTTGGGGGGAACCACTGATTATAAGGAAAATATAAGATACCGTAGTGCTCTTTGTAAAATACGTGTGTAGAGTCCCGTGTAATATTTTTCTTTTTTTCTTCAATATTATTGTTGTGTTTTAATGGTTGTTTGTTGTCAATTGGACATTATTTCGGTTTTAATCTGCAAGATCTTCATGCATCGATGTTTTTTTTTATTAGACCTATAATAGATGAGATGATTTTTCTCTTTTCAACATTCTTTATCCATCGTCTGTTTAACAATGTGAATAGAAGTTCGCATCCACGTGACAAATTGTTACGTCATCGTCTACGGTCCCGGTGGGAGTTGTCAGTCGTTACTTACGAGACCACACCCAGACATTCTGCCCAAAGAACTTCAGACATCCATCCATCCATTATCTGCACCGCTTATCCTCAGTAGGGTCGCAGGGGTGCTGGCGCCCACCCCAGCCATCTCCAGGCAGTGGGCAGGGGACACCATAAACTGGTCGCCAGTCACAGGGCACATAGGGACAGACAATTCGGTCGCTCATTCACACCGAGGGACACTTGAACCGGCCAATCAACCTGACATTCATGTTTTTGGGATGTGGGAGGAAACTGGGGTGCGTATAGGAAATCCACGCAAGCACAGGGAGAACATGCAAATTCCACACAGGAAGGCTGGTCGCTGGATTTGAACCTATGAACTCAGAACTGTTCCGCTCATCTGCTGTGCCGCCCCGCCCAAAAGACTTATTTAAAAAAAAAAAATCACAACATCTAACATATGAAATTGGAAGAACAAGCTTTGAATCTGAAAATGTAACCGTTTTTCAAAGCACATATCCATCCATCCATCATCGTCTGCACTGCTTATCCTCAATAGGGTGGCAGGAGTGCTGGAGTCCATTCCAGTTATCTTCTGGCAGTGGGCAGAGGACACCTTGAACTGGTTGCACACAAAGACCAGACAACTCACTCGCTCATTCACACCTAAGGACACTTGAACCGGCCAATCAACCTGAGATGCATGTTTTTGGAATGTGGGAGGAAACTGGAGTGCCCGGGGAAAAACAATGCAAGCATGGGGAGAACATGCAAATTCCGCACAGGAAGGCTGGTAGCTGGTTTTGATCCCATGACCTCATACCTGTGCCGCGGACGCGCTAATCACGCATCTGCCGTTTCGCCTCACCCAAATACCTTGTGAATTTTTTAAAAAACATCTAAAAGGGAAAAGAAAAATGAATACTGCTTATCCTCAATAGCGTGGCAGGGGTACTGAAGCCCATCCCATTTATCTTCTGGCAGTGGGCAGGGGACACCTTGAACTTGTTGCACATGGAGACCAGACAACTCACTTGCTCATTCACACCTAGGGACAATTTGGACTGGTCAATTCACCTGCATGTTTTTGTAATGTGGGAGGAAACCGGATTGCCTGGTGGAAACCCATGCAAGCACGGGGAGAACATGCAAACCCCACAATGGAAGGTTTGACCTCATGTCAGAACTGTGCCGCGGACGTGCTTACCACTCATCCGCCGTGCTGCCCCTCTACAGGACTGTCTCAGAAAAATGGAAAATTGTGATAAAGTTCCCGATTTTCAGTCAAGCAACTGAAAAAACAAAAAATGTCATACATTCATCAATACAATTAATTACATTCATCCATAACAAATCGACTGAAATATTGCAATTATTTGTTGTTTGAATATTGCTGATTGTGGCAAAAACACAAATATCCCATCTAAAAATATTTGAATATAAGAAAATGTATACTGTTCGGACTTAAACCACAATCAAGTCATGTTATGTTTATATAACCCTCAGAGACAGCTTCTTCTTCGGGACCATCATCAGCCTAGACAAGCGCACGAAATCTTGCAACTTTTTATTGCACTTACTAATTGTACTATTGTTACGATCAGTGTTCCCTCTAAGCTGCGCACGTGCGCAATTGCACACTGCTCGCAGCGACTTAAGTCAAAGTTACAGTGCATGAAGGTAAAAATACACGGGTTCCCCGACGTTTTGTCCTAAATGCGGTATTTGGAAGTCGAGTCGAAGTAGAACGAAGTTGAGTAAAGTTAGTAGAGTTTGTCGAGAACCGGCTTCTTCGGCTCCGCTCACTAAAAGGAATCTTTCTGGTCCTAAACGGCTCTTCGGGTTGTTTTTGCTTCTTTAATCCCAACATGACCAAATATTATGTAAAACTATGCACAAAATGACTTAAAAGAAGGGGAAATAGAAAAAAAAAGAAAAAAAAATACCAAAATGAAAAAGTAGTGAAAAGCTGAGAAAAAAAGAAACAAAAGGAAGAGGAAAAAAAAAGGAAAATTTTAGAAAAAAGCCAGAAAAAAAGAAAAGAAAGAAACATAGGAAAAAAGTAAATAGAGAACAAAAAGACAAGAAGTAACAGCCCGGAAAAATAAACACAATGAGACTTTTTTTAAAAGAAGTAAAAAAAAAAGTAGAAAAAAAAACACGGAAAAAAGAAGAAAAAGTTTGTGTTGCATTCAAAAAATTTCCAATGATATCAAGTGAATCTTGTTGCCAACATTGTACTTCCACTAAAAATGTGATTAAGTACAGTTCTGTATCTTACAACTGATTAAATAAGCCCCCAAAAATGTTAATATTATGCGACAAAATATATCAGGAAAAAAAAAGAAATGGATATCTTGTGAAAGAATTGTAAGAACAAATGACGTTTGTAGGCCGTACAACCTTTGCAATAGTACATGAGTCAATTCATTCAAAAGAGAAAAATAATTTTGCATTGCCGGAAATTCAGCAAAATGTCAAGTTTCGGACATGTTTGATAATTAATCATCTTGCCACACTTGGGATTATGGTTGCTCACTGTTGTTTCAAGCGTTGCTCACCGACTTTGTGTGAACGCTCAGACCCGTGGAAAATTACAGGGAACATTGGTTACGATGCAATTTTTTTTTCCATTCACGAACATTGCAATATTATTGTTCTGCCTTGTGGTAAATAATATAGAGTGGTCTTAAGCACCCTCTACAGCTCATCACAATAATTGTTTTGAAAGAGAAAGAGAAGATGAAAGCAGCAAAAACACTGTGAAGCACTAGAGAAGCACAGTGTTATGGTCTGTGAAAATTCCTCAATTTATTGTTGCGTTAAACAATCATTAAAAGTATTAAACGGATTGTGATGACTTTCTGGATATACTGTTTTGTTAATGGTAGGATATTGTACACATTTATGTACTTTTGTGTGACTGAGGTTTTTGAGTTTTTCCTTGCCCTCATGTAGGTTTTAGATCAGGGGATGGTGTCATAATAGTCTGTGGTTTGCAATTATCTGTGGTCTGTGCAGCTCTTTGAGACTCTTTGTGATTAAGGGCTATACAAATAAACTTGACTTGACTTTCCTCTTGTTGGGGTTTTTGAGTTTTTCCTTGCCCGCATTTAGGTCTTAGATCAGGGGATTGTGTCATAATAGTCTGTGGTTTGCAATCATCTGTGGTCTGTGCAGCCCTTTGAAACTCCTTATGATTAAGGGCATCACAGATTAAGATGACTTGACTTCCATTATGCTAAGGTTTTTGAGTTTTTCCTTGCCCTCATGTAGGTTTTAGATCAGGGGATGTGGCATAATAGTCTGTGGTTTGCAATGATCTGTGGTCTGTGTAGCCCTTTGAGACTCCTTGTGATAAAGGGCTATTCACTGTCTTGATCAATGACTTGATATGAATTAATCACAAAAAGTCTCAAAGGGCTGCTCAGACCACCATTACCTGATATAAAAGTGAAACATACTCAAATAATAAAAGGCTTTCAATCTTACAGTCAATTTTTAATGAATCCAGAATGCATGAACGTTTTTTTTAATAACTTTTTATTTCTTACACACATTTTGACAGAGGGTTGATTCATCCGTCATACAGAAACACAAACAACAATGTATACAATTGACATACCCATAAATAACAAGAAACAACAACAAAAAATGTTAATAAAATAAATTTAAAAAAAGGTGAGGTGTTTAGACAGCAAGTAAAAATTGTGTGATAAGCTTCCATCTTTTCTGGAATTTATCTAGTTTCAGTTGAAGTCTTGCAGTGATTTGTTCCATAATGTACATTTGCTTTAATTTTTCTCTCCATTGTTTTATGTCAGAAGGTTGTGGTTTCACCCAGGAAGGTGTGATTATTTTCTTTGCTACCAGAAGCATAACCCTTAGTACACATTTATGTTGACCAGTCAATAATTCTTCTGGCAAAATTCCTAATACATAGGTCACAAGCTCCAACTGCAACTCCAAATATTAATTTGATCTCTGTCTGAATATTTAATTTCCTCCTATGTTCCGGTCCGGAGCCTTTGTTCTGAAAGCGGTGGTCTACTGGTGATCCCAAGAGCCAAGAAGAGTTCCGCAGGTTCGAGAGCGTTCTTCATCCGGGCCCCGGTGCTTTGGAATGCTCTTCCCCCTGAGATCCGATCTGCAACCTCAGTGGAAATGTTCAAATCTAAGCTTAAAACACACTATTCTATAGCATACGAATAACCTATATTTTTTGTTGTTATATCTGTGTATTATTTGTTATTGTAACATCTATTGCAGCCTGGTCATCCTGAAAGGGGGATCACCACATGTGCGGTCCCTTCTCAAGGTTTCTTCATTTTCCTCATGTTGAGGTTTTTGAGTTTTTCCTTGCCCTCATGTTGGTTTCAGATCAGGGGATGGTGCCATAATAGTTTGTAATAATAGTCTGTGCAATAACCTGTTCAGCCCTTTGAGACTCTTTGTGATTAAGGGCTATACAAATAAAAATGACTTGACTTGAATATTTCTCCGGAAATTTAATATTACAGGGCAATTTCAGAAAGTATGCGTGAAATCTCCGACCCTACCACAGTTACGCCAGCATAGATTGGAGGTATTTTTATATTTTGAAGTGATAGAGGGTGCATAGAAGAATTTTTACTTTCCATTCAAACTTCCTCCATGTCGGACTGCTGGTTATTTTGTGTCCCTCTTTCAAAGTTGTTTTCTTTTTGCAACTGTATTCCAGAAAATAACTATATTTTTTACATGTATTATTTTTCTCGTAATCTCGTAATAATTGGAACTTTTGGAGACCCTAACTCATACCTGTCAACCTGTACGTTTTTGACGTACAAAGTACGTTTATTATGCATTTTAGGACGTGTACGACGTACAAGAAAATCTGTACAGAAGAACCCAATTATGGGTACCAACCGGTATACACCGACTATCACGAAACAGCAAATCAATCAAGTCAAACGAGTTCGCAGGGGTAGCCTCTATCTCGGTATCGTTTTTTTCCGTTACAAACGCAGCGAGGGGTTTGATGCTACTGTGAGCATGCGTCTGCCACCTGGGGATTTCCCATCATGCATCATTCAACATTGAATTTCATGTGGTAGTTGTGTAGTGAAAGGAAGTCCGTCTCTTTTTAGAGAACCGGCTTTTTTGGCTCAACTCATTAAAGTGAGCCGGCTCTCAAACGGCTCACTTGCTTTGATGCATTATATTACGGATTATTATGTTGTATAAAGAAGTTAAGAAAAAAAAGTATAAAAGGAGAAACTGAAAAAGACAGGTTTGTGGTTATCCCTTTAATCAGTATATTACCAACAATAATTTAATGCAGAAAATGAATTAATAATTTGAACAAGAAAATGTATTATTCTACTTAATTATATTTGCCTGTATTTTTCCTTCTAGAGTGAACATCCAAGCGACTTCATTTTTGAACTTTTTTTTAGAATAAACCTCATTCATGTCGAGCAACTCACAACAAAATGTTAATTAACAATATATATGATACAACGAAACACATGTACAATATAACATGTTAAACTACATAAATAAACACGTTTGAAAAAAATATGGTGTAAGATTATTTTGTATTTTGTAAAGGAAAATACAACATTTTGTAAGTGCATGGAGCCCTGGAGCTTGACAGGTATGTTTTTACTCCATTGACCCCAACTGCACTCCAAAATTTCCGTACAAAAAATATGACGGATAAATAACATTCTTTAAACTTATTTTTTAGTTTGGGGCGGCAGTAGCTCAGGAGGTAGAGCGCTCGTCTTGGGATCAAGGGATCCCAGTTCGAATCCTGGCTTGTCTGTGTTACATGTCAAAGTGTCCTTGGGTAAGACACTGAACCCCTAACACCCCCAATAAGCAGGTTAGCGTCTTACATGGCTGCAATACAAGGCCGCTATTGGGAAATGTGGAGCACATTGTAAAGTGCTTTGGGAAGTCATTGACTTGAAAAGCGCTACATAAATGCAGATCATTTCATTTCATTTGAACAATTTTATTGACACTATTAACAGCAAAGAAACAATGTGAGGTTTGAACAATTTTTCTCGACAATCTTAACAGCAATTAAGCATATTCACAATTTCGTTAGGCAGCACGGCGGCGCAGTGGTTAGCGCGTGTGCGGCACAGTTCTAAGGTCTCGGGAACCTCCTGTGTGGGTTCAAATCCAGCTGCCAGACTTCCTGTGCGGAGTTTGTATGTTCTCCCCGTGCTTGCGTCCGGGCACTCCGGTTTTCTCCCACATTCCAAAGACATGCATTTCAGGTGAATTGGCCGGTCCAAATTGTCCCTAGGTGTGACTTGAGCGAGTGAGTTGTCTGTCCCCGTGTGCCCGGCGATTGGCTGGCAACCAGTTCAGGGTGTCCCCTGCCCACTGCCCGATGATTGCTGGGATGGGCTCCAGCACCCCCGAGACCCTACTGAGGATAAGCGGTGCAGCTAATGAGATGAGAGACAATTTCGTTATATCTGACAATATGACGTTTTAACAATTTTTTCGACATTTTTAACAGCAATTAAACACACAATTTCATCATATCATCACAATTTCATATCCCAACAATATGAGTTTTTATCCACACTTTTAACAGCAATTACATACATTCACAATTTCATTATATCATATTCTAACAAAGGCAGCACGGTGGCGCAGTTAGCGCATGTGCGGCACAGTTCATGTCATGGGAACCTCCTGCGTGGGTTCAAATTCAGCTCCAGACTTCCTGTGCGGAGTTTGTATGTTCTCCCCGTGCTTGCGTGGGTTTCCTCCGGGCACTCCGGTTTCCTCCCACATTCCAAAAACATGCATTTCAGGTGAATTGGCCGGTCCAAATTGTCCCTAGGTGTGAATGAGCGAGTGAGTTGTGTCCCCTGCCTACTGCCCGAAGATAGCTGGGATGGGCTCCAGCCCCCCCCCGTGACCCTACTGAGGATAAGCGGTGCAGCTAATGAGAGACATTTTCGTTATATCTGACAATATGACGTTTCAACAGCAATTAAACACACAATTTCATTATATCATGTCCCCAAAATATGAGTTTTTAACGACACTTTTAACAGCAATTACATACATTCACAATTTCATTATATCATATTCTAACAATATTTTTTGGTTTGAACAATTTTATTGACACTATTAACAGCAAATAAACAATGTGAGGTTTGAACAATTTTTCTCGATAATTTTAGCAGCAATTAAGCATATTCACAATTTCGTTATATCTGACAATATGACATTTTAACATTTTTTTCAACATTTTTAACAATATGAGGTTTGACCAGCAGTTAACCAATGTGTAAAGGGCAATACTATAGCTCTATTCTTTAAACTTATAGACGTTTTTTAAAAAAATATTTTTATAATCTCCTTTAGCAGTGACAAGGCAGGTAACACTGTCCATTACAGCGTAACGTAACCCGACTGTGTTGTTATCGTATGCACACAAAGCCTCGCGTGACGTGACTACGTTACGCCACTGTCGTAATATTTATCATGTAACTGACAGCGGCCAACCCGGACCGAACCAACTCAACCTTGTTCGTGAATAGCAGCTGCTACGTTAACGGGCAAACGGGAAGAAGCCGCAGAAGGGATCAGCGGTGGCCGAGGAGTGACAGTGCGGGAGGAAGATCGACTTCTATTGAGTGTCAGCGGTTCCCCCCAACTAAAAGAACAAGAAGGGGACGGGAAGGGGAAAGTAAGGAAAGATGGCGGCCGCGGCCTCGCCGGCCTCCGGTACGTCTACCCCCTCGGACTGGATTGTACTGCGAGACGGTTGCCTGCGTTGCGACGAGGAGGGCCTGCGAAGCCTTTCGTACCACCCGGCCCTCAACGCTATCTTAGCGGTCACTAGCAAAGGGGCTATTAAAGTCATTGACGGCACTTCGGGGGCCATTCTTCAGGCCTCTGCGCAGCACGGTAAGCGACGGAGCTGGAAAGAAACTCGGGCGGACACTTCGAATTGTCAACACGACGTAAACTGAGAGTCAGCTTTCCGTATGCTAATGCTAGTTATGCTAGCAGTTGTTTTGGGGCCTAATTACACTATTACCCGTTCTTAAACGCACACGCCGAGCCGATTCCAATATATGACACTTAGTCTGATCGTTTAATTCCATACTGACAATGTTTACCAACTCATTAGTTGGGTGTTTATTTTCATGACATATCGACAAGGGAAAACTAACTGCTAGTTTTGCTTAGCACTTGACTCGTTCGCCGTTCAAGCTTCGTGTGTTTAGTAAATAAAAGTCCCAACATCTCATGTACTGTGAATTCTGGACTACAGGGCGCACCTGGTTAAAAGCCGCATGCGCAAATCTAAGGAAGGAATTCCATTTTGCTTTTGTACAAGCCACATCGGATGATCTAATTCACATCTATTTCTCACATTTAATATGAAATGAAATGATTTGCATTTATATATCAAGTCAAGACTTCCCAAAGCGCTTTACAGTGTGCTTCACATTTCCCAATAGCAGCCGTGCAGCCATGTAAAGCGCTAACCTGCTTATTGGGGGTATTAGGGGTTCAGTGTCTTACCCAAGGACACTTCGACATGTAACACGGAGGAGCCGGGATTCAAACTGTGATCTCTTGATCCCAAGTCAAGCGCTCTACCTCCTGAGCCACTGCTGCCCCTATATATATCTATCTATCTATCTACCTTGGTCATATCCCTGAAGAGGGGTGACTGACAGCAAGACACCCACATAAAATAACAAAGAAAATAAAAGGGAAATAAATAACACAATTTTTTGTACCATGGCCAACCCAAATGCCCAAACACCCAAACAAGTTAGGCACCTTGGCACCCAAGTCGGTCATGCTTTCGTCCCTCCAGATGAAACTGGACACCAGAAAGCGGCCATGTCACTCGGGTCAGGGTGACACAACACACTCTTCTCTTCAACAGCAGGGCCCGACAGCTATCACTGGTTTACCCCTGCCGCATCATACGGGTGCCCAACCCATCCTTAAGAACGCGTCCACAATCCCACTATCCTTTCACAACACCTCTCCACTCCTTTCTGTCACCAAGAAGAGCTCTAGCTTCCATTATATTTAGACCTCTTTCCTGCAGTGCACTCATAACACCATCCATCAACGTCCATCGCGGCCTTCTTCTTGTTCTCCTTCCATTGACTTCTGCTCTGTATTTCTCACATTTAAAAAAAACAACTAAAAAGTAGTTCTGCTCCTTTGCAGACTTTATCAGTAGCTGTTAGTCTTATTCAACTTGTGCTGCAGTTATCCACCCATCCGTTATCTACACTGCTTATCCTCAGTAGGGTCGCGGAGATGCTGTAAGCCCATCCCAGCTATCTTTGGGCCGGTTGGCAGGGGATACCCCGAACTGGTTGCTAGCCAGTCGCAGGGCACACGGAAACTGACAACTCACTCGCTCATTCACACCTAGGGACAATTTGGACTGGAAAATTTACCTGACATGCATGTTTTTGGAATGTGGTAGGAAACCGGAGTGCCCGGAGGAAACCCACGCAAGCACGGGGAGAACATGCAAACTCCACACAGGAGGTTCTATCTTATGACCTCAGAACTGTGCCGCACACGCCTTAACCACTGCTCCGCCGTGCTGCCCACAAGCCACAGCGGATTTATTAATTGAAATCTATATCTTACATTTAAAAAAACTGAAAAGTAGCACCTTCGCGGACTTTATTGGCAGCTGTCAATCTTGTTCAACTTGTGCTGCAGTCAATGTTATTTAAATTGATATTAAAATACGCAAGTGTAACGACCCTCAATCATGCGCGACACAAGGGTTCACAGTCACTTGGTTTATTGCCTGCATTCAATAAACAATACAAATTAGTCAGGGCGTCTGTGTACGACTGCATACATCTTCAGCACGAGGTGATATAGCTGAAGCTACGGCAAGCAAACTACATGTGAGCACATTGATAGTGAAACCTTAATGATAACAATGAACATAGCTTTCCCACGTACCTGCATTCAATAAACAATACAAATAAGTCAGGGCGTCTGTGCACGACTGCATACATCTAAAACATTGACAAAAATACAAAAACGGGACATCACTCAACATTCCGCACATCGTGGCCACGCCATTGAAACATGTCGCATCACAGTAAGCATCGTTTCAAGCTGCATTACTTTACTTTTAATTAGTGCTTTTTTATGAATCATTTAGCACAACTATTATATACAAAAATAGTTTGTGAAAGCAGCTCCTATATTTAGCTTGTGAACTTTTACCCAAACTGATTTTGGGCACAGCTTACCTTCAGCACGAGGTGATATAGCTGAAGGTACGGCAAGCGCAGAAGCCCATAAAGTGCCAAACGAAAAAGACAGTCGCACACGCCCATGGCTTAACAAATGAATGTGGTACCAGAGTTTTATCAGTAATGCATCAAAAACACAGATTTTGTGAGAATTCAAAAAACTCAAAGCAATCAAATTTCAACTCTGTTACACAAGAGTGCAACGAAAATCATTACACGTTAATGCTTACAATCTTTCGAACACGTAGTGTCGGCTTATTGTATATTTTCGTGGGACAGTATGTGATTATTAACATAATAACTTTTCCTATTGGGCGAAAACTGTAACATCATATCAGCTGTGGGAGTGTCTAATCGCGGCACAATGTGTTACTCTTCTTAGACATTTCCCCACTGATTCTGCCAAGACTGCAGAATTACTCGTAGGGACAGTGGGAATCTACCCATTCATCGGCATCACCGGTTCAATGATAAGGCATTTGTCTACTGAGGAAAGTCAGATTAACTTGTGGCGTCATTGAATTTCTTCACATTGACATTCAGAGAACTTGGCAAAAATCGGGATGCTTTGTTTCAATTTAAAAGTCTGATATCCTGGTCCAAACCAGTCCAAAGCCAGCTTTTAGGCGCCGGCTAACGCCAACTAGCGGCGAGTGCCTCTCTGTTTACATGGGCCCCCGACGGGCACCGCATCTTGGGAGATCTGCAGGAAAGGCCTGGTGTCCGCCAGAAGTCGCCGCCGACACTCTTGCAACCATCCACTTCGTGCTAAAACAGAAACAGAATATACACTGTATTTAAAGCTGTAGGGTTTTAAATGTTGGAAAAAAGTAGCTGCTTGTAGTCCAGAATTTACAGTACGTCTCATATAGAAACACGCCCAAAGGAATTATCAAATCTTTCATGTTTTACACAGTTTACCACGATATCTTGCTTGCACTGACGGCTAAAGACTATTCTTTACACTTATGTGCGCATTGTCATTTCCTTATTCCGCGATCAATTTGTTGCTTTTGCGGGAACTATTTGACACTGTAAACCAGGAGTGCAATTATTTTTTTAGGTACTGACAAAGTTTGCAAGTCAAAATGATCGACACGCCACAAAATTTGCTAAACATTCAACCATTTTGATTTTGTTTTGATAATTTTTTGCACAATATTAACACATTAATTCATTCTTCAACTTGGGCGGACATTTGTCAACATGACATAATTGAAGAGCTGTCTCTTAGTTTGCTAGCACTTGCCATGCTAGCAGTTGTTTTGGGGCCTCATTATACTAAAAAAACACGACGTGTACTTAAGTACACACGCTGACTCGGTTGAAATGTTTGAAGCTTTGTACGGTCGGTTTATTCCATTCTGACAATGCAACTGTGTTCATATTCATGACATATTGATGAGAGAAAACTAAGAGCTTGTTTCGCTTAGCACTTGATTTGTCCCGGGTCCAAGCTTAACGTGTTTTGTCAATAAACGTCCTAACATCACATGTATGTCTCATGTAGAAACACACCCAAAAGAATCATCACATCTTTCATTTTCACATAGTTAACCACTTTGTCTTGCTCACTCCTAAAACTGTAGCATTTTAAACCTCTGTTTGCACTATAATTACTGTCCAGCAATAATTTCTTTGCCATTGCTGAAACTATTCAACACTAAACTAGTGGTCCCCAACCACCAGGGCATGGATCGCTTGGTACCAGGACACACAGAAAGATACAAAAATTGCCTTATTTTGTGTCATTACCTTATCTATTGTGTATGCGCACTAGAGGTAAGAATGGACTTAAAAGCCCGGCCCGGCCCGCCTTATAAAAGCCTGAAGGAACCGAGCCCAAAGCAAGCCCGAAATTTCCTTTTTTTGTGTATTTTTGATTAGGAAGGCTTTCTCGGATGAGAAAGATTTAGAAACCTTGAGAAGAGGTCGCACATAAGGTCATCCCCCTTCCAGGAAGACCAAACTCTAATGGGTGTTCTAAGGGCATCAATGGACAATACACAGTCAACATCAACATGAAATATAGCTAATAACATAAGTCATACAAAAAAGTCCAGAGTCCAGCAACGACGGGTTTCTTAATCTCGACGGATTCAGCAGGTTTTAAATAATGGCGTGTATCAGGTCAGGGTGTCGGTACGATGGCTCAGAAAAAGAAAACAGAGTATAGGGTCAACATCACTCATAAGCTGAATAATAGATGCGTGTCTTAAGTCTGGATTATAACCCTTCAACCCAATAACGTTCTGTGCATGTTTTTTTAAATTTGGGAGGAAACAGGAGTGCCTGGAGAAAACTCGCACAGGGAGAACATGCAAAAGACACAAAAAGGCTGGGAGACAAAATTTAACCTGGGACCCCTGAACAGAATACCACAGTGCAGCATTATGGTTAATTTAAAAATAAAATGAACTGTGGTTAAAGAAAAAAAATATATATATAAAAAGAGTCAGCGTTTGGTTTCCTGTCCACTGGCTGTAGTTTAGACATAAGTCAATAAATATAAACAATTACTGCACCTAATGTATTGAAACAAGTTTATATTTAATACGGAAAAAATATTTATCCTATATGTACTTGTAGACATTGAATATTGTACATGCAAGATGACAGTTACTTAAAAAGACTGATGACATTTTGTGCTGTCGATTTCTATGTAATGACCACTGATTATCCATCCATCCATTATCTGCACCCCTTATCCTTAGTAGGGTCACAGGGGGGCTGCAGCCCATCCCAGCTATCTTCAGGCAGTGGGCTGGGGACACCCTGAACTGGTTGCCAGCCAGTCGCAGGGCACAGAGACAGACAACTCATTCGCTTATTCCCACAATGTGGCCAATTAACCTGACATGCATGATTTTGGGAATGTGGGAGGAAACCGGACGGCCCGGAGGAAATCAATGCAGGCACGGGGAGAAGATGCAAACTCCAAACGGGGAGGCTGCGGAATTGAACCCTGAACGTCTGCACTCTGGGGCTGCGCGCTAACCACTGCCCGCCGTGCCGCCACCACTGTTTATGTGTTTGCTTTTGCTCTGCTGTCCTTTTAGTTAAACCTGGCGGTCGTGTCAGATGTCAGTACTTCCCTGCGGTGGATAAGGTGCTTTTTGTTGACGACTATGCAGTGGGATGCAGGAAGGACTTAAATGGCATTCTTCTGTTGGACACAGCCCTCCAACCTCCAGTGACCAAACCTGAGGATTTGGTTCAAATGGAGCTTCCTGTTACTGAGGTATCAGTATCTTGGTCTAACTCTTCCATGAAATGATGTGTTTTCCCCTGAAGAAAGTTTTTGAACATATGTCGAACTATAAAGTAGACGACACAGCTTATTACACTCTACATACTCGTTGCAATTAGTGTTTCTCTCCCATCCAGGGAAATGGGAGAAAAAGGGTACACAAAATATAAATACACACTTGAAAATTGCAAAGATAATATTGAATTTGAACAATGCATGCAAGTACGGCAAATGTAATTGCGGATATCCCCAAAAAGTGGTAAGGTCACCGTTTTTTGTGTGTTTGCGAATTTGAAAAACTTGAATGATTGGATCTGAAAAACGTAAAATCCTTGAACATAACTTTAATAAAAATCTTTGAGACTAAGCTCTCCCCGTATTTTGTCTTTTTTTTTTTATCCAAAACTATTGAGAAATGGGTCACATGTTTTGTCTTTGGTACAATATTTTGGTAAAAATAAACATTTGTAACGCAAAATTACGTTGCGCCCATTCAGGCTTACTGATGTAGTGAAACACAAATTCACTAATCTCATTTCATAAAGCTATACAAGCGTCATGATGACCGTATATTAGAAGGGTTGTTCGTCTTCTGTTTTTTCAAACTAATATGTTTTTTTTTTACAAAACTAATGCAATGTTATGATAACAGCTGCCCAGGAATCAAAAAAGAAGCGTAACTAATTGTTTTTATCTCAAAATATGTCTCTCTGCTCAGGCCCAGCATCTGCTGTCAGCCTGCCAGGAAAAGATTGATGTTTCTAATACAAAGGGCTACGAACTCTTTATCGTACAGTTAAAAGAAGGCCTGAAGAATACCTCGCATGAGACGGCAGCCAATCACAAAGTTGCCAAGGTTTGTTTTACAGCTGGGTTCCAGTTCCTGTTTCAACCGTTACATCACGTAATTTGTGTTCAGCATGAGGCTTATAGTCTTGTCACGACAGAATTGCGTAATTATGTAGTAACTCGGGGCACATTTACTGTACTAACAGAAGGCTCGTGATCCATTATAATGTTTTTTTTCTGTGCTGTCTGAATTTGAAATTTAGTCAAGGTTATTGGGATAGTTCTCACAAATGTAGGTTATTCTTAACATTTTTGGATCGTTGTAATTATTTTTTATTATTTTGGAAGTTTTATATAAAACAGAACTCATAACTCATTTGTTTGGAAATGTTACATTCAGACGCTGCCCTAATTGAGAACAAGAGACTATTGTCAGTGAGTTGAATTCAGTCGTAAGTTGCTTCAGTGCTATATTTTGTATGTATAAGGTTAATATCCATCCATCTATTATCGGCACCGCTTATTTTCAGTAGGGTCGCAGGGGTGCTGGAGCCCATCCTAGCTATCTTTGGGCAGTGGCAGGGGACACCCTGAGCTGGTTGCCAGCCAATCGCAGGGCACACAGGGACAGACCACTTGCTGGCTCATTCACTCCTAGGGACAATTTGGATTGGCCAATTAACCTAACATGCATGATTGTGGGAGGAAACTGGAGTGCCTTGAGAAAACCCACGCAAGCACGTGGAGAACATGCAAACTCCACACCGGAGGTTCGATCTCATGACCTCAGAACTCTGCCGCACACGCGCTAACCACTGCGCCGCAGTGCTTCCCAAGGTTTATATAAGTATGTTAAAGCCTTGTATAAGTAACCTGTATTGTTTTGTAATTAGAAAATAAACATTTCATAAAATAATATGCTCTATAAAGATAAATAAAGTTAAGTTTAACTTATTTTGAAAGATGAGATTCAAGAGTTAGGTGACTTCCTCCTCCGTGGTAAAAAGTGGCCGAAAAAAAGCGAGCCAACCATTTTATCAAACGCATCAAGCTTTCTTTTTCCGCTTTCATTTCAAAAGAAACGTCTCGCCTCTTCTTTACACTTTACACCAACCATTTTGAATGGATGCACGAGATATTAAACAATAAAAGTGTCAAAGTTCTTAGCGCGCTGGAGATAGTATAGACATAGTATAGACAGTATAGAATGTTTACAAACGCACTAGGAAGAGGAAGCTGATTTTTTTTCTTCCGGGTGGATGCTGAGTAAGTAGTGGAGCGTCTGTATTGCTTGTATGGCTTACCTCATCTGCAGTTTTTGGGTGGCAATATCCAAGTTATTGTATGTGTTGCAGTTTGAAACAAGGCATGTGAAATGGTTGTTATTCCCTTATTTGATCTGTTTTTCATCTTTCTCAGTGGGCGACAGTAACCTTCCAGCTTCCTCACCATATCCTGAAGCTGGTTGCCAGTGCCATTGTCAGTGAGCTGAAGAAGATCAACCAGAACATTGCTGCCTTGTCTGTGGCCTCATCCATCATGGACAGACTTTCCTACCTCTTATCAAGTGCCCGCCCTGAGCTTGGGGTGGGCCCTGGGCGATCTGTAGATAGGTAAGCAACCTGCAAAGGAAGTAACACATTACTCTCTTTGGTAAATATTTCGCGATTTCGGTTAAACAATGAGAACATTTTCCGCAATGAAAGGGAAAGTCAGTATGTTTCAAACAGAATATGTTGGCATTGATTAATACAATATAAATGCTTTATACAAATTTTGGAATTAAGTCAATTTAGCAGGTTTTCTTGAATGGAATGTTATTTTGATACTGTTTATGACCCTTGTAGATCTCTAATGTACAGCGAGGCCAACAGGAGGGAGACTTTTACATCATGGCCACATGCTGGGTACAGGTGGGCTCAACCTGATCCAATGGCTCAGGCAGGGTTTTACCACCAGGTGGGTTCAAAGACTATCCTGTATACTTGTAACCTCAGAAAAAGCTTTGTTTGTTCAATCTGTCATCATTGCTCTTTATTGTACAGCTGCCAGACAATGCAGTTTTTTTAACAAATGCAAAGACCTCTCGCTATTTGCGCTTCAGTTATCGCTGGTTCACTCCTTTGTGGTGAAAAGAAGAATGTTTAATTAAAAAAACAAATGCTCCCGGTACTACCGAGGAAAGTTTTGGGCAGCCAAGATGCAAGCTGATTGGGCAGTCAATTTAAAAAAACAAACAAAAAAAAAACCTAAAATGCTTCCAGGACCGCAGAGAAATGTCTCAGGCGATTGGCCATTTAATGAAAAAAAAAACAAATACAAAAAAAACCCTCAACGCCGAGGAATGGTTCGGGAAGCCATAGTTCATGCTGATTGGCCAACACCCCTTGACTTGAGGTCACCGATGCCCATTGGTCAGTTCATATTATAGCTTTTTTCCTACTGTACTGTGACTGGACATTTTCTCTGCGTTCTTTCTGCATCGTACAAAAATAAAAAGGTGCAACACTATTTGGCAGATTTTACTTTTGGCGGGTGGTTCTGGTCCCCATTATCCGCAAAAACCGAGGGATCTGTATAGTTTGTATCTGCACATCAAATTGTGTGTTGTCATTAAATTGGTAGTTCAGCCATAAAGCTGATTATACATTGGTTTATCTCCTCCTGCCCTTCTCCCAACAGCCTGCTTCATCAGGGGATGACAGAGCCATGTGTTTTACCTGTAGTGTATGTCTGGTATGTTGGGAACCAACGGATGAGCCATGGTGAGTAAATACAGTTTGAAACAAAACATTGTCATTCTGTGTCCTTTACACAGCAATTAGGGGCAATCTTTTTGTTCTTGCCTTAAGCATAGTGCAAAAATCCAGTCCAACAGGTCACATGGGTGGAGATTCTTTTTTTTTAATTGTTATATTTTTGATCATTACGTTTATTGATGGGTGTAGCCAGAAAGGGCGTTTGTATGAGGCTTCCTTCATTTGTATTGAAATTTGGGCAGTTCGAAGCCTTCATTGAGTTTGACAACATGTAAGAAAATTGACAATTTGGGCTTTTAGAAACAAGATTTGTGCTATGCATCAGTCTGGTAAAATATTGTTGTGTATGTTCTCTATGATTGTTTGGCATTCAGCAAGTTTCGTTGTCCGTAGGTCTGAACATGAGCGACACTCCCCTAATTGTCCATTTGTAAAGGGCGAGCACACGCAAAATGTTCCCTTGTCAGTGACACTGGCAACCAGTCCTGCTCAGTTTCCCAACAATCCTGACATCACAGACAAAATTGCCTGCTACGGCTTTGGCAGCTGCCCACAGTTCTTGGCCGTTGCAACAAAGAGAGGCAAGATTTGTATTTGGGATGTCTCCAAAATGATGAAGGTCAGATTACACATTGTATCTTTCCTGCTGTGCTTTGAAGAGTTTTAGTCAAATGAGTGCATGGCCAGACTTGAAAGCATTCTTTTGTCAACAGGTGCACCTGAAGTTTGACATTAACCCATATGATCCGGCCATCTTGAGGCAGCTGATCCTATGTGGTGGTGACCATGTCCAGCAGACGCTGACTGAGTCTCGGAGACCAACTTTGGCCTGGCTTGTTGAGTCGGCTTCGTGCTCAGACTTGCCTAAGCTTGAGGGAGACAGGTAGGCCTGGCAAAATGTTTGACATTTAGATCAATTTTTCAAAAAGGTATCTAAAGGTGATTACCTTAATTTGTTGCATGGCAAAATCCCTGACCATTTTTCTTATAAATGTTTTTTTCTCTTAGCGATGACCAACTGGAGGATTCAGACAGTGACGAGCATTCCCGGTCCGAGTCATTAACAGGTACACTACACCCGCACCTATTTTCTTTGGTCATTTAAGTTCCATTCTTAAAAAATGGAAGCCTTTGCAACACCGCCAGTCTAAATTTGAAGATGTCTTGAGTACCTACATTTTTTTTAACTTCCGTTGCAGGCCAACCGTCCCAGTGGGAGAGCATGGATGTGAGCCTAGGCGTCACAGCGCTCAGTGTACTTCAGCAGCCGGAGAAACTCCAGTGGGAGGTCGTGGCAAGTGTGCTAGAGGACACAGTGAAAGACTTGGAGGAGTTGGGTGCAAATCCTTCACTGAATCAAGCAAAGACTCACAACCAGGCCAAAGCAAAGGAAAAGATACCCGAACAACACAACATTCCTTTCCCCTGCTTACTTGCCGGATGCTTACTCCGTTACCGCACAGCATTTAACAACTCCTCAACTGGACCTCAAACCACAATCCCCTTTTCAACCCGTAGTTCCTGTAGAACTCAGGGCTCTGAGCCCTTGCAAGTTGGACCTATGCAGGACCATGGTCCAATGGAAATTGATGCATGTAATTCCCAGACTTCTGCCCAGGAACCGTGTTTTTCTAATTTAGTGGGTTCTCAGCCTTCTAGTCCCTCCTCTTTTTCATCTGTGCACAGGACTATACCTGTGCTGTGTCTCTATAGTATCAGAGAGACAGATGACAAGACTTCAGGGCAGGTGTTTACACAGATGAACAACCTGATGAGCAAAGGTCTCCACGACGAGAGTTTCACTGTGCCCCAAATTATTGAGATGGAGTTTGACTCACACGAGCAGCTTCTCCTTCAGGATCCCCCCATCACGTATATCCAACAGTTTGCGGACTCACCAACAAATCTGTCTGGTTTTGATGCTCAGATGGACAAATGGAACACTTTAGCTACTGCTGCTTCTTCTGCCCCACCTCGACCTGGAACGCTAGTACAGTGTTTGAGGTTGCCGAAACAGTTGGAAGAGGAGAATCTTTGTGTGGATTCAATTACGCCATGCTGGGATGGTGTGCACCTATTAGTAGGGCTGCAGCCATGCAACACAGAATCTCTGAGTGCAGCAAACCAAGTTGAGGCCCTAAATAATCTCAACCGCCTACACTCTGCCTTGTGCAGCCAGCAGAAAGGTGACCCACGACATCCAGTTGCTAATGGAGTAGAGAGCAACCACCAGGATGCCACACTTCCTCAATCAAACTTTATCATGCCTTCAGGGGACCAAAAGCACACATGTCAGAGTGGCGGAGGTGGCTATCTTGCACTATATAAACTCAACTACTCTACCCTTATTGTCACATTAGATGAGGAACCTATCAAGGTGCAGCAGATATGTCAGCCTTGTGATGCAATTACTTCCCTCATACTGCTGCCCCCGGATGTGCTTGATAGCAGAGAAGACGACTGTGAGGAGACACCAGAGGAGACTCCCTCTGGTTCAAAAAATGGCACATCTCGGTTTGGAATTGGCTTGTCTGGGTCTGCTGGATCTTTAACCCGCCCTGCATTTGGAAAATCCACATGCAACAGCAGTGAGACTGCAACCGGTGCCTCCACCAATCATAAAGAGTCCAAGAAGGAAGAAGTGGTCGGACTGGGCCACTTAGTGGTAACTACACAGGGTGGAAATATTATGATACTGGATCTTTCAACGTTGGAGGTTCTAACCAAAGTGGAACCCCCTAAGAAAGAAGGAGCAGCAGAAGAGATTGATCCCTTTGTCTCTGTGACTTATTGTTCTGGAACCGACCGCCTTTGCGCATGTACTAAAGGTAAGTGTCTTATTACCATTAGCATCTTTGCCGGTCTCAGAGCTAGAATGGCCATTTGTGTGTATGTTGAAGCTGAACTGATAAGCAGGTGTTGCGGCCACATAATGATCCCCGCTATTTGTAATATTGAAATTTTACAAGTTACCAAACAAATAGGTTTGCATTTGCTGTTGTTTAGATTTATTTTCATGGAAAATTTTGGGTCCAAGACACCTGGATATAATTAACAGAATGGAAAGTAACCGATATGGCCTGACAAATGAAATTTCAACCTTCACTTGATCATTGTTCCCTTGTCCAAAGTCCCACAAAATGTTGCCAAAGCAATAGTCACTGACTAAAAAAGGGCCATCCTTCCAATTAAATAGCACATAGAGATAAACATAACACCCTCTTTTGTTGGTCAATTATAATCAAAACCACGTTAAAGATGTTTCTAAAATGGGGTTTTGTCAAAACCAATAAGCCCCGAAAAACTGAAATGGAAGAGCCAACACTTGATTCCTATATGGAGAGAGGCACTGGAGAGATACTACACATCAAGTCAAATCAATGAAATTGGATTAAATTATAAGACGTCTGTTCTCTGCAGGTGGAGAGCTTCATTTCCTTCAAATTGGAGGCGCTTGCGATGATATGGATGATGGAGACATGTTTATTGATGGCCCCATTTCCAAAGGGGCTGATCTAATGCTGGAATGGGCCAGGCCTTCTTCTAATCCATCTAGTCCTGGAATTTCAGGTAGAAGATTCATCATGAAATGAGACTCTTTCACATGTCATTTGATTTTTCACACATGTTTAAATTTTTCACAGGAGTAGATTTACTGGTGGACCAACCATTGACTGCTGATAGCCTTATGTCGCTCGTGGAACTAACGCGGTTTGAGACGTTAACTCCCCGTTTCTCAGCCACGGTTCCTCCATGCTGGGTTGAAGTACAGCAAGAGCAGCAGCAGCGGCGCCATCCACAGCATCTTCACCAGCAGCATCACGGAGATGCAGCTCAGCACACTCGCACCTGGAAACTTCAGAGTGATATGTCAGTAACTATTACAACTGGAAATTGCAATAGTTATGAATGAGTAGATGACAAAGGAGCTGTTTTTGGTTATCTGTGCAGTTCCAGCTGGGATGAGCATGTCTTTGAACTGGTGCTGCCAAAGGCCTGCATGGTCGGCCACGTAGACTTCAAGTTTGTCCTGAATGCCAACATTGTCAACATTCCTCAGATCCAGATAACTTTATTGAAGAATAAAGCGCCGGGCTTGGGAAAGGTTAATGGTAAGAGTAGATGTTATAATTTATTAAAATTTATTTGATTAACATCCAAATTGATAAACCGATTTATAATCAACATTACCGATGATCTAAAAATGTATTTATTTGACAGAGACCGCTGTTGATAGACAGATCACATTCCCACTCTCTAATGTCCTTCATGCAAATGGAGAGAAGAATGGCCGCCCTTCATTGCATGACTTTGCTGAGGAAATCCAGCTCATGGACATAGAGGACGCAACAGGTAAACATTCAATTCACCCCCATAATGAAACTTGTATCAGATTAAACATTTTTGTATCTTCACACTTTGTATGGAGTATTCCCTGCAATGGTCACTGGCTCATAGCAGGCATGCATATTGTAACTATAAGATTAAATTATTATTTTATTAATATTTTACAGAGAAACTTCTATGGTTATTTAACACTCAAAATTATTATTTACAGCCTTTTTGCTTGTCTTGACGTGCTATATAAATAAGATAGTGTCGAGTACATTTTGGGACCAAAATGGAAGTGCTGCACCACACCAGTGTTATCGATTTATGTTACAATGTCTTCTTTATTTGTTCTAGGGTACATGCTGTGTCCATTTCTAGAAGAGCACAAGGAGGACATCTTGTGTGGACCAGTATGGCTTGCCAGTGGGCTGGATCTCTCGGGACATGCTGGAATGCTAAGCCTCACCAGCCCAAAGTTGGTCAAAGGTATGATACGGTTTACGCCTTGTTGAAAACATGATTTGCGGAAATTAAGAATTGATGAGACTGCACATGCAGTTGAGTGTATGCATGCTCTTAAGTGCAGTTATGCCTCGTCTTTTAGGCATGGCTGGTGGAAAATACCGCTCTTTTCTGGTTCACATCAAAGCAGCGAGTGACAAAAACATTGAAGACGGCCCTCGGCCCATCGTGAGAATGCCCAGTGCCAAACCCCAGGGCTCTAAATCAAACTCATTGATCACTCTACTGCAGAGGGCTCAGGCCTCCAAGGTAGAGACTGAACACACCCCTCCTACACAGTTTTTTTTCCTAGTTTTGTACAATTTAAAGTCAATATATAGATTGATGGTTTTCTGAAGATGGATTTTGCATTTATTGAATCAAGCTTTTGGATAAAACTATGATTTCATTGTTTTACAGGACAAGGTGTCTGGATCTAAACCTGACGGTCAACCATCTTCAAAGAAAGTAGAAAACCTTAGAGGCTGCGACCTGCTGCAGGAAGTATCAGTTACGATCAGACGGTTCAAAAAGACATCTATTCCCAAAGAGAGGTAAAAAGAATGGAAGTCAACAGGCTAGCATTTTCTTGTTTTTCCATTCACAAATTCCTTAATGTCTGCAACAAGCAGCTATAGCACATTGTAGTGCTTTGTTAAAGAACATTTTACTAGCTTAAGTGACTTGTTTTTGTGTTCAAGGGTCCAGCGTTGTGCAATGCTGCAGTTTACAGACTTCCATGAGAAGCTGCTGAATGCACTGTGCCAACGGACAGAGGATGACCTCTCCACAGAACATGCCCAAGGCCTTATCCTAGATACCTTGTGCTGGCTGGCTGGTGTATTTTCCAATGGACCTTGCAGGTATGACTAAGTCATCACCATGCTCATATGCATATTCACACTAAAGCTGCCAACAAATGCTTATTTTGCTAGTAGGTGTGATTAGACAGATCAGTACATGAATGACATCATTGGCAATCTACTCATGTTATCCTTCTGGCTTCTTTTTAGTATACGAGAAGGAAAAGAGGGACTGCTGGCCAAAACCAGATCACGGCTAGTAGATATTGTTTCGGTGTGTTTCTTTGAGGCTGGCCGGAGCGTAGCTCACAAGTGTGCACGTTTTCTTGCACTTTGTATCAGGTAAAAGACATGTATGTCTTTTATTTATAGTCTTTTCCCTTACTTGTTTGTTAATGTCAGCATATTTTGCTCCTTTTCCTCAAGCAACGGAAAAGGTGATCCCAATCAACAGGGATTTGTCACAAGTCTTCTGAAGGCTCTGCTTGATAACATGCCGTACTTGCCTGCTGCAGCAACAGGCGGTATGTGGCTGAAATACAGCACAGCGCATCCCTCTGAACTATTTGTAACTGTACTTTTGTATTTCTTGATCCTGTTCTTCCAGGTTCTATGTTCTGGTACTTTGTGCTGCTGAATTATGTAAAGGAAGAGGACTTGGCAGGTTGTAGTACTGCTTGTGCTACTCTGCTCACAGCCATCTCAAGACAACTGCAAGACAGACTAACTCCAATGGAGGCACTTTTGCAGACTAGGTAATTTCCATTCAATTTTTATCTAAATCATTTTTAAAAATCTCAACTTGATTAAAAAGGTATTTATGTTTCATTATTAATACTAAAATATTCGATTATGCGATTTCTTGTTCAAATTTGCTCTTGTTCTATTTTTTTAGTTTTGCAAATTTTGCTAATGAGACTTTCATATAAAAATTAAATCAATTTTTTTCTTGAGATGAATTATTTTCCTTACCTTGCTTTGTTATAGAGGTAATTTTGGGCCTAAAAAAATCCAACCTGACCCAGGCTCGCGTGTATTAAAGCTAAAACCAGAACTTCATTTAATGTAACGAGCTTCAAGCAAACCTGATTTTTTCATTTTATTTGTGAGCACTCGGGAGAAGGAAGGTTGATTTTGGACTCCACCCCCCTCTTCTGTGGGTAGGTCCGATAATGCCACCAAGCGCACGCACCGACGAGTGCATGGTGCGGTCGGCGGAACCTCCACAAAGAAAAGATACAAAGAACAATGACGGGTGGATAATTAAAAAAAAAAAAAGTCAGCAAGAGAAAAGCCCAGCCCGAATCCGAACGTAATGATTTACATATTTTTTTGGGGCTGGGCTTGGGCCTAAAACCTTACCTCTACTTTGTAATTTGAATCAAGTTTAGTGAAAGTTAAACGTGGTTGGCCAAGATACTTTTTCGATCTGATAGGTGTTTTTTTTTCCCAATAGATTAATTGTAAAGTATACTGTTGGCTACTTTACAGGTATGGATTGTACAGCTCCCCCTTTGATCCTGTGCTCTTTGACCTGGAGGTCAGTGGTTTCTCGTGCAAGAATGCCTTTAATAGCAGCATTGGGGTCCAGTCAGATGAGATAGACCTCTCTGATATTCTCTCAGGTAAGGGATATATGCCTGCTGGTACAAACTGAATCCGCTTAAGTCCTGAAATCATCATAGTTAATTGCAACAGTTGATACCAGTTGTGTAACTTTGCAAAATAACACTGTGCTCGGTTGGGTCAAGAAATACTGAGTTTTTTATTGGTACTGATTTTATCGTATATCAAGTCAAATGTGTTTTAGCATTTTTTACCAAAATATATAATCTAAAATGTGGCTGTTAAAGTCTACCTGAACTATGAACAGTTGACAGATATCCTTTGTTTTTTTCTGCAGGGAATGGCAAGGTTAATAACTGTGCTGCAGCCGAAGGAAGCTTCACAGCATTAACAGGGCTTTTAGAAGTTGAGCCTTTGCACTTTTCTTGCATCGCCACAAGTGATGGTACTCGAGTGGAGCGCGATGATGCCAGCATATTCACTGGTAATATTAAACATTTTCGTTTTCTTTACCGTTGGAACACTTCTGTGATTGTTTCCACATTTTGATTCTCAGTGAGTACATTTGGTGTTACCCCTGCGGTTGGCGGCCTGTCAACAGGAGCGGTTGGCGAAGCTTCTGCAGCTGTTAGTTCTGCGGCACAGATGGCCCTGCAATCTTTGTCAGATGCCATGGTGTCAGCTGAGCAGCATTTACAGCTCCTACAAGAAAAGCAGCAGCTACTGCTCAAACTGCAGCAGCAGGTGAAAATCCTCCAGAGTAATTATTGAGTTATCTAAGGCCTAGCCCATTTTATTGTTGAAAACAAAATAAACAATATACAACCAATCATATGAAAACATAGTAGCGGCTATATTAACACAGTACATCATGCAATGAAAGGTTCAAGTGGCCCAACAGACATAATTTAAACAGTATCTTGGCATGTAATTCTTAGTAAATAGTATTGTAAAACTCAAAATAAAACTGTGTTTGCAACAGAAGGGGAAGCTTGAAGCCAAACTGCATCAGACTACATCTGCAGCTGCCGCAGCTCTCTCTGGTGTGGGCCCATTTTCCCACGCACTGTCTTCCAACGCTTCCTGTGCTCCGGGTTTTTTCATTCATCCTTCCGATGTGATCCCCCCAACACCTAAGACCACACCCCTCTTCATGACGCCTCCACTCACGCCCCCAAATGAGGCTGTGACTGCAGCCCTCAGTGTTGAGTTGGCCCACCTATTCCCCGGTTCCATGATGGAACCTGGGCCAGTTAACTTGGCTGCGCACAAAAACTCACAGAAAGCCAAGTCGGTGAGTGATGATGATTTTTACCTGTTTTGGCACTCTATTCTTGTTTTAGTAACGTATATGAAGCAAGAATTTATTTGTCTTTTCATTTGGATTCCCCTGCAGAGCCCCATCGGCAGTGGTTTGGCTTTAGCTATTTCTCAGGCATCTCACTTTTTGCAGCCTCCTCCGCACCAGTCTATCATCATAGAGCGAATGCACTCTGGTATGCAACATGTGTGTCACTTTTTTTTATCTGCACAGTTTCTTTTTTACCAGTCTACTGTGTTGTTGAACAATATTTTTCAGGCTTTTTTAACTTGATGTTACAACATTCCACCCTTCTCTTTTGAGTTTGGTGCTTTCAGTATGCCTGTGATTAAAATGCTTTAAGTTATTGGAATATTATATAATTAAAAGTGGTGTGCAGCCATCATTGTTTCTCATCACTTGTGTCAGCCTAGAAAGCTTAACCTTTCTATTAAGCAACCAAACAAGTGATTTCTCCTTTAACTTCTCCCAGGAGCTCGTCGTTTTGTGACTCTGGATTTTGGTCGGCCTGTCCTGCTGACTGATGCCCTCATCCCAACCTGTAGCGACCTGGCTTCTCTGTCTATAGACATTTGGACGCTAGGTGAGGAGGTGGATGGCCGCAGGCTTGTGGTGGCCACGGACATCAGTACTCACTCCCTCATTCTACATGACTTGCTGCCTCCACCGGTTTGCAGGTTTATGAAGGTTGGTTTTGTTTCTATTTTTACCTTCACATAAGTCATGAAACAATCTACTTACTGGATCATGATTCGACAAGTTTAATAGTGTGTCAGTTATGTATGATTCTGTTTGATTTTTGGTTTGATCCTTGTTAACTGTTTCAACATTGGTAGCCGTTTATGACCCATAACTTCTCTATTTCCTTTTTCCCCTTTCACAACTTTTTCAGATCACTGTGATTGGCCGCTATGGCAGTACTAATGCTCGTGCTAAAATCCCACTTGGCTTTTACTACGGCCATACTTATATTTTACCATGGGAGAGTGAGCTTAAACTGATGCACGATCCTTTGCGAGGAGAAAGTGAACCTGCGACTCAGCCTGATGTGGATCAGCACTTGACTATGATGATGGCATTACAGGAAGACATCCAGTGCCGGTGAGTAATTTTATACTGTGTTAACTCTAGAATGTATCTCCAATATTTTGTTTTGGTGAGTATTTTAAAGTAAAAACAGACTGCCACAGTTGATCAACTTTACATTTTATTTTCAATCAAAATCAATGTTCTAAAGGTGGCGTGCATAGTTAGAAGTGTCCCTAAAAAGTTTAAAATAAAATACTATATTAGGTATGTGTAAACAATCTCCAACTGAATTCAAAGAGCCTTTATATATATATATATTTTTCCTATTGGTCCCATGTCCTTTTACCTTTTATAGGTGTTCCAAGCACTGAGCGCATTAGGCCTGCGGAAAGGATGGGGGGAGGGCAGTAGTTTATTCGAGCAGTCTAAGAGAGACATGTACGTGGACGCACCACAGAATGCAGCATGAAAGAGGCGACAATCATGTTTTCAGCCAGAAATTGGTGTCAATAAGTAGAATATTTTAAACTTGTACACAACCTTTTAAGCAAAATAAAATCATGAACACCGTGGTAAAAAATGTGAAGGCTGCAACACATGTTCCGTTGAATTCAAAACAGCCAGGGCAATCAACTTTGTTTATTGTATTGGGAAAGGTACACCATCGACAATTGTCAGACTTCACTGGCAACTTTGAGTTAAAAAAAAAAAAAAAAGAAAAGAAATTAAGCTGCAAGCTAAATTACGTCAATAATATGCCCTGATCACAAAGCAACAGTATCTTCGCGGACGAAAATTGTGCTGAATGTGTTCATGGGGCTGCTGCTTCCCCTTGTGGGTAAATATCGAATTACATTTAAGGTGTGTTATTGTAAGTTGGTCAACGGGGCTAAGAATGAGATTTGAATGATTTTATGACTGCCAAATAAAGTTTGACTAAAACTTGCTTTCGGCCCAAATGCCATACCCAGGCTGTTTCATGTATGAATCCTATAAATTGCAATATTTAACACGTGAATTACTGTATTCCTTTTCCTTTTTAGGTACAATCTTGCTTGCCATCGGTTAGAAACCCTCCTACAGAACATCGACCTACCACCCCTCAACAGCGCAAACAATGCACAATACTTCTTGCGCAAACCAGACAAAGTGGTAGAAGAGGACCAACGTGTTTTTTCAGCCTACCAAGACTGTATTCAGCTTCAGTTGCAACTCAATTTGGCTCACCATGCAGTCCAGAGATTACGTGTGTCACTCGGAGCCAGCCGAAAGTCTCTCCCCACGGCTAGGTCCCATGATTCCCAAGACCTGGTCAACAACTCCTCTACCGAGCAGCTAAGAACTATTATCCGTTATCTTCTGGACACATTGCTTAGCCTGCTGCATTCAAACAATGGTAATAAAGAGGCAAAGTATATACTGTTTTGAATGCTATGATTGCATGCTCACGATTATTCTTAATAATCTCATTTGATTTTGATGTTTTTTCTTCTTTCTTACACATCTTTACATTCAGGCCACTCAGTGCCATCTGTGCTCCAAAGTACCTTCCATGCACAAGCTTGCGAGGAGCTCTTTAAACACCTTTGTCTGAGTGGAACACCGAAAATCCGTCTACACGCTGGCTTGCTTTTGGTCCAGCTGTGTGGCGGGGAACGATGGTGGGGACAGTTCCTTTCCAACGTATTGCAGGAGCTCTACAATTCTGAACAGCTGCTCATCTTCCCCCAGGATAGGTAGGGCTGCTTGTTGAAATTCTCATCTTTTTTACAGAAAGTTCCATGTATTTTTGACGGACATAGCAAATAAAATGAATGGTTTGAAACAAGATGGGATGCTTATTTCTCAAACAAAAGGTTGTTTAATGGGTATATTCATACAAGGAGGGCATCACAGTTCAAAGAGGATGGTTTGTATGTATTTTTAGCTTCTGTAAAAGTTCAAATACCCAAAAAGAAAAAAAACTACTCATCTGCTACATCATTTTACACAAATTGATATATATTCTTTAATTTTGGCACATGATATTGCAGTCCTCGTGTGACATTCTTGTAATCACAAGTGAGTTAACATCTGTTGTAGGTCTCCATACTTTACAGTTCCCTATGTTCATAGTAATTCTTAAAATGTCATTCTCACAGGGTGTTTATGCTACTGTCCTGTCTTGGCCAAAGATCTTTGAGCAACAGTGGTGTGTTAGAGGGTCTATTGAACCTCTTGGACACCTTGCTGTCTCCTCTGCAGAAGCCACAAGCTGCTTCACACCATCGGTCTGAAGGTACTGAAGGTTGACCCTGAGCTTACTAGGGATCTAATTTTAAATTGAAAGTTGAGGGATACTGAGTTTTAGTTGGTCTGAAGCTGAATTTTTTTTTCCAGGTGTATTGGATATCCCGATGATTAGCTGGGTTGTAATGCTTGTTTCACGACTACTGGACTATGTCACAAGTATAGAGGATGAAGCAACAGGTGGAAAGAAACATATGGGAGGTAAAGAGAGGGAAAGATCATTTCCAGGTACTTTTTTTTTTTTTTTTTAAAGAAATAGATGATTGATTAATAAATTGTTTCATAAACATTTAAAAATATATATTTTCAGGTGGTCAATGGAGCTTTATCAATAACAGCTTTCAGTCACAGAACACCAACAGATCACCAAAAGGCAGCAGCAGCTTGGACAGACTTTACTCCAGAAAGATACGCAAACAACTTGTCCATCATAAACAGGTATACGTGTCTCATTTGTTCATAACGTACCTTAACATTTTGTGAGGAATTTTAAGCGTGTCCCCGTTGAATTCCACTTTAAACACTCCCTTTTGCTTGGGCACAAAAAGTACCTTCATGGATTCAAAAGGAAGCAACAGCACAAATGGAATCAGATTGGCTCAATTCGTTTTTTTAGGCTTATGATCTTCCAGTTAAAGTTTGGTTATGTACAGCAAAAAAATTTTTTTTTATCTCGTCGTCTACTTTTGTCTTTCCCTTGGCCTCAACATTTTTGTCTCATTTTCCTTGTTTTGAATCCACTCGTTTTTGACCTGATAGTTAAATGTGATGCATACATAATCCTTTATAGAAATTAAAGCAGTCATCATCTTTTATATAATACTGTTAATAACATTTTATATCATTTGGTCAATTTTAAGGTAGGAGAACATTTTGCAGCACTGATATTCATTCCACCCCTTTCTTTCTAGCAGTTAAATCTACTGAAAGCGAAACATAAAGCTTTAGTCGAGCAGATTGAGAAGGAAAAAATCCAAAGCAACAAGGGTTCCTCTTACAAACTTTTGGTGGAGCAGGCCAAGCTCAAGCAAGCCACATCAAAGGTAGTCCTATTATCCGCCGTGGAAAGGATTTTGTCAATGTTCTTTTGCTATAATCTGGTTTTGAAATGCTTTGTAAATTGTAGTATGTATATCCAAAATACTTATGCTCCCTCTTTTCAAGCACTTTAAAGACCTAATTCGTCTTCGGCGGACTGCTGAATGGCCACGTTCCACGTTAGACACAGATTCTGCAACAGCAAAAGAAGCACCGGAAATTGAGCCTTTGCCTTTTACGCTGTCCCATGAGCGCTGCATCTCTGTGGTGCAGAAGCTAGCTCTCTTCCTTCTGTCTATGGATTTCACCTGTCATGCTGACCTGCTTCTTTTTGTCTGCAAGGTATTGTATCAAATCAAAATATTTTAATGTACAGGTCTATGGTTTCTTTTAAACAGGAATAGATTTCAGTGAGATTGATAACAAGATGGCTCGTTCTTTCTGAAATCAGCTCATACTTTTAATTTGAATTCAATTCTTCTCTTCAGGTCCTGGCCAGAATTGCAAACGTCACCAGACCGACAATCCACCTCTCTGAAGTGGTGTCCGAACACCAGTTAGAGCGCCTTCTCCTCTTGCTTGTTGGAACCGACTTTAATCGAGGGGATATCTCCTGGGGAGGTGCCTGGGCTCAGTATTCCCTCACCTGTATGTTACAAGACATTCTGGCAGGTGTGGTGCAGTGTTTTTTTGTTTTCAAATGACAACATATTTTAATGTGCACACGCACATACACAAATCGGGCAAGAGGGTTATTGGACAAAATACGTTTGTCGGGCGTCATGGATGAGTGGTGTAGGGGCTATATTGCCACAAATTGCTTGTGAATTCAATCTTAATACATTGGAAGCATGTTGAAATATACAAACTTTTCTCGTCAGGCGCCACATGCACTGTTTTACGAAACACTTAATAATGATCAGTCTCAGAAATCAGCTTGGTTCAGAGATTGGCAAGACTCATTTACTGGTACAGTGATTAGTTTGATCTCCAGGCTACTGAATAATATCTGCAGCTGTTGTTATTGTTGTTGAGTCACTCAAGGCGCCTAAGGTAATCCTTAGTAGCGCTAGACTCGCTTGTGGGAGGCCAGTTCTCCAAAGGAGGGGGGGCTGCGACTGTCCTGTGCCGCCAGGCCTGACGGGGTGTGACCCAAGCAAACCAAGCATACGAAGCTTCTGAAGTCCTTAATACGTTCGGACAGGCCGGTGCATGATTTATGGAAGCCCCGTGGGCAGGCAGTACAGGTGATTGGGGTGTGGTCCCAGCGAATGGTTCGAAAGCACCACTGGCATTTGGACTGGGGGCCAGGGTTGCTCTCGAAGTCGCCCGCCCTAAGAAGAACAGAGAGAGGAGAGTAGGAGAGAAAGAGAGGGACATATAGAAAGAGAGAAAGACAGACAGAGTCAAACGCAAAAAGGGGGAAAACAGAGTGAGAGAGGTGGGGAGAGATTAGGAAAGAGAGGGATGGAGAAAATGAGAGACAAGAGTGTAAAGGGGGAAGAGAGAAAAGGAGAGACAAAGAAGGAGAGAGGACCAAGAAAGAGAGAGCGAGTCTGAGTGGATTGAGTTGGGTTTGTAAGGCTCCCCCGGGAGAGAGCCCTTCGCATGACACCACGGGAAGGTTCCTAGTCTTTGTCCTGCATCTGCCGCTGTACAGAACAGTACCTGAATGTCATCCCTCTCTCAGAAAATGTGTTGAAGAAGGTGTCATGAGTTTTTCTGTTTTAAAAGATGTATATTTGTAATTAGTCGTGCAGTAAGTTTAAAATGTAATCCTCGAGTGCAGGGGGAGAGGTAAATGAAGTGGAAGAAAATATTTATGCTTGTTATAATCCTAGTTTTTATCAAAATAAATACAGGATTGTAAAAATTTCACTTACATCTTTGCTTATTCTAAATGCATATAATTGCATATTTTTGACAAAAATGTAATCATGTTTTATGTGGGCCTCTGAAAAATGTTTGGCAAGCCACAAACGGCGCCAAGGCGATAATTTAGACCTGTAAACAAAAGTGAGCAGCAGTTGCTTCCGATTATATATCATCAGTAAGTACATTGGTAAATTGTGAGCACTTTGTGAGCCGCGTTATGTTGCAAGGGAAGTTTTGTACCAATTGCCATTTGTGATTACTGAAACTGGTAAATCCTATTTCCGAGCTTAAACCATTTGTGATAAGTCACTAATTAAAAAAAATCTGGGTGTTTTTTAGGTGAACTGTTGTCTCCTTGTTCTCTGGATGTCATGGAAGAAGTGACTGTAGCTGAGGAGGCCGGGGCGTCATCCTCAGCAATTGGGATAGAGCCGGATGAGCCCTTGCCTCAGCCTACACCAATTCCCTTGGTGGAGAGCATTGATGAGACACTCGTTCCCAATATAATTGGAGGTACTACTTGGAACCCTCAATGTTTGCAGTTTGCAATGTTTTTTCTCTACAACCCAAATCTCACAACCCCCCCAAAAATCTTGAGATTAGTGCTTATTCATTATCAAGACAATTGAGCAATTTTCTTAATGTGTCCGTTTTTTTCAAGGACAATTTACTGTCTTTTGGCTTAGCAATATTTATGTTGTTTTTAATCATTTTAAAGGTCCTTTTTCGTATATAGAAAAAGATAAAGACATGGACTCCGACTTGCTGCAAGTCTTGATGGATGTTGATATTGACCCTTTAGACATTGATTTGGAAAAAGATCCACTTGCTGCAAAAGTGTTTAAGGTAGGTTTTTTTCCGAATAATCTTCGTGTTATTCCTCGTTTGAAATAATGGTTTCTTGGTGAAACTTTGAACATCTGACTTTTTGAGGAATTGTTAAAAATGAATGCTTGTCTACCAAATGTCAAATATGAAAAAAATAATATAAATGTGTACCGATACTTAAACAATTACCATCACCCAAACCAGCAGATATAAATAATATTACCCCAAATTCAAACAAAACTTGTTAATTAATGATGAATGAAGTACTCTTACTTTCTCTTCAGTTTTTGGAATGCCATTACAGAATAGATGATTAGTTAGAGGGAAAACAATAGCTCCAGATGTTAAAGTTTTCAATCAGATGAGAGTGTCCTGATGTTCCAAAACTTTTAAATTATCAACGAAATAGTTTCCCGCATTTAATCCTCTACCTCCTTTTTTATTTATACCTATGATTTCCTCATTCGTTTTCTCCTTGCAGCCAATAAGCAGCACTTGGTATGACTATTGGGGTTCGGATTATGGATCATATGGTTACACACCATACATTGGAGGGGTTGGAATTCCAGTGTCCAAACCACCAGTTGCCGTGGAGAAGCCTGGGTCGCAAGGGCTTTCAGTCTCAGTTTCACAAGGTGAGATATATAGATAAATCTATCCATCTTAATATAATTATATATTGTAATGTATATGGTTTGGTGTGATATGAGTAAAATTAATTTATTTTTCCCTTCAGCCCTGGATGCTCGATTAGAGGTTGGATTAGAGCAGCAGGCTGAACTGATGCTAAAAATGATGGCAACTTTACAAGCTGACTCGATTTTGCAAGCACTCACATCAAGCTCATCCACAGGTAAAAAGAATAAGTGTTATTTCTAGTGAGCCAATTGTAAACTAAGTGCACACAGAAAACCTCACTCCTTCATTCAGACCATACATCCTGAATTATTTTATTGGATTAAAACTGTTGTGCAGAAACTTCACTCACATTTATCTGTTATTAGTTTGTAATATTAAAATTCCACTTGAACACATTGACCAAACCATGGCAATGAAAAATCTGTTGTCATGGTCTTCCAGCAGTTGGAAAATGGCCATTGTACTTGAATCCATTATTTATTATAATCTGTACTTGTTGTTTTTCAGTTTGCCAGCCTACCAATGGCACTGATGACTCTTTGTTGAGTGCTCTACATGGAGGAGGTTCTCCTCCTGGCAGCACATTAATAGTCCAACCATCTTCAATTCCCATGCTGAGTGCTTGTTTCAATAAGCTTTTCTCCATGCTGCAAATCCATCACGTGCAGGTTTGTCCTTTTATGTTGCGCTGTAACACCACCAGTACACATGAAGATGATTTGTTATGAGGATCATTGATCATTAATGGTAAATTAACCTACACACTGAAGACTCTGCACCGTGCACCTCAAAATCCTGTCGTGGTAAGAAAGTAACTCTATCGTGGCTAAGAAAGCTTCTCTCCATCATGTTTTTTTAAATAAAAGATATTTGTTGTACAGGCACACAAGGCTAATGGATTACACATCTATTTGTGTAAGTATTCCGTATCAGCCTCAACTTGCTAAAAATTATCAAAATAGATAAAATTTAAGTGTGGCCCGATTCTCTGTGTGTCTGTACTTCAGTTTAGTTTGTAAATAAAATTGTGAAAACATCTCAAATCAATCCCCAAATAAAAGAGAAGAGGTCACACGTCTATTTTTAATGCAACCTAACCATTTTTGAAGGATACACTATAACTTTCTAACAAATTGAAAACAAATTCTGCTCTCAGTTGGAATCCTTGCTGCAGTTGTGGATAACACTGAGTCTTAATACAAGTACAAGTGGCAGTGAAGATAGCGGATCAGACATCTTCTTGTTTAATTCCAGCCGAGTGCCCGCCATTCCTCTCAACCAAGGTCAGGACTTCTCCTCATCGCCTTTCTGCATCGCTGCTGATTTTTAGCTTATCAAACAAAAAGTGGTTGTTAAATTGGTGAAATAATAATGTGTGTATATATATTTTTTTTCTTTCGTTTGTAGCATCCATTAGCAGTTTTCTCAATGTGCTGGCATGGTACCCAAACGCCTCCCTGAGAACATGGTGTCTGGTGCTGCATTCATTGACCCTAATGACAAACATGCCTTACCAAGGTCAGTATTTAATATAACCTTACTCTGCAAGATAATTTATCTGTGCATTTGTGAGTTTACAAACTTCCAAGACTCAATCTTGTGCTAAGCCTGTGTATTTGGCTCAGTAAAATAAATTGTGGTGAGTGGATAGGTTAAATCACAAAGCAAAATTGTCTTTTGGGAACAGAATGTGTGACTGATTAAAATGGAAGAAACCACAGTGACCATGTTTGGTAAATATTTGGATGGAAAATCTTTGGTTATCTGCTGTAAAACTAACCACCATTCACTTACAATAACCAATTTAAAGGTGATTTTTTTTGTAGCTACATATTTTTAACTGTATAATAGTCACAACAGGATTTTACATTTTCTTACTTCCAGCATGAAGGTTGTTCTTTTCACATCTCTGTTGTGGTGAGATCAAATCGGTCACTGTGAAACACATAAGTATAAAAAAGATTTATTGACAACAGAATTCAATGTTATAGTTCCTGAAACTCCATAAGAATTTTGGTCACACTTGTATTTTTGGTTAGCAATAGTTTTAAATTTAGTGTCCGTTTACATACATTACATACTCAGTAATTCGAATAACAGAAATATTACAACGTTCAAACTGTTTCCTAAATACATATCTGAACTTTCAGGCTCAGGGATGAATACTCAAGACAGCACAGCACATCAGATAGTGTCCGATCCCACGCTGGTTCACGTCTTAGTGCGTTTCTTGTCTGGCACCAATACTAATGGAACCAATCAGCACAGCTCTCAAGTTGGACCCACTGCCACTCAAGCTATGCATGAGTTTTTAAGTCGATTGCAAGTGCACCTTTCCTCCACCTGTCCACAGATGTTCAGTGAGTTCCTACTCAAACTCTTGCACATCTTGTCGACGGAAAGGTAAGTGCTCATTTTCACAGGATACTGCTTGTCTTGCCAAGTGGCCATTGGGAACATAGATGCCATTCTGAACTTTCAGGGGGCCGTTCCAGTCAGGTCAGGGCCCACTAGATGCACAGGTGAAACTGTTGGAGTTTACTTTGGAGCAAAACTTTGAAGTTGTGTCCGTGGTCACCATCTCCTCGGTCATCGAGTCAATCACCTTCCTGGTTCACCATTACATTACCTGTGCAGACAAAGTTGTCTCACGTAGTGGCTCTGATAGCTCTGTGGGGGCCCGTGCATGTTTTGGTGGCCTGTTTGCCAACATCATCCGACCAGGAGATTCAAAGGCCGTCTGTGGAGAAACTACCCGTGACCAGCTTATGTTTGATTTACTTAAACTGGTCAATGTACTGGTGCAACTGCCCCTGTCTGGGGACAGAGAGTTCAGTGGTCGACTGCCAATGTCCGGCGGTGGGGCGGCTGATAGCAGTGTGTCGGATGAAGAAAAGGTTTGCGGAAGCAAAGAAAGTGTTGCTGGAGGATCCACATCTAGCCAGGGGCCGTCTGCTGGTGTGGCAGATTTGGTGTTGGCCAATCAGCAAATTATGAGTCAGATCTTGTCTGCCCTGGGCCAATGCAACAGCAGTGCCATGGCCATGATCATCGGTAAGTTAGACCTTTTTTTTTTATACAGGAACACAATCTCCACTGATCGAACGGTCCTGTTTAATCTTCCAGGAGCTAGTGGACTCCATCTGACCAAACATGAGAACTTCCACGGAGGTCTGGATGCAATTTCTGTAGGTGATGGCCTTTTCACCATCCTCACAACTCTCAGTAAGAGGGCTACCTCTGTTCAAGTCATGTTGCAGCCCATTCTCACATACATGGCCTGTGGATATATGGGTCGACAGGTGAGCAAGCAGTCCTGTTTGCCTTAGTATATCATTGATAGTTTTGAAAATGTTCATTTTGACTATTTTTTAGGGTTCTCTTTCCACTTGTCAGCTATCTGAACCGCTTTTGTGGTTTATTCTGCGAGTGTTGGATACTAGTGAGGCTCTCAAAGCATTCCATGACATGGGTAAGTTCATAAATGTCAACATTTGTATTCCCCAAACTTGGTTTCCATACAATCATCCTTAATCAAGTTCTTAACATACAGAATCATAAAACGCATTTGTCTCCAACCAGGTGGTGTACAATTGATTTGTAACAACATGGTGACCAGCACTAGAGCCATTGTAAACACTGCACGCAGCATGGTGTCCACCATTATGAAGTTTTTAGATTCAGGTCCCGGAAAAGCATCTGATGGTAACCTCAAATCCCGAGGGATGGCCTCTGAGCCAGACAACGCGGAGGGACTCCACAATTTTGCGCCATTAGGTGATTACATACTAATAATGCTCGGCATTCTTTATGCAAACAACATGTAATCAATTGAAAATGCTATTTTTTTCCTCAGGTACGATTACATCTAGTAGCCCTACAGCACAGCCAGCAGAAGTCCTCCTCCAAGCAACCCCACCTCACCGCAGGGCACGATCTGCTGCATGGTCATACATTTTTCTTCCAGAAGAGGCTTGGTGTGACCTCACTATTCATCTCCCTGCTGCTGTGCTGCTAAAGGAACTCCACATTCAGCCACACCTTGCTTCTTTAGCCAGTAAGTTGCTGCTGAGGTATACAACCTGCATTAAACACAGTTTCTGCTTTTCTGAAAAGTATATTACAAATATAAGTTGAAATATTGTGACACTGAACTTTTTGAAGGAGGCATTTTTTTAAACTAGCCATCTTTTAAAGTTTAGTAATTGGGATTTAATTGATTAGGTTAACATGGATTTTAATACTGTCTTTTTAATGCCTTATAGATATTGTTTTCTTAAACATTTGAGTTCAAAAAATCCCCCCAAACTAACAAATTAGCACTGCGTAACTAAACATACAGAAAATATTCTGCACGATTAGCCATGCTTTCAAAAGTGAAAATTAAAAATCACCAAGCAAACCTCCAAACATCTTGTATACCATCTGGATGCCCACATTCTAATTCCACCCACATCAGAAAAGTGTATATTAACTTCTTTGACAGAAGGCAGGGGACCTCTGGTGTAATAAATAGTTTTGCCTGTAACATTATGTTCAAGTGAAATATGTACTGCACTTAAAGTGGGTATATATTTTTTGTCTATTAGCTTGCCCATCCTCGGTCTCTGTGGAGATCAGTGCCGATGGGTTAAACATGCTGCCACTCTCCACACCCGTTATCACAAGCGGCCTCACCTACATCAAGATCCAGTTGGTGAAGGCCGAGGTTGCATCAGCTGTATGTCTAAGGTTGCACCGGCCTCGTGATGCCAACACACTTGGTCTTTCTCAAATCAAACTTTTGGGCCTGACAGCATTTGGTAACACTTCCTCGGCAACGGTCAACAACCCATTTTTACCCTCTGAGGACCAAGTCTCAAAAACTAGGTAACAAATTGATTCCAATCAAGGAATCTTCATCCATTTTTGTTAATCGCTTGTAACCTTTTTCTTGTTTGTCTTTAGCATTGGATGGTTACGTCTTCTCCACCACTGCCTGACCCATGTCAGTGACCTGGAGGCCATGATGGCCAGTGCAGCAGCTCCTACAGCTAACCTTTTGCAGACTTGTGCTGCACTACTCATGTCACCTTACTGTGGAATGCACTCGCCTAATATTGAAGCAGTGTTGGTCAAGATTGGCCTGCAGTCCACCCGCATTGGTCTTAAACTCATCGATATTCTGTTGAGAAACTGTGCTGCCTCCGGTACTGATCCTGGCAGTAAGTGATTTTGTTGTTGTTGTCATTTATGAGGTATTCTGAGTTATGGGTTGCATTTTATTGGTCATTAATAATGTTTTTTAGCCTTGAAATACATTTTGGTTTTATCCCCTTTCAGATTTAAACAGTCCTCTGTTGTTTGGTCGACTAAATGGCCTCTCTTCTGACTCAACTATTGACATTCTTTACCAGTTGGGTACCACACAGGACTCTGGAACCAAGGACAGGTACAATGAAGCCCATGTTTTAAATTAGGCTGTCCTTACTGTCTTGATTTTGTAGTTTAGCATTACTGTTAGAATGATGAATGAGAAACTGTTTCCAATCAAGGTGATATCCTAGACTGGCTCTTAAACCGATCATAAAAAGTGTCTTTATGTTTATCCTTGTCATCCTTTACTGTCGCAGTGCGTCGTTTGTAGCATTTCAAAGGTCTTTGTCCCAGATTACTTTGAAGGACAATAGAATATTTTGTTTGGAATCATCGTACTGCTATCATACTTTTTATTTTTCCAGAATCCAGGCTCTCCTCCAATGGGTTCATGATTCTTCAAGAGTTGCAGCCCTAAAAATTCCCCTGGGTTACTCTAGCACCAGTAGTTGTTCCTCTTCGTTGAGGGAGTATGGACTACTAATGCCTTCACCCTCCCACCTTCATTGTGTAGCAGCCATCTTGTGGCATAGCTATGAGCTGCCTGTTGAATATGACCTTCCAGCACTACTTAACCAAGAGCTATTTGAGTGAGTCCATTTTTTCAAGGATACATATACATAGTTTTTTTTTTCCATTCATCTTTTGTCACCTTTTGGTTTAGTTTAACATTGTGCGTTGACTGAAACATGATCAAAATACACACTTTGCCAAACTTTTATGAACCCCTCTGTTCATGAAAACACAGTGGTCACTAAAATCGTGTAAAGCAACCTGCGCAAACATTTTTTTCTGATTAAGGCAGCTGCTACACTCAAAAAATTCATAAAGATATGAACAAGACCTCTTCACCAGTCAACAATTCACGGGTTTATGTTGATATTTGACTAAAATTGAAGAGGTATTTCAAAATTTATTTTGCTTAGTTTGAGAAATTGCTATTTATTTCTATCAGTACTGTTACTATTATGTTTCTCTTTCAAAAGATGGGTACCTACATTTTTTTTCTCAAATGTGTTTTTGGTAGAGTTTAAGATTAGTAGTGTCATGTGTATTCTATTTGTCATTTAATGCAGTAGTCGGCAACCACCAGGCTGCGGGCCGGAACCTGGCGGGCCGTTTGGTACTGGGGGGGAAAAAAGAACTCTGAAATTTGTGTTAACTCTAATGAAGCCAATAATATAATCAAATTTGAGTGCAAGTAAACAAATGTCTTGCCTTAGCATTCCACCGCACTTTGGTGACGTCATTAGGTCAGCAATGGATTCAGTGAGAATCAAATCCGGGTGGCGGAGGTGATGGCGGGCTAGCCACAAGCCCACTAGGATTGTCAATGTAACAGCAAAAGGCATTCAATTTTATCTCATAATAACGCTATTCTTTCTCACTGTGCCACATTGAACAACATTGTTTTGGCTCAAGTCTTTCCCATATTAATTCTCTAATACCATGCTTTTAGTTTTTATTAATTTCTGACTTTTTTTTTTCTTGTTTTCCCCCAGGCTCCTGTACAATTGGTCCATGTCTTTACCTTGTGACATTGTGCTAAAGAAGGCTGTGGACAGCCTCCTGTGTTCCATGTGTCACATTCATCCAAACTACTTCTCATTGCTCATGTCCTGGATGGGCATTGTACCCCTGCCCAATGCAACTCATTCTCAGGCCCAGCAGCGCAGACTTGCCATGACTGATGATGGAAAAAAGCAGCACAATGCTAAGACCACCAGCACTGCAGGACTTACAGATGACTCGAAGCATGCAAGACCTCCAGTTAGTTTATCAGAGTCCCAGCTAACAACATTAGCAGCCGCCTCACAGTCTCCAGGAGCAATCGAGCAGCTACTCGACTCGGGATTCCCTTCATTGCTTGTTCGAAACCTTGCCCAGTTCTGTGTCTGTCTGCTCTCTAGTGCTGAACTCCCTCTGCCTGCTGCACTGGCAGACAGGCGACATTACCAGTACCAGCAGTGCTCCACTTCCTCACACAGTCGTCCACCGCTTGCCGCAGAGCTTGCTGCTCCAGTTTTGCGTTTTCTTACAGAAGTAGGCAACAGCCATGCTATGAAGGACTGGTTAGGGGGACCAGAGGTCAATCCTTTGTGGACCGCACTGCTCTTCTTGCTTTGTCACTCGAGTGCAAGTGCCAACACAGCTTGTCAACCCATGGGCCAAGCTTCTTCCAGAGGACCTTCCACACCTTACCCGTGTCAGTCAGGCTCACGGTATTCCCTATCGTCTTCTGGACAGCCGGGAGGGCTCACCACACAGCAGAGAACAGCTTTGGAGAATGCCACTGTGGCTTTTTTTCTACAGTGCATCTCATGTCACCCTAACAATCAGCGGCTCATGGCACAGGTTGGTCAGGGCTATACACTTTATTAAGGAAATAGTTAATGGCATACATAGCACATTGGACCTGTTCTTATAATTGCTCTGTCTCTTTTTGCGAAAGGTCCTTTGTGAGCTTTTCCAATCAGCACCCCAGCGAGGCAACATACCAATCTCTGGAAGCATCTCTGGCTTCATACGGAGGCTGTTCTTGCAACTCATGTTGGAGGATGAGAAAGTCACAATATTCTTACAGTCTCCCTGCCCGGTGAGTTCCTGGATCCTGTTTCATGTTACATCATGTATGTCAAGGGTTTAATTTTGAATTCCTCACTTTTAAATGTTCAATAAGCAATGATGACCACAGTGGGTGCTGCTTGTCAATATACCATTTTAATTTGATAGTAGTATTATTTCAATTGTTACTTTGAGATAAACTACATGTTTTTTTTATCTTACTGTATAACTTAATATTTTCACGTTTTTATTGACATTCGAAATACACTTATCGTCCATTTTACATGCATTGATAAACATTAAACTATGCGCTCTTAACTTGATCCAAAGTAAAATCGTATGATCTTGTAAGAATTAAATGTAATTATAAAAATCATACCTAACCCGTGTCTGCGTTTATCTTTTAGTTATACAAAGGACGCATCAATGCTACCAGCCACATGATCCAACATCCCATGTATGGTGCAGGCCACAAGTACCGCACTCTCCATTTACCAATCTCCACCACTCTGGCTGAACTCTTGGACCGGGTGTCTGGTATGTGTCATTGCGAAAACTATTCCTTTGCAAGCGAATTGGAATTTAAATTTGTCAAAGCTCTAAAAGTACAGTTCTGAGTAAACCTTATAATAATTCCTTTATTATTATTGGCAAACATGGAAGCTGCATTCGTATAAATATGCGTAGAGGTCCTTTTTGGAATCGTGATGCTTTGCAGTTATCCACTTTTCTTTTTAGCTACTAGTCAGAGAATTTCAAATGGTTAATATTACAATTTAAATGTTTTACTAGCCAAACTAAACGAACATGTTCATACATGGCCCAACTCAAACATTTATCGGAATGTTTTGGGTTTCAAGTTTCATCTAGTTAAGTTGGATTCTGCAGTACTTTAGGAAAATCTATGTATCTTACTCTTTCTCGTATTTAGACACACCCAGCATTACAGCTAAGCTGATTGGTGAGCAGAAGGAGGACAAAGAAAAGAAGAATCACGAGGAAAAGGAGAAGATGAAAGCTGACAATGGCTTCCAGGACAACTACAGTGTGGTTGTGGCTTCCGGTACTGCAGGCATTTATGATCAGCATCTGACTCATTGCTTTGTATTCTAAACCATTATTTTTGTATTTGTTTTCTAAGGTTTGAAGTCCCAGTCCAAGCGAGCTTTATCAACTCCTCCTCGACCTCCATCAAGAAGGGGTCGGGTGTTGAGTGACAAGTTGACGACCTCATCAGGCGCAGACCCTTCCGCCAAAACCATCAGCGTTCCTGTCTTCCATCTCTACCATAAGCTGCTTCCAGGTAAATCATAATTATAAGCAATGCTCATATGCAAACATATATTTCTGTTATGCTTTGTTCTATTCCTTTCCCCAGGTCAACCCCTCCCACCTGAGATGACTCTGGCCCAGCTACTCACCCTATTGTATGACCGCAAGTTGCCACAGGGTTACCAGTCCATTAACCTTACTGTTAGACTGGGCTCTAAGATCATCGCTGATCCCGGCCTATCTAAGACAGACTCCTTCAAACGGTTGCGCACCGAGAAAGGTACAGAACTGGAAACACCAAGTAATTTGTTTTCCCGCTCCAAGTATAATTTTCCTTACCTTCTTTCTATGTTTAAAATAAGTAAACTATGAGTAAAATAACATATGTAGTACACAAGGTATCCAATCTTTAAAATGGTTTTCTGCTTAGAGGCTTCTGTCTCCCTGGTTAATTAATTTCATCACATTTTTTATGTTGTGTTAGGAATCCATGTCCCAGTCAAGTAAATTTAATACAATATGGGGTCATCAGACACATAAAAAACAAAACGGGGTTTATTATTTCGGAAAGTGAAATTCCTAATATGTGTTTATTTTTCCTCCTCATGTAGTAGATCACACTGAAATGCTGAACAGCTGCCCCGAAGAGGAATCAATGACACCTGGTGACGACTGTCTTGACACCGCAACTGACGAGTCTTTACTGGAAACGCACCCAATCCAGTCGCCATTACAAGTCTTTGCTGGAATGGGAGGGCTGGCTCTCATTGCAGAGAGACTACCCATGCTCTATCCAGATGTCATCCAGCAGGTAAGATTTGCATTTGAAACGCTAATAACAAAAGGCAGAATAAAACATTGTAGCCAAATAGTGGTCTGTAATTGGGTAAAGCGAAATTTTGTCCTCTGATGTTTGGAAACAGGTCAGTGCCCCCGTTGTGCCTTCTGCAACCCAGGAGAAACCTAAAGACACCGATCAGTTTGAATGGGTCACTATTGAGCAATCGGGTGAATTGGTCTACGAGGCCCAAGAGTCCATTGCTAATGAGCCACCGCCCATCAACAAGCAGCAGTCCCAGTCGACGTCTTCATCTTCAACCTCGGTGCAAACAATGTCGCCCATTCCTGCCCACTCCTTGGCTGCGTTTGGCCTGTTCCTGCGCTTGCCAGGCTATGCAGAAGTTCTGCTTAAGGAGCGAAAACATGCCCAGTGCCTGCTGCGCCTGGTGCTTGGCGTCACAGATGACGGCGAGGGCAGTAAGTCAAAATAATTTTTTCTTCTAAGTTTCCCACATTTTGTAATGGAGATGTCCTATATACAACTGGAAATGGACACTTATTATAGAACTGCTGTTAAATGATGAATACTTCCCCTCAGGTCATATCCTGCAGTCTCCATCAGCAAACGTCTTGCCCACACTGCCCTTTCATGTCCTGCGAGCATTGTTCAGAAGCACGCCACTTACCACTGATGATGGTGTGCTACTAAGGCGCATGGCTTTGGAGATCGGTGCCATTCACTTAATCTTGGCCTGCTTATCCGCTCTCAGCCACCATGCTCCCCGAAACACCAATGGCAGCAACAATGTCTCTGAGGTATGGTGGACATTTACCTGCTTTGTAAATAAGATATCTTTGTCATAGGCCTATTGCCCACGCTTTGTAGACCACAGTCTAATAGTGGAAGTCTTAACCAGAAATATTTCCATAGACATATGCCGTATCTATACATGTTTTACACGAGATTCCGCGGTAGTATATTAGCATAGTTATGCAATGATTGATCACTCGAAAAATTTCAATGACCACAGTAGCAAAACATTGAGTGCAACGGGAATCAAACTCGGGCTGTGAGAACCCTGAATCCTAACCACTGTACGCCACCAGCAAGGATGATATACATGAAAGGCATTCAATTTTATCTTATTATTACACAATTTTATTCAAGGTACCAATGACAAATGTTAGAGAGTGGAGAAATCAAAGTCGTCCTGAAAGATATTAATAAACGGCAAGTATCACAAAAAGAGAAACAACTCTGGTGTATCTGATGATGAATCGGACTTTAAAGGATTTTTAATTATTACATTGTAAAAAATTTTTTGATTTTAGTGTTCATAGTTTACGCCTTTAATAAAAAAAAAAATATCATAGCCGCATGCACATATTCAACATTTCTTACTTAAAATGCTTTGTTTGAGCTGAAAAAATTAAAACAAAATTGCATAGATTTTTAATCAATAATTGAGGGAGCATGTTCTACACGACTGAGTGTTATACACAAATAAATATTTCACAGTCCTGCTTGTGACTTTTCTGCAAAAACCCTCGTATTTATTTTCTTTTTTGGGTTTCCGGTAAATGAGGACAGCCCAGAAGGCAGATATATGACTTGAATAAAAGCTAAACATATTTATTTGGCAGACCTTCAGTTGGGACAAGAACAGAGCCGTATGAGGACCTGCTTAATATAAAATCAAAATTCTTATCTGCGTAAATCAGCAAGGTAGTTTTAGCTTTGTTGGATTTGACTGGAGTCCCGAAGTAAATTAGTTATATGAATTTGCATTGATACACCATGGATCTGGCAGCACAGCGGCGCAGTGGTTAGCGCGTGTGCAGCACAGTTCTGAGGTCATGAGATCAAACCTTCCTGTCTGGAGTTTGCATGTTCTCCCCGTGCTTGCGTGGGCTTCCTCCAGGCACTCCAGTTTCCTCCCACATTCCAAAAACATGCATGTCAGGTTTATTGGCCAGTCCAAATTGTCCCTTGGGGTGACTGAGCGAGTTGTCTGTCTCTAGCTGGTAACCAGTTCAGGGTGTCCCCTGCCCCCTGCCCGAAGATAGCTGGGATGGGTTCTAGCACCCCCGCGACCCTACTGAGGATAAGCGGTGCAGATAATGGATGGACACCATGGATCTGATGAAGCAGTGTCTGAGTGGGACTAAATCATAGTCTTGTAGTTTTTCTGTTTCTCATAAAGACATGCGCCAGAGTAAAATAATATACACAATATTATTTTTTTTCCCAAAAATAAAACCTGGGTAAAACACATTTGGTGAGTTTTTTTCTCTACAACATCTAAAGAACTATGATAAATAAAAATAACCTTATTTTAATGAACAGTTAACATTCTGTAGGTAGGTTGAAATAAGCTGACTTTCTTGAGCATCACAAAGTATTAACTGTCCTTTTCACATCACTCCAAATTTACATTTTTTTAACAGCCACAGATGTCAAGTTGTCATGGTGGCGGGACCAGTGAGGAGCAGCAGTTGTACTGGGCCAAAGGAACTGGTTTTGGCACTGGATCTACAGCATCAGGGTGGGATGTCGAGCAGGCTCTCACAAAACAGCGTCTTGAGGAGGAGCATGTTACTTGTCTTCTACAGGTAGGTTTATACAATCACTTTGTACATTGCTCAAGTTACATCCGGCATGATATTCGGCATTTAGCGGCAAATACACCTTATTTGGTTCAAAACTTCACATTATGAGTTTTTTGTTGTCAATATGAAGTAGTAACACTGTTGGTATATTTTTAAAACAACACTTTCCATTAGGAATAAGGATATGTGTGTATCTCAATACTGTAGATAAAGATAGATCATTTTTATGTAGTGTATTTTCCGCACTGGATTAAAAGGTGCACCACACAAAAATAGTCGTTGCCATGTATTTTTTATACATAATGCGCAAAAAAATTAAGACCACAGCAAGAGCTACTGTGTTTATGCGTGTATAACAGCTTCGTATACACGTGCGCATATAAATAATAATGCAAAGATTAATCAGTTGGTAAGTATCGCAGATTAAATTTGCAAAACATTGTTGCAACGGGATTCAAACCCAGATCACGACGGTGAGGGCGCTGGCACTTTATCATTGGACCACCAGTGGTACAGATGACATACCAAAAGGCATTAGAGCTTTTCTAATCGTGACATTATTTTTACTCACGTGCAATTTGATAGGTTATACAATCCCTTCTTCACTTGTGCATCAGTGACCTGTCGGTTCAATATGCATACGTACGCAAAAAAGCTTGTATAGTATTTTGTTAAAAGATTTTCTGTCTTCTGTTTCTATGCTTCGCAACGTTATCAAAGAAGTTGAAAGACTGTTTAACCTATCTGAATGTACTATGCAAATCAGTTTTTCTGTCACCTCGAGTAAAAATAGTGCGACTATAAGATAAGGTCTGAAACCTTTTTGTATGTCATCTGTACCACTGGAGGTCTAGTGGTGGCACCTCACCGCTACGACTCAAGTTTGAATCCCAATGCATCATACAATGTATTACAATTTGGGTTAGTGATGATTATCGATTGATCAATCATTGCTGAAATACTGAAGCACACTATAAAGTCTTGTGAAGAAATGCACACCTAATAAATACTGTATTTATTTCCAATCACAACTACTGTATTCTGCAGTATACAAGTTGCCCTGAGTTACAAGGCGCACTTTCAAAATTCGAGCCAATTGGGGGTTTAGGTGTGCCTTATGGTCAGAAAAATACGGTAATTACATTAAAGTAATGTCAACTTTATACTATAGGTTCTCTGATTTTCTCAATTTGTTCAGTGGTCATGGTTTACCATTCAAAATGTCCCTTGAAAGTGACTGAGTTTTTTCTTCTGATAATGTTCCTTGCATTAGGTGCTGGCAAGCTACATCAATGCTGCCGGTTCTAGCAGCTACCACAGTTCGGATACATCTTCAACAGAGGGCAGAAACCACAACAGCTCTGCACTGCCAGGAGTTTTGCAGGAGCTGCTCAGTCAGTCCTGTCTCATTCCGGCAATGTCCTCCTACCTACGAAACGACTCAGGTAAGCCAGTTTTCCTATTTGATTTAGCATTGCCTTTTACTTCACCCTTTAATGAGTATTTTGCTTTCGTTCACAATTCATTATATGCCATTAGTCATAGATGGTTATTAAAATGTTTGTAGCTTTTTTAGACATATTACCGCTTCACTTGAAGCATTGCCTGAGTAATGACTCTTTTAAATGGGAAATGCCACTGCATGTATCAAATTAATAACACGAGGATTTTAAGGAAAAGCTATCGGCTTTCTGAACAACTTTCTGTAAAAGAGCCAATTGCCCCACAGCTTTGGTCCTTCAATAAATGTCAAAGAGATCTGTCTGTAATGAAGTGAGAGCTGTCCATCTTCTGTGATGAGGTCTTAGCAGTAATGGTACTGCTGTTTTTGAAGGAATGGATACCTATGTCTGGAAAGTAAATTGTGTCTTTAAGTCTACAACTCCGCTTTTAAGTTGGCACGGACAAAGGAGTGACAGTCGATGTTTTTTATTCACTGTGAATTACTGCATCGCAATTTATGACATCTATTTTTAGACTTGAGAATTGGACCTGACTGGCAGAGCTCGCCACATTGATAGCTTGTCTGCATCCCAAGACGAGGTTTTATATCTTGTCTCAAAGAGTTTTCAGTTGTCCTAGGCTGGCTTCCAAATATTAAAAGTCCTCTGCGAACTTTTTGTTTTACTAATACTTGCGTGGTAGGATAACAGAAGCTTGACATTTTCAATAGTTGTCTACACAGGAAAATGATTGAATTACATTCTTGTTTGTCCTATATTGAATAAATCAACTATGACTTCATCAACATACAACATGTATCTAAGCTTTCAATATCCATATTTTCATATAATTTGGTTGTATAAATGAGTATTGAAGTAAAGCTTTACGTTGCTAAAAGAGGTGGGAAAATCATCTAGAATATGGGCGCATTGATTGTATTGGACAGCTGAATGAATTGGGTATGATTTGGGATGTTTTAGCCATATTTTTGAATTGGATGATTAATGAGCGGAGAGTTGTTATTGACTAGAAGCGAGTAGTGACGTCTTGAATCTCTTAGTGGAGAAAAAAACTGAAGCAATAATTACAATGAAAACCAAATAAAGTGTGGAGCAGAGATAATAGTTGTTGTCAAAGCTGGGCTCTGTTTGACTGAAGATGGTCCTCCATTATTAAGATGGTTTCTGAACTTGTTCAAATGCATTCGATTAATGGTTTTTGGGTGGAAAGCATATAAAATAATAATGAAATATGTTGGAATTTGTTTTAGGTCTTGAAATTTGGTGTGATTGTGTGTGTGTGCCTTCAACTTGTTACTGTGTTAAGCTACAAATATTTATTTTCTCGTCTATTATGTACTTATGGTTTTTTATATTGCAGATGTATGATAATGTGCTTTCTTAAGCTAAATGAGAAAACTTGTTCCCCAAAGTCATGCAACTAGATAGATGGATAGATACTTTATTCATCCCCGTAGGGAAATTCACACTTCCAGCAGTCTACCCTGTTGTTTATTAACAGATTAACATGATGCCCTAGGGGTGCTTGTAGCGGAGTGGATGACGTCACACGCTAGTCCAAAAGTTCGACATCCCTGGGGCAGATGGAAATCTTTTCTTTGTGTCCAGGGATACACCACCACCAACTATGCATTTTTGCTAAAGTGAACTCCTGGTGGTTCTATGCTCTACTGTTTGGAAAAGTAATAATTACCTAAACTAAATATTCCTCCTTTGCACACACGATCTTTATCCATGTCACCCTCAGATTGATCGTTCGTCTTGGCAAAGGCTTCTGAACTACATTACGTGATTACAGTTTCTCATAATATATAGTGAAGCCAATTAATGTTTAACATGTGATTTTTACCTTGATTTTTTTTTTTTTAATTTATTAGAATAATCAGAAGTTTGAATTTCCTGTATCAATTGTGTTTGACTGCGTTCAAAACTCTAGATTTTCTATTTTCTTTATTAAAAACTACATTCAAATAATTAGATGTACTGTCAAGTAAGTGTTGCAAGGTAACAGTGTTTGTGATAAGTCTGTGGTATGCAGTGTTTTTCCTGCTTTAAAATTTGTTGGTGCCATATCTATCAATCTGGACTAATTTACATTGCTTTTGGATCCAAGCTCTCCGTTGTTTATGAACGGCAGCTCCGTATTTTAACTGCAGTCGCTCAAAAATGTGGGCACTATTTTAAAAGCAGTGTACCAAAGAAAGGAAACAACCACATAAGTAGAAACGGTGGATACAGTAGTGAGAATGTAGCCAGTATCGATGCCAATTCCTGTCTACACTCTCATCTTGTTTGGATGGTACCACCTTTACTTCAGTTTAAGCCAGGAAAAAGAACAAAATAAGCTTTCATTTGCCAATTTAACAGAAGTAAGAAAGAGCATTCTCCTCCTAATTACTATTTGTAAATTAGCATATGCCTGCAATTAAATGAGTGCAAATGGTGCGGTATGAAAGATAATAAGAAAAGAAGGAAGAGAGAACACATTTGTCTGCAAAAGAAAAAAAAAACCATTTGATTTTTACATTCTAAAACAGAATAGATATATTCCAAAAGCATACAGGTATCGGCTTTTCAACGCATTGATACTTTACTACACGAAAAATAAGTTGCTTTGATGCTTCCCTTCCCTCTTTTTTTCTGGCAATGCATATTTTATAATCTTGCTTTTTTGAAAAGAAGTGGATTCTTTTGTTCTCCCTTATTAATTTCACCGTACATTCCTTTGTTACCTATATTTCATGTTGATGATGTCTGTGTATCGTCTGTGCAGCCCTTTGAGACTTCTTGTTATTAAGGGCTATACAAACAAACATGACTTAAATTGCAATAATGTAGCAGACATTCGTTACAAGCTTGCGTGTCTAAAGTTTGAATGACAGTTTTTTTTTTTTGTTCACTCATTCAGTGCCTTTTTTTAAAATATATTGATAAGACTTTGGCACAGGTCATCAGTAAGGATCAAGCCTCTGGTATGATTTTCACTGTGAGAAGACACTGTGAGATCGCAGGAGTGGCTTTGATCAAATCTTATGAAGGAAGCCCCCCACTTCCTTGTGTTGCTTCCTGTAACCAGCAAATGAGTGTGTAGGCGGCCCATTTGGACACTTAGCAAAATCAAGCAATGTGGTGAGAAAAGTGAACAGACAACACTCCAAAAGCCGCTTTCGTTCTAGATAAGATGAATAAGCCCCTTAAACATTTTTGGGGTAGAGAGAGATGACGTATTGTGCATGTATGAGATCGCTATGGTGACCAAAATTGTGTGCGTGTCACCTGAAACATCAGGCGCTGAAAACTTCCCTGCAAAGTTAATGCATCGTTCATGCATAAATTCAGTGTTCTTGAAATAAAATATTATTTGGCAAGCAAAGTGCCCTTGTGTTTATGGAAAGCATTATTTAGATATTGTAGGTATCACAAATGCAAAAATAAGCCCCAATGTGAAAGTTTTGCTTCTAATGCATCCTTTTAAAAAAAACAATTTTTCAGAGTTATCCTGAAAAAAGTATTTTCAAGAAACTTTTTTCAAGCAATTTTTAACAGTGTTTTACGTAACATTAGTAAAAGCTAGAAACGTTTATACGCACACACACACACACACACATATATATGCATACGTACGTATATGTATAATTTTTTTAATAAAATATGAGGGTAGAAGCTTTCTTTTGATATGTTCCATGCCTTACTGATGATACATAACTGAATTTTATGTAGGCCTTCAACAATGAGTCAAAATGGCAAAAACTGGCTGGCACCGGCTCTTCCCATTTGAGATAAACCTGGCATTGAATGAGTGAAAATATGCAGCGAAAAAATGAATATCAGAATTGTATTGATTCAAATTCAAATATCTTTGAGCCTGTTTTTTGCCATTCACAGTGTGAATTTGAGAGTGAGAAAAAACTATTGCTACGGAAAAAAACATTTGTTTATTGACAACCCTCACTTAGCTTCCCTAGGTTTGACTCTGGGGAAACATTTTCTAACAATGTGATAAGTGTATACTGTTTTTCATATTGGACGCCTGCTAAGGGGATTGCGCAGGATACAATTCTGTTATTTTGACGATTATTGATTGCTCTCTGTTGTTTGTAGCGGCAGTGGCTCAGGAGGTAGAGCGATCGTTTTAGGATTAAGGGATCCCAGTTCGAATCCCGGCTTGTCCGTGTTACATGCCGAAGTGTCCTTGGGTAAGACACTGAACCCCCAATACCCACAATAAGCAGGTTAGCGCCTTACATGGCTGCACAGATCACGGCCGCTATTGGGAAATGTGAAGCACAATGTAAAGCGCTTTGGGAAGTCATTGACTTGAAAAGCGCTATATAAATGCAGATCATTTCATTTCATGTAGTTTTGACTGTCATGAACTATTAACATCATTTTCACTTTTGCCCAATCGTGATGCTGTTCTTTGTAGAGTTGCTTTTGTCCATAAAGAGATTAAATAAAAATAAAGGGCTTGGAAAAGGACCTTTAGAAAGATAATGAAATTCCCTACAAGCTAAAAATCAATTGATGTATTTTCTCCTTTAGAGATTGGACTAAACGTAACACATATTTTTGATTGTCCGTCATTTATTTGCAAAACATAGATTGACTGACCTTGGATTAAGGCTTTGTCTGGAATCATTGTCTTGGCCTTCTGCCAAGCATTGGTCTCTCATACAGTACCCAAATAATTTGTAGAGCACAACTGCTTCACAGCTCCCAAGTTTGCCCTGCGGAGGCTGAATAAACCACTCCCAAAAGACACTGCTATGACTCATTATCCCCCTTGTGAAAATCTCCGCCGACAGGTTGGATCGCAGCCACTGGCCACTTGGGCTGATGTGACTCACTGTCACCTCTTCAGAAATGTTTAATGGTAGAATTGTATTAGGTGATCAAGGTAAATTGGCTTTTCAGTCAATACTCATTTAAAAAAGGTTCATCTGAATTTTGTTTTGGACATTTACGAGATGTATCGGCTTGTATTGTCTTTTGCAACGGTGGTCTTTGCATCCCTTTGAGACTTTTTGCTTTTGAGGGCTATACAACAAAACATGACGAGACTTTTTAAAGACAACTGCTTTGTGTATGTCAAAGCATCTTTCACAAACTTTCTCAATGGCTGTGTTTTTAAATAATATATATTTAAGTGTGAACATATGACATGAATGTTTCAATTTATCAGAAGTAATAAAAAACAACATTGAAGCCCAGTTGGTGGTTTGCCTGAACTGTAGACATCTCAGTCCTGGTTGGGCTTTTGCTTGAGTCCATCTTGTGTCCCTCCCAGCCCTTTATCATCTTTCCCTTTCATGGCTTGACATTGTTTCCGTCTCTTCAAAACAACCATCCAACACATCCCTTCTCTTTCTTGGTATTTGTATCATGTCAAACTTCTTCAACAAGTTGTCTCAACTTATTTTTGTTCTTTTAGCTTCCTGTAGCAGTTTATGAAAATAGAAAGTTAAAAATCTGACTATAACGTGGTATAGATATACACAAACACAATTACAAATAGGTTGAGGAATGTGCCAATGATGCCTAACATGGCCAAGATGGATTCCTCTTGTTCCTCTTTGAGCTCCAGTGCACGCACATCATCTAGGGTGACAACTGTAGTTCCCATGATCTTGCCACTCCACTAGTCCCTTAAGGTGAATGGTTGCTGGAAAAAAATATATTTGTCAGTTTCACATACAAAACAGAGTATATATACATTTGTTAAGTTTGGTTTCTTTTTTTTCACACCAACGGCTAACTTCTTTCATCACAACTAGTGCAGATGCATATTTGATCTGATTTGACATTTGATAATTAAACGTCAACCTTGGGTAATCTAGGATGGAATTGTCAAATCTGCAGAGGTGATGTTTAATATCAGTCCTTTAGTCAAAACAACCGTGATTGAACGTTGCCATTAAAGCCTTTCTAGTCCTTCTACTGATTTTTCATGTGCTGTAAATGATTAAATGCCCCAGATGCACTCTGTAATTATTGAGCACTATTCAAGTCTTGTGGTAAAAGATGCAAAGATTCAAAAGCTTCGGGTTGCCATTTACTAAGATGTGCGTTAACGCAATAGATGGACATTTGTATCCTCAGAGCTTCAGCAATATTTTTAAACAAATATTCCACCTGTAATAACATTTAGAGTACAAAGATTTAAAGAGGAATTAATAGTGTCTTACCTTAGTGTGGTTTAGGTGAGAAACATTGTCTTTCACCATGCTTTTTGTGTTTTCGAAAATTCCTCGCTCAAAGGGACATGTTTTCATGCTAATCTGCAGATAAATTGGTGGACCCTCGACTATAATTCCAGGGAAACCAAGATTGCGTCCCATCCAGTTAATAGCAATGTCAAGTCCAAAGTTCCTTGGAATTTGAATTCCCCCCGACCTTTCCTCGTCTTCAACAATTATTCTTTCGCTAGAATAATACCATCTTCAGTGGGGTGATGAAAATGAGCCCACTTTTCTTTCCCCGCCTTTCTTTCATTACATTCTCTTGCAGTTCCCTGTTTTGTGTAAACTCCTCTACACAATTGCCCACACTCGCTCCTCATAGTGTTGGTTAATTGCCCCACTCCACTTGTTCTGTTGCTTCCATCTATCTTGCATCCAATTCCGCTGGGAAGCCGCACAATTAATTATTTTCAATAACGTCTGTTTCTCAAACCGGATGCATCCAAACCAGAACGATGTATCATTGTCTGGTAGTTGTGTAGGCGTGTCAGCTGTAGTCTCTCTGCCACCAAGCCTCCAGTCTTCTTGCTAAGAATGCGCAGGTCCCTGATGAAGCCAGGTCTGGTTGTTGCTATTCCAGAGGAGGATAAAAAGCCCAAACATTCCGCTGATTAGATCGCAGCCGCAGAGCCAGACGATGACTATAACGTTAGGGAGCCTCACATACCGCTAGTGACAGCTGTGTTACGGCGGGTCCTCAACACCAGTTAGACACCATGGCAGGGTTGTGCATTGCATAACCAAGCAGAAGGATGGAAAAAGAGGGAGGATGGATCCTGATGGCTGTGGCTATGAAGGAGCATAAGAATGAGATGGGAGAAAGAGGAGGGTGGGGGAAATCAACATTTCTCACGCTTACCGTTTTCTCCTCCCCTCTTCCCGCTGTGGGGGCTGGTTGTGCGCACAGAAGCAAAGCTTACACCAAAACAACACAGGGGAGGAAAATCTAAAATAAGTTGGAATCAACACTGTTGTTTGCATCAGTGAAGCTCATTCTTGGATGCTGTTTGTTGAAATGAGCCATGCAGAAAGGAACTGGTGAGGCACTATGAAGCTGCGGTGAAATAATGGTTGAAGCTGTGCGGAGAACAAAGCAAGTGGCAATGAAAAAGGGAAAAGGGGTCTGTGCCCACATCATTTATCTTTAAGGAGGATACATTTTCTGACACTCACCGTGCTCTCCGAGATGCCTATGGTCTTGGGTTGCCGTAAAACATATTTTAATTACTATGTAATAATCCATTTTATCTCCCTATTATGTCTGCTAAATCGACAATCATCACGCAGTGTAATTACTTATCATCAAACCGCATTCATTTGATTTTTCAGTGAGACATTGGACTTGGCACAGATAAGTGTTCACAAATAAGATTTAAATGTTACTCCTCTTTGGCTAATTTGTGTATGACACCTTTAGACTAGATGTTGGGGTATACCAAGGACACAAAGTTTTCAGTTTTCCCGTTTTTGTTTTTTTTAATTATGATTACCGAATATATTTATTATATTAAATGCGAAAGCAGTGTAAAAACGATACATTTTTCATAATTATAAATTAGAGGTAAATGCCGTAAACTCATATCTCATTAGCAATAAAGGAAATCAGTATGATTATAATGTCGTTAAAAACCATTTGAGTGTTCCATTCAAAACATTTGAGCTAGCAACACACCTCTGGGTGTATTTGTAGGCGCCCCTGTTTTTGTAGGCGCAGTCAAGATAACATAATTTTGAACGGCTAAACTGCATCTTATTGGAAGTATCTTCATTTCACTAAAATTCACCATCGGGCCTGTGTCAGCAGAGCTCATCTGACAAGTTGCCTGAGTTACTCCAGATACTTAACACGCTGGAAATGTCTCAGTTTATTATGCATGCATTAGAAAGTAAAAGCCTCAAAATTTGTGTTGATTAAAGATTTGACTTCATTATTTATTCATTTTCATATGTGAGACTCAATTACACTATGAAGGGTGATACAACAATGATTAAATTCTTCAGTGTGGCCTTTTTATTCATTTTAGGTTATAATAAGTTTTTAGTGAGTATCTAAGACTTGGTAAATATCGGCAACTCATGTCAATCAGAGTATCATTGTATTAGGGGTATATCTTATTCTTTAAATGTCTTGCACACTTAATATTTTTCTACACTTTTCTTCTTTAACATAGGTCAATTTTTTAATCATGATCACAGGAAATTTGGTTCAAAGTTTAAAAGGGTACTGGGACAGATGAGAGGAATCTTGATTTTAGACACCAACGTGTAATAGCCTGACTGCAGAAGAGAATCCTGCTTAAACTTGGGGACTATATCAACTGCTTTTTAACTACTGTGTGGCTACTAAAGTTCAAAGTCGAAAAGCAAGTGGCTTGTAGGTTATTCCATGTAGCACTTCCATAGATTACTCAACAAAAGCCAAAGAAGGACAAGGCCCAGATAGATTATTCCAAAGATTTATGGACCATACTGAATGTTTGGTGTTTACCCAGATCAGGGGTAGGGAACATTTTGGACTCAAAAGAGCCCTGAAGCAAATTCAACAAAATTGCCAAACGTACTCAAACAAAAGCTAATTTTTCAGCTACTAAATTTCAATGTGTGAAGTTTGATGATCCCATAAAATGTGTGAAATAATAGTAATATTCCACTTAAAATTTGTCTCCCCACAGCTAAGATCTTCAAAGTTCATCCTTAACATGAATAATGGTTTTAAAATGAGGTGCGAGCAGAGTTCTTTTGTAAAAAAAAAAAAAAAGGCAATGCAAGCGGTAAGAATACGAATGTTTTTACCTTCAGCAGCCAAGTGCATGGTCACAGTTCTCAGCTTGGGAATTAAGTGGTCATTATCCGTCCTATATTTCGTTTTACTGATGCAAAACTAAGACATCTTTAAAATCTACCAACAATTGTCTTAAAAGTCCTCATGCATGATCATTCGCCATTATTTCATAACTTGTGTATAATACGCTCGAAGAAATATCAAGGAAATGGGCACACTCGCACTTTTTTGTTGTATTTGCCTGATTCAGTAGAAAATACTTGACCCTTATGAAGTTGACTTTACAAAAATATATTTTTCCCCACAGTTCTGGATATGGCACGTCATGTGCCCCTTTATCGGGCATTACTGGAGCTTCTCCGGGCCATTTCAACCTGCACATCCCTCGTCCCTTTGCTGCTGCCGCTGTCTGGTGACCGAGAAGAGGATGAGGAAGAGGATGATGAGGAACACTCAGAGGGACAGACTTCTGTTGGGATGCTACTGGCCAAAATGAAGACCTGTGTGGACACGTACACAAACCGCCTCAGGTGAGACTTATTATTTTATTCATTAAACCCTTAATTATTTTTAATGTGAAAGAAAGTTACAATGGTCCCTAAATCTGAAAAATGTAATTTATTTAAATAAAAGAGAAAATGATCTACATTTTGAAGAAGAATTATAGAAAATAAGTCACAAAATGTGTTTGAACATGCTCAATCTTAAGCTTCTCAACTTTTTGAGACGTCACTCAAATAAATAGAACAATTTTTGGGGGGACATTATCCTCTCTTATCCTAGTGGGAAAAACCTCAATACATCATTTGATTACACCCAGTGTGACACTTTGATTCAAATGTTGTATTCCAGGTCGAAAAAAGACAAAGGTAAAGGCGTTGTGAAGGCCGATAGCTCGGATCCAGAACCCGAGGGCCTGACGCTTCTTGTGCCAGATATCCAGAGAACAGCCGAGATAGTCTATGCTGCCACGACGAGCCTCCGGCAAGCCAACCAAGGTATCATACAGATTCCTGTAGCAACATAATTCCCATTAACAACCTTCAGTTTGACATATTTGCCTTCTCTTAATCTAGATTCCAACAGTAGTCTATCTTTTTTTTAGTTTGTCTTTGTATTCCTTTCTGTAAGGAGGCAGAAATTGCTATTTGATTTAACCAATCAATTCAGGTTTGTTAGGGAATCCCTTAACTGCTAGGGTGCTAGGGGCACCACTTCCTGTGGTGGGCAAGTACAGCCTGGTGGCTCCCATCCCTCACCTGGCTGTTTTTTCGGGGTAGGGGGTTAGGTCCCAAACATAAAACCGATAGTTTTGTTTAACGTTAGCAGGAGAAGCCTGCTGGTCTGACTCGGATACAGCACCCTCATCATCAGGTCGCTGTTGTTTTTCAGTGTAATGCGTCATCCTGTTCTTAGAGGATGTGCAGGACCTCTACATTGATGGGTAGCAGCCTGTGACAATACGGATACTAGATCCTAAATCACTCAGTAGAAACTTTTTTGTTCATTGCATGACATTACGTCCTTTCCTTTTTTTGACACATTAAAGACTCAAGGGCTTTTTGTCTGGTAAAGGACTTTGTGTCACTTATATTTTTCAGTGTTCATACGGGTGCTTGAAATCTTTGAGACTGCCTGAATTTGAATGTGCTTTCAAGGTCGGGATGATGTTTTTTTGAATTGGAGTAGAAGTGCTCTAAATTATTTCCGATGCCGTGTTTCCTGGCAGACTGACTCGATAGACCGCGCTTTTAGATGAAGAAAAATTAAAAAGTGTGTAAAAATGATGCCGATGATGGCTCCAGTCACCATTACCCAGTTTTCATGTGAGGTTTACTGACCCCGACTGTCGCATCTAAGACGACAGGTTGACCAGACTGTGCTTGGGACTTCCGGCTCTTTTTTGAGAATCGGCTTTTTCGGCTCGGCTCCTCAGATTTCTTTGTTTTTTCTGTGATTTACTATCAATAATGATAAAACATGCTTTAAATTATTTAGTAATTCTTCATTTCATATGTTTTGCAGGGGATCTTTGTAAAACACATGAAATATTGATCAAATTAATCACAGATCTACAAAAAAATTGTCAAATACAAAACAATACTAGATTTTACACAATTAACAGATTTAACGTCAAATAACACGGAAACCCGTATCCCTGAAACCAATAAAATATAAATTACAAATATCAACTCTTCAGTGCTATAAATGATATGTCAAAAAAACAACTCATTATAATTCTATTTTACCCAATTTAGACCCCGATCATTTGAAAAACATGCAAAAATATGAATTAAAATAAGTAAAACAAAAAGCAAAAGATCAGCAGTCTCTAAGATTGAAAGATTGAATGCACTCTGCTTCGAGCAATCAATATCATTAAAATGAGTCCAAATTTGGCTCATTTTTCTGCCTTTTATACATACAGTATTGGTTTTCTTTTTTGTCTTCCATATTGAACCTCATTACTACCCAACAACTATAGAGCCTTTTCCGTGTTTGTAAACAAGTGTGACATATTGAAGCTGCGCGTTCATTGTTAAAGCAAATTGCAGAATTCATATCAGTTTATAAAAGCCCGTTGCGTCTTATTTCTGACCTTGGCCCCTTTAAATCCAGGCTAAAAATGCACCTTTTCAGGATGGATTTTAATATTCAGTAGTTTTTTGTTTCATCTTATTTGATACGGTTGTATTGTTTTTATTTTTGTTTTTGTTTGGTTTTTACTTATTGTTTCTCTGTTATCACTGTAAAGCCCTTAGGCACACTGAAAGGATTGTTGTCAAAGAATTTATAAATAAAGTACATTTATATGTGCATTTAAAATGTCTTAAATCCAATTTTCAAAAGTCCTAAAAATGTCAACACATTATTAGGATGCATATTTGAACTACAAAGATTTAGTAACATTTTATCCATCGTATTGTTTGATAATTCATTTACTTTCGTGGCAAGATTACTTGACCAAAATAACGTAACTATCAAACGGGGTTGTGGTTTCGGTCAGGCCTTCTATAGCAGACGCATGTCTTAGTTCTATCCACAATACACATAGAAACTTCGGACCGAGACATTTACTTAGGACCAAGGAAATTTGTCATTTAAATGAGAAGTGGCTGTCCGACTTATTTCGCCATGGCTAAAAGCTGTGCCAGGTAACGTGTATGAGGCACAATGAAATGTGTGCTAGAAATTGTTTTGGTTTTTTTTTTCCCCTCAATTGTGTGTTTTTTTTTTTTTGTTTGTTTTTTTTGTCGACCTGGCCTTAAATTTAATTCCAAAAGGAATTAAAAAGTCTCATAAAGTCTTGCATTTAACTTGCCTTAAGCTGTTGGAACCCTGAAATAACTAGATGGATACAAAAAAAGGAATTGGTTCCTTTAAAAATAAATTAAAAATAAGTTACATGAATTAATCATCCAATAAAACGGTTCCACTAAAAATGAGTTCCCACTTTTAAATGCTAACCTTGATATAAAACATGCTTAGCAAGTGCATTTGTACATTCTGGCAAATTTTCCCAATTTATCCTGTTTAACAGTCGGTGAGATATGGAGTTGAAACTGTAATAACATTACAGAAGAGAGTAGTAAAAAGCCTTTATACCTTTTTTAGCTTTCAAACAGACAGTAGACTGATTAAATCCAAGAGTAATGGCGGCGAGTTTATGAAAATGACCCCGAGCAGAGTGGAAAATCCAGATATAGAACTCAAAAAACTCCTTTGACAAAATTATTCACCTCAAACATGAATAAAATCTCCCCTGAAACATTATACGATCCCCATTTCCTTGTTGCCAGACAGTATTCCTAATTATCGTCCTTCCGCCCATTTAGTTTAGCCGTACATAATTTTTCTCCTCTGTCCATATAAATAGCCATTTAACTGATCACTGGGGTGTAGAACTGACTATTAAACACAGTCAAAGTACGTGGGGTGTGAGGGTTGAGATCTACGCCATTCCAATAACGAATTCCATCCGATAATGGCCTTACAAATCAAACAATATATTTTTTTCACAGATTTTTTTTTAAGCTTTTTAGAAACCGTTAATTCATTAGTGAAGCATATTTAGAAATGTATCATGAAAAAACACAATCTGGAAATATCCACCCTAAATGCCCTCAAGGTAATAACAGTATTTCATTAAAAAGTGAATTTTGGGGGATGAATAAATATATATGCATTACCAGAGCTATTTGATATTCCAGTCACTGATGAAAGTAATTTCACCATGCTTTGGTCTAATGTTGTCAGACTCAAAAAGCTTGCTTTATATTTGCCCGTATGGATATTAAATGGTAAATGGTCTGCATTTATTTCAAGTCAATGAAGACCTCCCAAAGCGCTTTACAATGTGCTTTACACTTACCCATTCACACACACAATCACACACCAATAGGGAGTCGGCCATGCAAGGCGCCTACCTGCTTTTGGGGGCATTAAGGGATTCAGTGTCTTGCCCAAGGACACTTCGACATATAACACGGAGGAGCCGGAAATCGAACCTGCGACCTCTTGATCCCCTGACAAGAGCTCTACATTAAAATTGGATTCTGTCCAATAAAATAGCCATATTTCAAATTAATTTTCTTTTCAATTGCACAATTGTCTATGCAATTGTATACGCCAATGGATCATCCTTGCTCATTCTTTTTGTCCCCACATCCATCCTCACCTTATATTTTTTGTTTAACAGAGAAGAAATTGGTTGAGTCTTCAAAAAGGGCATCAAGCAGACCCAAACCCCTTTCTGTCCTGCGATCACTTGAAGAAAAATATGTTGCTGCCATGAAGAAGCTGCAGTTTGGTGAGATATTATTCATTCTTTTGGTAACAGACATCGTAAAATGAAAGAAAAAGTCTGTCATTAATTTAAATATAATGCTAAAAAACACATCAGCATGCACTTTGTTTTATAAAATAGTAGTCTAGTAATCACTGTTGTTAACTACATTATATAGATGGCACCATTTCTCACAAGAATCTGAGATGTTTTGTTGCTGCAGTCTTCCTGATTTTGATACCTAAAGGAGAAAACCCTGAACGATCGTAGTTTGCCTCTGGCAGTGCTTGCAGCTATTGTTGCACCCAATGTTTCTACTGATGACTTCCTATAGCTAGAACCCTTCGCAAAGTCTTGAAAACATTTTTTTTTTTCAATTCAACCTCCTAACATGTTGATACTTTGTTCTTGCTTGCTTTTTCTATTGTTAGCTGCTCTGGCTAGTTTTTGCTCGCCACTCCTTTCAACTTCCAGTTAAATATTGCTCAGCTTTGTTGTTAGCCACTTTAGTAAATTCCAGGTTCTGTGCTCGCTCACTCAGAGGATAGATAGGTAGCTTTCACCGGTAAGCAAATTGGGATTCGGTCTGAAGCTGCCTGCGAGCTTCAATATTTTTGCAATTTCACCGCTACCTTTCACCATTTAATACACATTGTCTTTCTAAACATGCACCTCAATCAATTTTTATTTATAATTAATTGTGACTTCTAAAATTTTTGTATACCCTTTGTATTATTGTTTAGGGAAGGTATTAATCCACATGGAGCTTCATTTTTAATTGATCACTCAAAACGACAAGAATAAACATGAGCATTTTAGGCAAAACACAAGTTAAAGCCAGTGGTATGAAAATAATGGAACTTATAGGTTGACAATTTCAGCCTGCAGGTTGACCAAACAATCCTACATATGCAAATATAAATCTATGCATGAGTTTGTAGATTTCGCATGTCGCTCATGTTTTGCTGCATGTGTGAAGTAGAAAAGCATGTATGGTATGAGCAGTGCAAACATTCTAAATAAAAAAGAAATCATAGTTTATTTAAAGAATGGTGTGCATTATTTTTTTCATTTAAATTCCCATATTTTGTTTTTAATCACAAGTATTTTGATTCCTTTTAAAGAGCATGCAATTTCTTTTTAGCGCGTGAACATTGAACACTTTGATTTCCTCTCTTTTCAGACACTTTTGAAATGGTATCAGAGGACGAAGATGGGAAGTTGATGTTCAAGGTCAACTACCATTACATGTCTCAGGTGAAGAATGCCAGTGATACAAACAGCGCAGCCCGATCTCGCCGTCTTGCCCAGGAGGCCGTCACCCTTTCCACTTCTCTGCCTTTGTCATCTTCATCGAGTGTTTTTGTCCGTTGTGATGAGGAGAGACTGGACATTATGAAGGTATGTTAAGTCTTGCCAATATAGTATTGTGTAATTATTATTATCAAGGAAGCAAGGTTTTGGGTGGTCTGGGGAGAGTGATGAGCAAAAAGAGTATGAGTATGGATGTTAAAAGGGGACTGTATGAGAGTGTGGTTGTGCCGACTGTGTTGTATGGTGCAGAGACTTGGAGCCTGATTTGAGAAGGAAATTAAATGTTTTTGAGATGAAGTGTTTGAGGAGTATCTTAGGAGTGACAAGATTGGATAGATTGAGAAATGAAATTGTGAGAGACAGAACTAGAGTAGTCTTGGGACTGAGCAAGCGTGTGGTGGATAAGAGAGTATTCGGTTGGTTTGGACACATGGAGAGGATGGATGAGGAGCGAATGTTGAAGAGGATCTACAAAGCAGAAGTAAATAGAAGATGACCAAGAGGAAGGCCGCAATTGACGTGGATGCATGGTGTTATGAGTGCACTGCAGGAAAGAGGTCTAAATATAGTGGAAGCTATAGCTCTTGTTGGTGATGGGAATGAGTGGAGAGGTGTTGGGATGTTTGGGCGCGTTCTAAGAGATGGGCAGGGCACCTGTATGATGCAGCAGGGGTAAACCAGCGAATGCTGTAGGGCCCTGCTGTTGAACAGAAGAGTGTGTTGTGTCACCCTGACCGGAGTGACATGGCTTGTGTCCCGTTTCATCTGGATGGACGACAGTATGACCAACTTGGGTGCCGAGGTGCTTAACTTGTTTGGGTGTTTGGGCATTTGGGTTGGCCATGGTTGAAAAGATTTTGTGTGTGTTTTATCTATTTTTTCCCTTTTTTTTAATTTTCTTTGTTTTTGTAAGTGTTTGTCTTGCAGTCGGTCACCCCTCTTGAGGGATATGACCAGGGTAGATAGAATTATTATATCATTATTCTGTCTCTTTGGTGTATACATTCTTAGCGATTTATGTGTTTTCCACATATTACCTTACCCAGGCCAGCTAAAATGTAGTGAGGATTTGTTAGGTCGTAATTTGACATGCTATTATATTAATTTCTAAATCTTGAAAGTTTATTTTGCTCCCCCCAAAAAATCCCGATATAAAGTCATAGCTGATTAAATGACAAAAGTTTAAAGATAAGAAACTAAATCACCAGAATTGCTTTTCCTACAATTTTCCTCCTGGGGCCTTCTGAGTGGCATACAAAGCAACATCAGCAAAAAGTTAGGTGACCTTTGACAGGTCATTTTTTTTCCTGCTTTTCACCCTCAAGCTATTGCATCTGTTCCTGTCCTTGTTGATTCTTTTTTTCTCTTCAGAGACCTCTGCTCTAGATTTTTCAAATGAAATCTTGTATCGAGCCTATATGTATATTTGATGTCAGACAGAATACACCGAACGCAATGCATGACCAGGGTTCCATTCCAAATGTCCCTTCTTTTAAAAAAATTAAATTCCCTTTTGGAAGGGAATCGAAAGCATAAACATCCTTATTATTGGATATGCAAACGGATATAAAATGGTTGTTTGGCATTTAACTCCTTATCTTTAAGTGTAACAGTGAAAGGTTCCATTTTTTTTTTTTAAATGCTTTTTCCAAAAAGGAAGCATATTCCATTTGCTCTTGCACACATCATAGACGGAATACCGCTTTCATATAACTAGACACATGATGACATCTACGATTACTTTAAACAAAATGGGTGCTGACAGATTGCCGGGTGGTAACAGTTGGCGGTATTCTGCTTCTGTTGCACCTCTGATATTAATTATTTCAGAAGCCAACAAAATATCACGTTGCGTTTAACCAAGTGGGGGGGAAAAAGCAGAAAATGACAGCTTAGATGGCAAATTTGAAATATCATTCAGTAATAGGCTTCTTTTTGGACCTAGCCCCGTGTGCATTCTCACCAGGGAGCTTACATCTTTTGCATTTAGATTCTGGAAAAAAAAATGTAGTTACCATGGAAAAAAGAAACATTTCATTGAGGTCTTGGTTTGTAAGTTACTTATCCATTTATTATTGTTATGATAGTAATAATCATGCTTTTACAAATAAATGCCATATTATAGGACAGACTTTCCTGAAGTTGATAACAAAATATTAACAATAAATAGTACCTGAAATTTGCAGTGTATTTTCATTTTAAAAAATTGTACTAACTTTTTCCCCCGCTTTCAATTTGATTTGCAGGTTCTCATCACAGGCCCGGCAGACACCCCATATGCCAACGGGTGCTTTGAATTTGATGTCTATTTTCCCCAAGATTATCCCAATTCACCACCCTTGGTCAACCTGGAGACAACCGGTGGACACAGTGTGCGCTTTAACCCAAATCTTTACAATGACGGCAAAGTGAGTGAAAACATTTTCTATACCAAATCATTCCATTTTAGTTTGGCTCAGGGGCCCAATCTAGACGTTATGTTCTTAGGAGGGCTGGACAAGGGGAAAAAATGCCAACATCTAATATCATTCAACCATCATTTGTAGCCTACCCCCAAAAATTATAGTCACGTATAATAGAATAGAATAGAATTTACTTTTATTGACATTCTTTGTAACAATGCACACAGAACAAAATGTCGATACAACTGACCCGTACAGTTAAACTGTAGCGAGCCAACAAGGGATCCTTTCTAAGCACAGCACCTTTACTTTCAAACAATGAGGAAAAAGATTTTTATGTTTGGCATGTTAACAATTTGTTTATTTTAACAGTTGAGTAAATGCAGCTTTACATTTGAACCAACTCACCACAAAAATAAACAGGTACAAATAAAAATATGCTCGCCTCAATTGTCATAAACTTTAAAAAAGGAAATCCAAAATAAGAGTTTTAACAGTGTATCGACAACATCAGATCAAACTAAGAGGCTGGGCCTACTGAAAATGAGAAAATACTGCACAATATTGTCTTTAACATGAAACCAGATTGGAAATCAACTTTTTTCCAACTTTACTGCCCTCTAGCAGCAGGAAAGAGTATTTGCTTTGTATGTATTAGAAGGGAAAAAAAAACATAATTCTTGATAGAAATGAGCTGGAGAATTTTTTTAAAATTTATGACAGACTCGATTAAATCATCCAACAGGCAGGATCCGTTCCAAGTGCCGTGTGTTTGGCAGACCTGCTTTAAGAAATTGTCTACTGTAGTACAAGATAAAGCGTAAAAATTAAAGTGCAGTATGCATGCTTTTTTAAGCCATCATCAAAGCGATAAACCCAGAGTACAAAAGTCAAGGGTTTAAATCTGGCCTCTGCCTTTGAAAGTTACTATTTCATTCACAGCCTAAATGGGTGTTCCTTCTATTGCTCACCACCTATCATGTTTTTTATGGGGGATGAGGGATTGATTGTTAAATTGATCATTTAAAGGTATCAGTGAAATTTATTCGTATCAACACACTAATAAAATGAAAATGTCATTTTTTTCCCAAAGTCGATGTGTGATGTATTTTTTTAACGTGTGTTTTTATCAGGTTTGTTTAAGTATCCTCAACACGTGGCACGGTAGACCAGAGGAGAAATGGAACCCGCACACTTCAAGCTTTTTACAGGTGAGTTGAACATCAATCGTGACACTCCCCTTTGTCCATTTATCATCAGTGCTGCTGTCCCAGTCGTTTCGTCACTGGAGTCTGTCACTAGTCTGTAATTACACTTCCAGGAGCTATATATTGAAGAGCTTCGTGTCGTGACGGTTGACCTTAAAGAGATTTGTTTTTTACAAGGATGGATTTTTCCTGTTAAAAAACAATCTCCTGTAGTCTTTGAAAAGATTGATGAACTAGCTTTTAAATTAATGTTGCCATCTATACTAGGGGTCGACTGATTATTTGCAACGATATTGGGGAATTTGACGGATATCAGTGTCGGCATGTATTAAGCCGATAAAGCTGATTAATAAGAGCAACACCCTTTAATAAGCGCAACTTTTATTTTCTTCTTCTCTTTCCGATGCTACCCACCCTGTGCCTTCTGATTGGATAACTGACCAGGGTGGAGCCACTGAAGCAGGAAGCCCACTCCGCACCGTCGGCAGTCACAAACTGCAGACTGGTGCGAGAGTTCGGGCTGTCGCTACTATTTTTTATATTCGCGAATATTTTTCAGATTTGCTTTTCCTGTCTTTTTTTTCCCCCTCCAACCCACTTTGCGACTTCCCTCGACTGAACTGTCACCGGCATGCAGCAACACGCACACACAGAAGCAGACAAAACCAGTGTCTCTTTCGCCTACACTTGAAACTCAATATTAGTCTGTATAACGTGTTCATTAAGAAATATTGATTAACGTGATTGAAACAAAAAAAGTGATCTTTGTCTATATAATGAGTTTATTAAGACATATTCCTGCGAACGTTACCAACATCAGTGTCTGAAATAACATCTGCCCGTACGCCCGGGGCGTGAATCTTTCACGTCGGGCGTGCAACTTACAAAACGTCTCCATCTATGATTTTTATTTTTTTTTCATATCAAATCAAACATTTGCTTCATTACGATTTCAAAATCTTAGTTCGGTTAGGAAATTTTGCAATTTCGATTCGTTTGGCAATTTGCATACTCAGCAGCCAGTCAGAAGCCTGGATTGAATAACTTCCTGCTTCCGGACTTTCTCGAGAGTTATAAGGTCGTGCATTTTCCAAAGTAGACGCACAGAGAACACAAGAATAGTGGATAAGTGGTTAGGAATTGAGCCAGAACCTCAGCCCCAAAAGAAATATTCAAAAGAAGCTAACAAAATTGATGACGCTACAAAACGTAAAGGTACATTAAAAGCATCGTGGAAAGAGGCGTTCATGTGGCTTGTAGGATACAACGCAACGCAAACATTGCATGAATGAAGATGAGTAAATACAGGTGCATACTGATTCCTGATGGAAAACAGCGATTTTAAAGTGTTCTGTTATATATTCTGATTATCAATCCTTAATACTTTGCAACAATGTTTTTTTTTTTGTGATTAGTCATCTTATTGTGTTTCAAGTTGTGAAAAAGGGGGCAGGCAACTTTATGGCTGGGTGTCCGCTAACTTTTTGTCATGAGTGTCAGATACTGCCAACATCCAATGTAGCTGAACACTATAATTTTCATGACCACTACTAGTTGTACACAAGTAAGCTTTATATAGCGTGCTATAGTAGCCTTACTATAATGCATGTAAAAAGTGTGCTCTCGTAGCCTTATTGTAAAGCATGTTTTTTTTTTTTTACGTAGTTGTTCACTGATCGCTGTAACCAGAGAACCATTGTGAATGAGACCTTGGTTTTATTGGATTCCCCCGTGTAAACAAATGTTGGAATTTATTTTCGAATCTGACTATCTACTGTTGACAAAGTAAGACATATTTCAAACATATCGTTTTGTGTGGATTTGGGACACTACAGAGGAATACCACACGTATTAGTCATGTTAGTTATGTTGAAATACTAGTTTATTTAAAAGATTTCAGAGCGCTATTAAATTTTTTTGTTTGAATCTATATCAAATATTTTTTGTGCGGTTTTGCGTCATAAAAGAAATGTACGCCAATTTTTAGGCTTTTACAGCAAATTATTATGGTCCCCAAATATCGGTTTATCGGCCTCCTCCTAATACTAATAATCAGTATTGTTATGGGCCCTGAAAATGTCATATCGGTTACTAAGGTGAAATTTAACAGCTTCTCCATGCACCTTACTTGATGTTTTTTCTCTTGAGCGATCTGTTTTTCTTCCGTAACGATAATTCATTGTATTAAAAGAGAAGCTGTCAAATTACCCAAGGACAGTAAGGTGTTGAAAACAACAAGATTACTATGGAACTCAAGCGAGTAATAATCCAAGTGCACATTTTAGTCGTGCAGTGCATTCCAGGTGGTTAAAATGGTCCAAAACATAGTGACCTTCAATGCTTCCTACTAGTTTTCAATATAATTGGGTAACTAATAAAATTTAGCCCTCTCATATTTATGTGATGCCCCATAAAAATGCGCAGACTGAGCCCCTACTGATGCATGTTTATGTCTGCCGAACGGGGCGAGGACCGGGCGTCCTTCTCAGTCCGTGCATCTTTACAAGGCACCGTGTCATTACACTCTGGCCAAAAATGTGGACGCGCTCTGTATAAGGTGACTGGGCATCTGTCAAAGGCACCTTTTTGCAGTGTTTGAAGGCACATGAAAATATCTCCATCGCTTATGATTCCAATTAGTTAGCTCCAAAATCAATAACGGGTAAAAAAGACATTTAAGATGAATGAGGTACAAAAGGCTGCCCATACGGGCTCCTAAATTTTAGTTCAAGCTCATTATTTTTCCCTTGTTGGGTGCTTTCTAAGCATAGATCAATTTGCAGTTAGAGATTGCTCCAGTGGGCAGGGGTCCAAGCCTATGTCACATAATCCGTGCTAACATTGTGGCTTTAAGCAAACCGAATAATCAGGGAGGCGGTGTTTATGGGTTTTTTTGGACCCTCGCAATTAGGCAAAAATGTTGGGCTGATGAGAAACCTTTTTGAAATGAGGATTAACCATTCAATTCCTGCGGGCTGTCAATGACACGCTTCACAAAAACTTAAGCGCTGGTCAACATAGTAACAATATATAGGCTGGATGATGTGTTATTTTTGTATCAATTTCAAGGTATAAACCTTCACCTCCTACTTTGTTAATTTTGAGTAAGCTTTCATTCAAACCAGCTCGGTGGCCTTGGGGGTATGGCGCACGCCCCGAGACTGGGAAGTTGTGGTTCAAGCCTCGGCCTAAGACTTAAATATTGGTGCCCGTTGCCTCCCTGTTTGGCGTTCAGCATTAGGGGTTGGAATTGGGGGGTTTGGTCACCTAACGACTCTCAACACCTCAGTTGGGTTGAGCGAGGGGGCTGGTAATCCCCTCCTCTGAATCAATCTCCCAAAAAGAGTCAGAAATGACTCTAGCCACCTCCCACTAGGGAGATATGGCTGTGGTATATATAAAGCTTTCATTTGTCAACAAATCTATTGGATTGTTTTTTCCCCCAATTCCATTAAGGGGGCAGGTTTCTTCATTTTCCTCATGTTGAGGTTTTGGAGTTTTTCCTTGCCCTCATGTAGGTTTAGATCAGGGGATGGTGTCATAATAGTTTAGTTTGCAATAATCTGTTGTCTGTGCAGCCCTTTGAGACTCATTGTGATTAAGGGCCAAACAAATAAATATGACTTGACTGTCCTCATGTTGAGGTTTTTGAGTTTCTCCCTTGCCCTTATGTAGGTTTTAGATTAGGGGATGGTGTAACGATAGTCTGTGTTTTGCAATAATCTGTGGTCTGTGCAGCCCTTTGAGACTCTGTGTGATTAAGGGCGTCACAAATGAACTTGACTTGACCTGACATTGTGTATTATATAGTGCAGAAGTTTCCAATGTGGTGCCTGCAGACACCTTGCAGCCCCTTAAGATCACCTAAGTAGCTGGCAGAAAGGTTCTGAATATAACTCACCAGTGTTGAGTCATTGCGATTTTCTAGTAAATTTGATTCCCAATCGGCAGGATGTTTTAGTGGTTGACGAATAATTACAACCTGGTAATAATCTAAATTGTTATTTCAGAGCTGTATATCAAAATGGTAGCCCCTTGCGCCAAACAATAATGATAAGTTGCTCTCAGCTTCAAAAAGGTTGAATAGACATTTGGTGGTCAAATATCACACACATTTTCAAGTTGTATTTGTTTTTGTGTATGTGTTTGTCTTGCTGTCGGTCACCCCTCTCGAGGGATATGACCAGGGATAGATAGATAGATAGATAGAAAACTGTTTCCTTTTTTCATTGCTATTACTATTGATTTACAATACCTCAGTTAATGCATGGACTAAAATTAAATAAAGATTAGACTAAGTTAACAAATGGATTCATTTCATTGTGAAAGATAAACAATTATGTTTAACTTTAAAAATAAGTATATGAACCAAGCATGAAAGAAAGAGAATGAATTTCATGAGTCTTTTGTTAGTATGACAGCATTTTTATATTTGTACTGTGTGTCACTGGTCAGCAACCACAGAAAGAAGGTTACCCTTGCTTCTTACTTGTACCATATTTATTCAGTATACATGCAACTTATTTCTTACCAATAATAACGTCATAGTTTCTGAGGTTTTAGGGTGGTAAATTATAGTATTTGGGCAATGGTTAGTCAGTCAACACATACAGCCCATTACATTGGCTCAACATTGGCTGCAACGAAAATCAAGCCCAGATCACGGTAATTAGAGCACTGTTGATGACATAGGAAAAGGAATTAGTTTTTTTCACATCACTCTATTTTTACTCATGGTACCACGTTGTCTTTCTTTTTTCTTTTTAATCTTGAAGGCGTGCGGATTGGTCAATCGTAGTACAACGTTGTTTTGGCTTAATTAATTCCCGGAATGCTTCATTACAACGTTGTTTAATTATTTTAGCTATTGTTATTACAACTGCTGTCATTAGTGGGCTGGGTTGAGAGAACATTGTCGAACATTAATCTGATCCATGGTACAGAAAAGGTTTTTGACATTTTTTGTTAACTTTCCTATCTTAATTGATGGGCTGTACTCTACATCTTTTCAATCTCTGTAGAATTCAGTACAGACACTGCCCTACTTACGAACGATTGTTCGTAAGTTGAATTTGTTCGTAAGTTGCTTCAGAGCTAAATTTTGTATGTTGAGGTTTATATAAGTGTTTAAGGCTTGTATAAGTAACCTGTATTGTTTTGTACTAAAAAATAAACATATATTTTTCGTCGTCCCGAAAAAAATGTTCGTATCTACCGTTTTTCGTAAGTCGGTGAGCGATTGTAATGTGTTTTTGACTGAGGCGAATCTGTGAATCTAAACAATCCCTCAACTGATGGAATCTGCATTTATGTTGTAGGTGCTAGTATCAGTGCAGTCCCTCATCCTGGTATCTGAGCCCTACTTCAATGAACCAGGGTACGAGCGCTCCCGCGGAACTCCCAGCGGCACCCAGAGCTCACGGGAATATGACGGCAACATTCGTCAGGCCACCGTGAAGTGGGCCATGCTGGAACAGATGCGCAACCCATCGCCATGCTTTAAGGAGGTAGGATGACAAAGAACCAACAATTTCAAAAATATGTGCATTTATACAATGTTTTTGCTTTGAAAATGTTCCTTGCTTCTTTCCGTACATTTAGAAGCACAAGGATTTGTCCTTAAATTTAGACAATCAATGTGCTTGTACTCAATTTTCTTCATGAATGCCAAACAACTCTATTCTAAACCCATCACACTTCTTAAGTTGCCAAGTTCACATTGTTTGAGATGAAGCATACCTGCATTCATCAACACTCATTGTAGCTTTACATTTTTAATTGCCAGCACCAGCTGATGTAACTATTCAGCACTGGTGAATGCACAGATAAACACTGGAGATATTTTCAGACTGATACTTTTGAAAAGTCACTGATACTGAAACCATATAACACTCGTTTTTAAAAAATGCCCTCTGCTCTCCAAACATGGCTAACAACTTTAAGTATATACTGATAAGCTTATTCTGTTTTAATATTGGACAGCTGCTAAGGAGATAGCGTAGAATGCTGGTTTGTTGTTTTGACTATTGTATCTCACTGTTGTTCGTTATTTTGACTGATATGCACTGCTTACATAATTGTCGCTAACGGCCAATAAGGATGCTGTTCCTTGACTTATACACCCGTTTGGGCAGATTTGCTTTTTGTAACTTAGGGGATTTAATTTTTTTTTAAAGCTCAGGGGAGGGCTTTTAGAATATGTTGTAATTTCTTATCTAAGGGTTGGCTCTCCTGTTCAAAATCCATTCTGTCTTCTCTCCTTGTTTTGAGTGTCTACTAAACTACAAACCTATCATATACCTTTAAATCCCAACAATTTGTTCCTTGATATTGAATTTAATAAATGTCAATGCATTATTCCTCCTATTTGTAGTTCTTGTTCAATGAGCATTGCCGTGAGTACTGATACCTTACGAAAGGTTGGTATCAGCACGATTAGTTATATATCCATCCATTATCTGGACCGCTTATCCTGAGTAGGGTCACGGGGTTGATGGAGCCCTTCCTAGTAAGCAATGGGCTGGGGACACCCTGAACTGGTTGCCAGCCAGTCGCAGGGCACACAGGGACAGACAATTCGCTCGCTCATTCACACCTAGGGACAATTTGGACTGGCCAATTAACCTAACATGCATGTTTTTGGAATGTGTGAGGAAACCGGAGTGCCCGGAGGAAACACGCAAGCACGGGGAGAACATGCAAACTCCACACAGGAGGTTCGATCTCATGACCTCAGAACTGCGCCGCACACGCGCTTACTGCTCCGCCGCCGTGTTGCCTAGTTATATATCTACGGACTCAAATTAAATAAAGATTGGACTAAGTTAACAAATGGGTTCCTTTCATTGTGAAAAATAAACAGTTTTTTAAATCTTTTTAACTTACATTTTAATTATCGCAAAGTGTATATTGAACACAAAATGGGATTTGTAAATGGCAGTTTATTTTTAGTAACTGTGTGAGAGGAACGGGGTGCCTAACGAGCGCTATAATGGGAGATCTGGACGGATGGTGCGCAAGCGTGAATTGCACAACAGCAGGTTGTCAGGTGGAATTAGGGACAATCGGTTGTGTGTTAAAATATGCATGTGAGAGAGCAAAAGAATAAGTATACACTTGGACCACAGTGTGTTAAATGTGTTTGTAAACTGGGAGTGTGCGGACGCGACTAATAGTTCAATATAATAAACAGCATCTCAGGGATTAGATTTAAATTTGTGGAATGTAATTGAATGGGAAGTATTTTTTGACTTTTTCTTGGTAATGCTTATAAACGTCTTCTGTAACGTGTAACCCCCTGAAAACACTTGAGCAGCCAGCGGACTTGTTCTGAAAGTAGCTTACAAGTGATACATAATTGGGAATTTCTCGGAAGGTTCTCACTGGCATGAGAAATCATCAGTGTCTTCACACACATGATCAAATCCTCTTAAATTTAGCCTATAATTTATTTAATAAATCAATCAGTGCCCTTTTAAATGGCAGATGAGATAGTTTGGTGCAGATTGGCAAATTACTGCATGCAGGCCCCGCCAAGTGAAAATGGAAAATATACAATATTATTAATGAAATATTGTTGTTTTGGTGCCACTCGTATTTCCAGTGTCACTTTTTTTTTTAATATGTATTTTTTACGAAGCATTAATGTCTACTGCAGTCAAGGCCAACAATTTCTCTTCTTGCATTTTCCAAATTTCATGCAAAAAGACCCTTGTGTGTTTGCATTTTGAGCGTTGCAATGCATATTATCAAATTTACTGCTTAAAAACAAGGATGTTATATATTATTTTGCTTTGACTCTGAGTGTTTCAACTTTATGAAATTAATATATTCATAAACAAATAGAAAATGAAATACAGTGTATTTGGATATGTCAGGGGTCAGCAATATGTGGTTTAAAAGCCGCATGTGGCTCTTTAGCACTGCTCTAATGGCTCACTGGAGCTAATTCATAAATGTTTGAGAATTTAAAAATGGAAAAAGATGGGGGGATGGGAATCAGATTTTTTTTTTTTTTATGGTTTCCGTAGTTGGGAAAACATGAGAAAGATGTTTACAACATATCCCAGTGCTTTGAAAATATTAAAATAAATATGAAACAACTAAATTTAATGTATGAATCCCATTTTTTCTTAATTTAAAAATCGGTTTACATAAGGCATCATCCCCGCTCTTGAGAGATTACCCGCACATTGGCATAGACTGGCAGCGGCAGTTACAATACTGATACTAGATCATAAATCACTAAAGAAAATTAATTTTGACCATCACATTTTACAATATGCATTGCATCATTTTGTGGCTTCAAAAAAACTTTGTTGCTATGACATACCACAGACTCAAAGGGTCTTTGTCCCTCCCAATGACCCTGGCTGTTAGGAGATCCATGAACGTGAAATATACTCATAAAATAAGTTATTTTAGAAATGCATATCAAATTGGTAGCGCTTTGCGCTAATCAGTAACAATTAAGTAGCTGTCAGGTTTGAAAAGGTTGGTGAACACCATTGATATGTGACTGTTGATCTCAACATCTTAGATGTCTCGTCTAGTAAAACACTGACTGGCTTGCATGACTAGCGCCAGCTTTGATTTGTCACCAATTAGAATATGTAAACAATGAATAATAACGTTCTAATGGCAATTTGATTTAGTCCTGTCTTTGACCTGCCGTCTGACACAGATTTCGCATATCCATCCTTTGAATTGTCTGCTTACTCTTGTTGCCCCGTGGAATAATGAGTGGACGGCATTACTTCAAAGGTCACTGACTTTATCTGGTAGCCAGAGATCTTCCTCTGCCAGCGGACCTCAACTGTGACTGCACACATTTACTTCATGTGTGTGTGTGTGCCAGTTTGCATAAATTGTGTCTTTTCATACTCTGATTGATGACCATGTCCAAATACCGAAAGTCAAGAGGCTGCTTGCCGTAGCTACACGCAGCCTCGGGGAAAACATCCCTTTTTAACCTCTATATGTCTGCTCATAAATGTCGGCCATTTGCTTGTCTTTGCGATTTTTGTCACAAATCCCGTCCTGGCCCCGAGAGAGGTTCGGCAGGCGCTCAAATTCGCCATTTATCTCTCACTTCAGTGACCTTGGAGCATTTGTTCCATCACTCACCTCGGCGGATGTAACATCGGCAGCAAAGGCAAGCGGGAGTGGGGAGTTGGGGGCACCAGGATGAGATGGGGAAGTTGTGACCGTGATGGATAGAGCAGAAAAGGGATGCTGAACCAAGATAAGGGTTTCAAGTGGTCTACAAGCCCTCTCTTGGGCTTCTTTGCTGCAAATCAGCAGTGACCAGAACTAATCTAAGCAGGTCTGCAGCAGATGAAGGTTTCCACATCCATTTTCTGCTCGCCACTGAAAGATAGGATAGGGAGGGGGCTGGGTGTTAGAACCGAAGACACAATGAAACCGACGTGATTGATATTCACGGGAGAGAATGCCGAACATAAGACGTCGCAAATATTACTGATAAACCGCCTGTCGCCGTTTGAGAGTGAGTTTGTTTTGTGCTCGTATCTGCAACGGCGCATGTTTTGTTGCCACACTCAGCCTTTGTAGTTTAATCCTTCACTCTTGTTTACGTCCCCGCTGCTTATTTGACTTGTTTCAGCCTCCGTTGCCTCCAAGTCGTATCACAGCTGTTGCTATGTTACTACTTCCAATAAAACCTCGCCACCATCAAGGGTCAGGGGGGAGGTATGAAAAAAAGAAATGTTCATAAACCGCTTTATTACAACTGACTATTTCTTTTACTGAAAGGACGCAGTAAGTTAAGGAGACAGATGACCTGGATTGGCTAGAGAATGCTGTGGCATTATGAAGTGGAGTCGGAATGATGTTTTAGTTATCGTGTTTCTGGGGTTGAAAGTTAAACTCATCAGAGGCACATTACTCTTTTTCAATGTAGCACGCTTGAAATGGTAAAAAAAAAAGTGTATATTGCTGTATATGGAGGCCGGCAAAGTGCATTTTTGTTGATCCTGCCGGCTTTTTTTTTAATTTTATTTTTTTTTTTTTTTTCCAGTTCTGTCCACCAATAAGCCAACTGCATGTAAGCGGCCGTGATCTATTATCCCCAATCACATATTGCTGTTAGCGGGACTGACACAATACATGATTGTCAGTATAATTGGCCGGTCCAAATGTTTATTCTTGCCTGACATATAATTAACTCATAGAAGGCAGCAATTCATCCATTTTTTGCACCATTTATCCTCACGGGGGTTACGGGGTGCTGCAGCCTGTCTTCAGGTAGTGGGCAGGTGACACCCAGATCTGGTTGCCACTCAGTTGTAGGGCACACAGAGGCAGACTATTCACTCGCTCAGTCACACCTAGAAACAATCTGGACCCGCCAATTAACCTGGCATACAGTTGTGGTCAAAAGTTTACATACACTTGAGAAGAACATAATGTCATGGCTCTCTTGAGTTTCCAGTTGTTTCTACAACTCTGATTTTTCTCTGATAGTGATTAGAAAGATAGTTCTTTGTCATAAAAACAAACATTCATTAGATATTGTAATGTGGAAGGTCACCGGAGTGCTGCAATTAAACGCTGAACTTCCCAACCCCGGGCTTTACGCTAACCAACCAGCAGCTGTACAAACCAAATACCATTTAATTATTTGTGAATAAAACAAAATACATGATTGTAATAAGGATGCAATAAGTTTTACCATTTTTGAAAGTTTTGGTGTTTTTAATGTTACATAATATATATCTAGTACAACTCAAAATTTAAAATGCTATATAACATTTAAAGTAAAGCAAAAACTACTCAAGTGGAACATGTAAAATCCGGGCGGGGAGGGCCGGTAGCTGGGATTGAACCCTGGACATCTGCACCGTAGGGCTGCAAGCTAAACACTCATCCACTGTGCGCCACGCAGCAGCAATCCGGTCTCCTCAATCTAATATTCTTGCGAGCAGGGACCAACAGAAGGCGCTTGTCAGGAGGCGTGCCATTCTGGCCTGTTTAAAAGGAAATGCATAGTTGTGGCCATGATCCATTATCCCGGGTCGACTATTGCTGATAGCAGGGGCCAGCAGAGCACTTGTTTTCTATTTTTTTTTTGTTGGGGCCACTGAAGCGTGCCATTAGGGCCATCCAAAATGAACTGTATTCTTCATATATATATATATATATATATATATATATATATTTCGTTGATTTTCCATATCATGAGGCGTTCTGGTTCTCACTACTCACAATTAACAAGGGATTACATTACTCTAAATTATTTGCTCTCACCCCAGTCACTCGGCATAAACTGTTTTTTTTAATTTTCGCATTGTGTTTGCAGGTGATCCACAAACATTTTTACCTGAAGCGAGCAGAGATCATGTCTCAGTGCGAGGAATGGATCGCTGACATTCAGCAGTACAGCAGTGACAAGAGGGTTGGACGTACCATGTCCCATCATGCTGCAGCGCTTAAGGTACTGACAAGGAATTTACAACCATTGTTAAAAAAAATTCTGAAAGACCCTGGAAATTCTTGGACAGTTAGCCACATATTCATATTATATTAAGATATTTTAATTGTTTCCCACAAAAATCAAGCAAAGTTCCCAATTTATACACTCAAATTGAACAGCATGGAAAGTTAAACGCTATAATTTAGATGTTTGTGTTTTGAAAATGCTTGAATTTTAGGTGAAGTTCTTGTGAAGGCTTGAAATTTTTGCCATGTTTCACAACAAGTCTGCTTAAAAATGACGCTGACACTGCTCTATGGTGGATTAACTTTGCCATTGCATTTTTAATTCCTTAGAATTACCTGAAGAGTGCATTATTTTGTCTGGCATTGCTCTACGAAGCGCCATTGCCTCCTATGGGTCATGTCCAATAGGACAGGTAGCACTACACCTAAACAGGGCACTATGAAATGTGTATTGGTGCTAGGATTTTGTATTAATTGACATTCATGGGTTTTTCATTGTCGATACCGACCATTAGTATTAAGGGAAGGCCAATAACGATATCTGGAGCCGATATTCATTTGCTGTAAAAGCTTAAAAATTGGCGAAAGAAAGGTTTAATAATGCAAAAAAAAAGAAAGAAGACTTTTAATGAATTCAAATAAAACGTTAATAGCTCTCAAAGCTTTTTCAGTAAATTAATAAGAATTTCAACATGATTAATCTTTCATTTAAACCAAAAACTAACGTTGCAGCAAGCCGTATTAAGGTGCCTTAAAACTGAAATAGCCCCCTGATTGTTTTAATAAAATAAATAAATTTTAAAAATGTTTTTTAAGAGCCAGATTGACAATCAAATGTAAGACCCAATATCAGTCTCCACCTTAACATGCTTCCGGTTTACGCTATCTCTCAATCACACTTTTCTCTATCACAGACTTTTAAAAATCTCAATATTATCAGTGGCTTGATTTACACTCTGACATGTTGGGAATTCGGAAAAGCTTTTGCTTTAGTGGTTCCGACCCGGTTGCCTATATAATCAGAAAGCGCGGGGTGGATAGCGAGTAGGAGTAAAGGTGAAGGGAGGAGTAGGAGCTACGGAGAGCTCAGCTGCTTTAAATAAGCAGCTAGTGTAATTAAAAAAAAAAAAAAAAAAACGCCAATACCCTTATTCTTCAAATATTGGGGCCAATAATCAGCCCAACCGATAATCGCTAAACCTCTAGTAAATTGTATTGGGATTGTCTTCCTGCTGCTAAAAATGTAAGATACGTATTACTGTAATTTTACCATACACCGATATAGAGCGAGATTTTTCTCAAAAACAAATATATTCTTGATTTACCACGATCTAAAAATCATGTCTTATTAAATGTACGCACGAGATTTCAAAAAAAGCATTTGTAAATCACAAATAATTGTGGTTCTGCAAACTACATGAGTCACTCTGGATTTCTTTATTTAATGGTTCTGGATAAACTGAGAAAAATTGGCTTTGAAAGTCTCTGAAAATTACTTGAATTTGGCCATTTAAAAAGGTGTACAAACCCTGTGTCCAGTCACTGGCATTCCCTTTAATCCTCAAGGAATAGTGACAAGCGAATGCGATCAGGTCTGGTACTGTGGCAACCACAAAGGACATCAATAAAAAAAGACGACTTTACATGTCAGCAATGCAATATGGTTTTATATGGGGGATGTCAAAAGTGCTATGATGCGGTTCTCAAGAAATCTAGTGCTTACCGCACATTTTATGCAACACGGCCCTCATTAGTCTTTTTTTTCAATGCAGTTGTAAATATTTGCTCGTCTTTATAAATGCTATCCGACTCTGTGGTCACCTTATCTGGAAACATGTGACCTGTCTAGAAACTTGAGAAGGGACTGCACAATACACAAAGAGGTAAGTATTAGTTTCAGGAGCGAGCAGCAGGAGAGAGAGTGGGAAAGGTGAGAGGAGAGAGAGTGGGAAAGGTGAGATGAGAGAGTGGGAAAGGTGAGATGGCACAACATTCATTTGGACAGGTAACTTAAAATTAGTTTTACCTGGTTATATCAGTATCAGAAATTATTTTCCCCCCATTTTATTAACACTCCACTTATTGAAACATGAATATTTTGTTTGTTTGTTTGTACATGATTCAATTGTTTGTTTGTTTGTACATGATTCAAATTGAATCTTTTCTTCCGGCGCCGTCACGAATGGCAGCCACTCCAGCAGCTCCCGTGTTATTTTCGATTGTTCTCGATTGTTCTCAGCTCAGGGATGCTGCTGGAAATGTGAATTTCCCTTCGGGGATGAACAAAGTATCTATCTATCTATCTATCTATCTATCTAAACAACTTATAGCTGAAAACAGTGTCAGGTGTGTGAGGGAAATCCTTATGCAGCCAATGTCGAGCGCTTCTGAAGCAAAATGACTATGTTCCGTTTAAAATTTAAAAAAAACTGTATTTGCTAATCCAGCGCCACACAGCCCAGCTCCGTGAGGAACTACTGAAGTTGCACTGCCCCGATGACCTCGACGCAGACAGCGAAGAGTTCTCGGAGAAGAGCGCCGCCCTTATCCTCCGAGAGATTCCCGCTCAGGATTCGGAGAAACCCGGCGGCAGTCAGGACGAGGCCGGCGGCGAGGGCCACCTATGAGTCTTTCTCACTGGCGGAAGCTTACCCCGAAAATAAACTCCAGGCTTCGGCGCACAAGCCTCCCGTTTGTCCATATTTGTATGTAAAGATCTAATAGTATAATAGCGGAACGCGTGGGGATGCGAGGAACCACAAGGCCATGAGACGAACTCTGAACTATTCTATGCTCATCATGAAAACAGTCAGCAAAGACTTTCATTTACCTTGAAAAAGCGTGTAAACATTTTTTGTGCTTTCTTTTTTCCTCCCCCCCCCCCAGTTGTGAAATAACCACTGATTGGTATGTTATTAAAACATGTTTATGAATACATAATGGAAGAGGAAAATTATATAAGGGAAACTACCTTTAGAGATGAATGTTTACTAAATTTTAATTTCTCTTTATTCCTCACATCTTTCGGACTGTTAGAGTGACGGCTGACGCTATCGTAGTCGCTTTTATCGGACAATATTTAAGATGATCTCGAGAAATGAGGAAAACACTACAGAGGAAGGGGAGATGGGAGGTGGACGAAAACAAACTCCGCTCGGTTTAATATCTCTGGGATCATATCCGCTTCTACAAAAGCCGTCGTCCTAAAATGTTCCGTTTTCCCTCTTCCGGACGAGTCTGGTCCGGCGTGTCATTTGAAGGCTTGTGCATGTATGTGTGTCTTTTGTGCGTGTGCAACAATCCCCCTCCCCTGTGAGATACAAAAGCTGTGATGTGCCTTTGAGTGAGACACTATACCACCAAAAACTCCAGTTCACAGTGTACCTTTACTGACTTTCTTTTGCTGTTTCTACTCGATGAATACGCGCCGTCTGACATATAATCAACTGCTTGGAACTTTTTCTTTTTTTTTTTAAGTTGGAACTCCAGTGAACAAAAAGATGCACTTTCTATTTTAATCACTTCCTAGAACAGCCGCTTAATCCTTTTGCTAGGACATTAAATGATGCTTGAAAGTATTTGTTGATTGTGCCAATGGTTTTGTCTCGTCCGTGGTACATTTGAAGCATTTTGTCGCCCTGCTGAAGATAAACGATTGCTTGATTTCGGGAGAGAACAGAAAAACATCAGTACCGTAAATTCCGGACTATAGAGCGCACCTGATTATAAGCCGCACCCACCACATTTTAAGAGGAAAACTAATTTTTTACTTACACAAGCACCTGTATATAAGCCGCATGCACCCGAATTGAAAAATGTAACACAAACACAAAATTAACCCAAACCGACTTTAAGTCCCGCGATTGAAACTGAATGTCCTTCATTAAAGTACACAGTCCAAAAATCCCAGTCGGCAAAATGAACGGAAAATGATACTGGTACTTAAGGTTTGATGCAGACCTAGAGAGTCCGGGTCCCGTTGAAAGTAATCCAAGGAAAAAAGTGTATATTTCCAAAGGTACGGGTGGGAAAAATACATATCCACTATTGTCCGCCGTGTCCACAAACACTCACCTTTACCGGTCCCCACGTCCTGTCTCCCCGCGTTTGTTACGCCCATTCTTTTTAATTCGCCCGCGCAAAACATATCAGAATAAGTGTCCAAAAATAAATACATTACAAAAATATACAGTTGCAAATACATATTACACATGGTTACACATATTTACAAAGAAAAACGGTACACCGAGAGAGTTTTCAAAGCTTTAATAATAATAATAATATAACTTTCATCCCAAATGGTGCCTGTGACAGGGCAGTTAATGGTAGCAACACGCTCGCAACACAGTAAACGGGTCTGTTAAAAATACATACCGTACTTGTAAAAATCACGGTAAACCGTCCTCATCTTCCTCCTTAGAACTGAAGCCCTCAAAGTCGTCTTCCTCAGTGTCGGAAAGAAACTTTGTCATATAGACGTCGTCCCACGCTCCCGCAGCCTCACTCGCGCTGTCACCGTCGCTGGAACTCTCATCCACTCCTGATTCTGTGCCCTCCTCTCCACCACGCAGCAGACTGGCTTTTTGGAACCCGGTGATGGTGGATTTTTTGATGTGCCTTTCTTTTTTAAATTTGCATGATGAGGGTATGTTTACGCTAATTTAATTAATGCACAAGCCAAAAAGTTGCAGTCTTCCTCGGCGCATATATTCCACCGGTCTAAATCTTACCTTTCGTACTTAGAAAAATGACATAAATTGGCCGCATCACTGAATAAGCCGCAGGGTTGAAAGTTTGGGGAAAAAGTAGCGGCTTATAGTCCGGAATTTACGGTAGTTGTAAAGGTGAGAATTTCTTTCCCCTGCGACTTAAAAAAAAACAGGTAACCTACCTGCGGCTCCACTACCTTTTAGTGTTGATATTGTCATTTGCCAGCTTCTATTATTTATGTTTTATGTTTTATTTATTCTTATATTGATGACGCAATAAATCTGATGTCGTTGACAGAGTCGAATGGCACCACTGGTAAGTAAAGAATTTTGTGAGAAATATTTGTTCACATTGTGCAACGATTTATGAATATATTGTCATCCCTTTTTTCTCAATGCGCACCAATATTCTAATTTTTTTTGGGCTCTTCCAAAGAAAGCAAAATACATTATTGGGAACTGCCAACTGTTACAAAAATGTGAATCAAAAGAAGTCGTATACATCTGAAATATAACTAGAAAAATCAAAATCCAGATCTTTATTTATATTAATCGAACTAAATAATGATAAAATTAATATTCTGGGACTTAGCATTAGGAAAAGCTAAGAATGAACTTAATTTACTGCACACTCATTCACTGTTGGTGACCTTTAAATGAAGTATAGACGTACATTCAATTTATTTTATCTAGTCATGTGAAAATAAAAAGGTGAATATATCTAGCAGTGGTGACGCTAGAGCAGGGGTGTCATACTCATTTTAACTTGGGGGCCACACGATAGAACAAACATTCTCTCGGGGGCCGGACTAGTAGATTAAAGAGAAAGAAAAAGAGAGATAAAGAAATAAGAGGGAGGGAAAAGGAGAGAGGGTGGGACAAAGAGAGCGTGAGAAACAAAAGATAAAAAGAGAAGTCGTGAGAGAGGGGGAAAGAAAGGGAGAGGAAAAAAAGAAATCCAAAGAGACAAAAAAAAAGACAGAAGGAGAGAAAAGAAAGCGTGAAGGGTAGGAAGAGAGAAAGAGAAAAGGAAAAAAAGGAAGTTAGAGCAAAAGAAGTTAAAAAACACTGAGAGAAAAAGAGACAAAGAGCAGCAAAGGAAGAGAAAAAGAGAGACACAGAGAGTAAAAAAGACAGACAGAGAGTGGGAGATAAGGGGTGGAAAAGAAAGAGAAAGAGAGAAATAACTACAAGTACAGTGTCTTTGTGAGAGGCACCTGGCTTTGGCAACATCTCGTTGACATATTTCAACCTGCAGCTTGTTTATCTCTTGCGCTTCTCTGAGTGTTGTCTTGCGGGCCAGATTCAATCCCTTAGCGGGCCTGATCTGGCCCGCGGGCCGCCTGTTTGACACCCGTGATCTAGAGCCACTGCCCCTCTGCTTCCCCATTACCGATGACATTACTGTAATCCTCGCTTCCTACTTCATTTTTAGTGCATAGCAGGTCGAAAATTCTTCCGCGATTGACCATTGCTTTGACCTGGGGCCAACATGATTTTGTTGGTCCTGGAGGATCTTTTTCGCCGGTATCTCCTTCAAAAAGTGAACTGCACCCATGCAGCCGCGATCCATTATGCACAGGGTTGGGTAGGGTTACTTTAACTGGATTACTTTTAATTACTTTTGGATTACTCCAATGCCAAATATGCTAATAAAAGACAAAAGAAACTAAATATGAATCAAATGATGACTTACAACACGTGGTAAGCTTTCTCTCCTGGCTTTGATCTCTTTGAACTCTGGCAAAACGAATATAAAACGCGACAGAAACAAAAGGAAAATAAATCCAAACAGCTTGCCAACATCATTTTTGCCGTTTCATGTATTCCGTTACTCCCCGAGCCTGCACAAAATTTAGTCATTTTATTCATATTTAGTTTCTTTTGTCTTTTATTAGCATATTTGGTATTGGAGTCATCCAAAAGCCATTGAAAGTAATCCAGTTAAAGTAACACTACCCAACCCTGCATTTTATGTTCGTTTTGCCGGAGATCAAAGAGATCAAAGCCAGGAGAGAAAGCTTACCACGTGTTGTGAGTCATCATTTTCTTCATATTTAGTTTCTTTTGTCTTTTATTAGCATATTTGGTATTGGAGTCATCCAGTTAAAGTAACACTACCCAACCCTGCATTTTATGTGAGTTTTGCCGGAGATCAAAGCCAGGAGAGAAAGCTTACCACGTGTTGTGAGTCATCATTTTATTCATATTTAGTTTCTTTTGTCTTTTATTAGCATATCTGGTATTGGAGTAATCCAAAAGTAACTGAAGGTAGTCAAGTTAAAGTAACCCTACCCAACCCTGGTCGCATTTTATGTTAGTTTTGCCGGAGATCAAAGAGATCAAAGCCAGGAGTGAAAGCTTACCACGTGTTGTGAGTCATCATTTTATTCATATTTAGTTTCTTTTGTCTTTTATTAGCATATTTGGTATTGGAGTAATCCAAAAGCCATTGAAAGTAATCCAGTTAAAGTAACACTACCCAACCCTGCATTTTATGTTCGTTTTGCCGGAGATCAAAGAGATCAAAGCCAGGAGAGAAAGCTTACCACGTGTTGTGAGTCATCATTTTCTTCATATTTAGTTTCTTTTGTCTTTTATTAGCATATTTGGTATTGGAGTCATCCAGTTAAAGTAACACTACCCAACCCTGCATTTTATGTGAGTTTTGCCGGAGATCAAAGCCAGGAGAGAAAGCTTACCACGTGTTGTGAGTCATCATTTTATTCATATTTAGTTTCTTTTGTCTTTTATTAGCATATTTGGTATTGGAGTCATCCAAAAGTAATTGAAAGTAATCCAGTTAAAGTAACCCTACCCAACCCTTATTATACACGATCGCGAGTGGGGGGTAGCCCTGTTTACTTCTGTTGGACCTGGCAACTTTTTCTTTTGCAGTTTCTAAATTTCCACAAAACTGAAATCTATTCTTCCCAATCCCATATGGCTGCAGGCAAGGACCTGCAGAAAGAAATTCTGTCTGGAGGCGTACCATTCTGGCTTGCCTAAAATGAAATGTCTGGCTGTGGCCATGATCCATTATCCTGATTGACTATTGCTGAGAGAAGGGTACGGCAGAACAAATTTTCTTTTTGAGGTTTCGGTAGATTAGCATTGCCATTTTAGCCTGCCTAAAATCATTTGCACTGTTAAATATAAAATGAAATGGTCAAAATATATATATTCAGGCGTTATGGGTAACCAATATATATATATAATATATATAATATGTATATATATATATGTAGATATGGATAACCTATTATATATAGATAGAGCTAGATATTATGTGCAGGTAGGTTCATTTTAAGTGTCTTAATTCCCAAAAATGTTTATAGTGGACAAGAATTTGGTTCAAGTATTTTTTTCGTATTAACAAAAACAAACGGAAAACAATAACATGAAATTATGCTAATTTACAACCAGATTTGAAAATGTAAAGGTTAAAAATATATTCAGCTGAAACCAAATAGAATTACAATTTCTACAGTTATTGTACTCTGCCTTGATATTTTAAATGGGAGAAAAGTGTACATTTTTTTATAACAAAAACGCAAATATCCCATATCATAGTACCGGTATTCAAATATTATGAAAGGGTATACCTTCTAGGCCGGTGGCTCTGAAGCCCTATGCGGCTTTTTAGCACTACCGAGTGGCTCCCTTACACTTTTTCGAAAACGCTTGATAATGGAAAATTAAATGGTGGACAAACATGACCGATGCATTTTAAACATTTTCCATTGAATATAGAAGTATACAGATATATACACAGTCATGTCTATTTTGTGACGCCCTTAATCACAAGGAGTCTCAAAGGGCTCCACAGACTATTATGACACCTTCCCCTGATCTAAAACCTACATGAGGGCAAGGAAAAACTCAAAAACTTTAGAATAAGGAAAGTCAAGTCAAGTTATGTTTATTTGTATAGCCCTTATCACAAGGAGTCTCAGAGGGCTGCACAGACCACAAACTACGGACTATTATGACACCATCAGGGTTGGGTAGGGTTACTTTAACTGGATTACTTTCAATGACTTTTGGATGACTCCAATACCAAATATGCTAATAAAAGACAAAAGAAACTAAATATGAATAAAATGACTTTGTCTTTTATTAGCATATTTGGTATTGGAGTCATCCAAAAGTAATTGGAAGTAATCCAGTTAAAGTAACCCTACCCAACCCTGGTCGCATTTTATGTTAGTTTTGCCGGAGATCAAAGAGATCAAAGCCAGGAGAGAAAGCTTACCACGTGTTGTGAGTCATCATTTTATCCATATTTAGTTTCTTTTGTCTTTAATTAGCCAATTTGGTATTGGAGTAATCAAAAGTAATCAAGTTAAAGTAACCCTACCCAACCCTGGACACCATCCCCTGATCTAAAACCTATATAAGGGCAAGGAAAAACTCAAAAACCTCAACATGAGGAAAATGAAGAAACCTTTATATCCTGTCTGACTTATAAGGCTTATATAAAGCTTTCAGTTCATTGTGGCTCCAATATAGCTCAACATTTTGTGTTGCCAACCGCTGCTGTCATCCATAATTTGCAACATTGACATAATTCTAGACTTCAAATATTTCAGTTCATTTGTCATGAATCCAGGTTATCAGAAATTTCTGTCTTTTAATTTCATTACAGAAAATATAACCGGGGCGGCAGTAGCTCAGGAGGTAGAGCGCTCGTCTAGGGATCAAGGTATCCCAGTTCGAATCCCGACTCGTCCGTGTTACATGTCGAAGTGTCCTTGGGTAAGACACTGAACCCCTAATACCCCCAATAAGCAGGTTAGCGCCTTACATGGCTGCAAGGCCGCTATTGGGAAATGTGGAGCACATTGTAAAGCGCTTTGGGAAGTCATTGACTTGAAAAGCGCTATAGAAATGCAGATCATTTCATTTCATTTTAACCTGTAAACAATATTCAAACGTTTCCGATAAAGCCCTGCATGTTACAAGTGAAGGATGGTAAAGATCCCATATAATGACCAATTTCTGTTTCCCCACGCCTGTCTATTAACATGCAGGGAACGGTGTGTGCGCAGGCCCATGCTCGCGTGCAAGGTGTCACCTCTAGTCCCAGTTAAATGTCAAAAGCCTTTTTAACACTTTAGTATTCCAGGCGAGTTCCGTGCAGACGACGCGACTTAAGGTGGAGAATGCAAAGCGTTGTTTTCCCGACAGCCCACACACCATAAATGATCTATAGCAGGGGTGTCAAACTCATTTCAACTGGGGGGCCACAAGATAGAACAAACATTCTGTCGGGGGCCGGACTAGTAGATTAAAGAGAAAGAAAAAGAGAGATAAAGAATTAAAAGAAAGAGGGAGGGAAAAGGAGAGAGGGCGGGACAAAGAGAGAGAGAGAGAGAGAAAGAAAGAGAGACGCAGACAGAGTGGGAGAAAAGGGGTGGAAGAGAGACAGAGAGAGAGAGAGAGACGCAGACAGAGTGGGAGAAAAGGGGTGGAAGAGAGAGAGAGAGAGAGAGAGAGACGCAGACAGAGTGGGAGAAAAGGGGTGGAAGAGAGAGAGAGAGAGAGAGACGCAGACAGAGTGGGAGAAAAGGGGTGGAAGAGAGAGAGAGAGAGAGAGAGACGCAGACAGAGTGGGAGAAAAGGGGTGGAAGAGAGAGAGAGAGAGAGAGATGCAGACAGAGTGGGAGAAAAGGGGTGGAAGAGAGAGAGAGAGAGAGAGAGACGCAGACAGAGTGGGAGAAAAGGGGTGGAAGAGAGAGAGAGAGAGAGATGCAGACAGAGTGGGAGAAAAGGGGTGGAAGAGAGAGAGAGAGAGAGAGACGCAGACAGAGTGGGAGAAAAGTGGTGGAAGAGAGAGAGAGAGAGAGAGACGCAGACAGAGTGGGAGAAAAGGGGTGGAAGAGAGAGAGAGAGAGAGACGCAGACAGAGTGGGAGAAAAGGGGTGGAAGAGAGAGAGAGAGAGACGCAGACAGAGTGGGAGAAAAGGGGTGGAAGAGAGAGAGAGAGAGAGAGAGAGAGACGCAGACAGAGTGGGAGAAAAGGGGTGGAAGAGAGAGAGAGAGAGAGAGAGAGAAATAAATACATACAATTACAGTGTCTTTGTGAGAGGACCCTGCTTTGGCAACATCAAATTGACATATTTCAACCTGCAGCTTGTTTTTCTCTTGCGCTTCTCTGAGTGTTGTCTCGCGGGCCGGATTCAATCCCTTAGCGGGCCTGATTTGGCCCGCGGGCCGCCTGTTTGACACCTGTGATCTATAGAATGTCGGCCATAACGCGCTACGGTGATTAAGGCCCAAAGCCGGGCGAACGTCATTGCAGTATTTCCCAATTAAAACGGCTTTTCTTATTCTTTTTGTTTTTTTTTGTGGTTTATTTCAAGCACGGTGCAACCGCAACGGCGTTTGATTTTGCGCTGAAGGTTAACGGTCATTGGAGCCGAGAAGAAGCGCGCCGACGTCTTGAGAATATTGATTAGCTTCCCTTGAAGCTCAACTTTTAGTACGGCATGAATTCTCAATGAGCGCCCCGGGCAACACATCAGAGACGCTTTGATGTTGCATTTCTTGATGATTGCTTTCACCTTGTCTTGTCAGCTTTTGGAATTGCAGATGTCTTGCTTTATAGGAGAGGTCTCAAGAGGTTTGGTTTTGACACGGGTTTCCACGTTGCCTGGAAGAAGAAAATACGACTGGATTTCTAATGTTGCATGAGTTGTCCTGCTAAGTGAGTTACTACATAGATCAGGGGTGTCACACGATAGAACAAACATTCTGTCGGGGGCCAGATTAGTAGATTCAAGAGAAAGAAAAAGAGAGAGATAAAGAAATAAGAAAGAGGGAAGAAAAAGGAGAGAGGGCGGGACAAAGAAAGAAAAAGAGAGAAAGGGAGGGAGCGTGAGAAACAGAAGATAAAAAGTTGTGAGAGGGGGAAAGGAAAGGGAGAGGAAGAAAGAAATCCAAAGGGAAATAGAAAGACAGAAGGAGAGAAAAGAGAAAAAGAAAGCGTGAAGGGTAGAAAGAGAGAAAAAGAAAAGAGAGAAAAGGAAAAAAGGAAGTTAGAGCAAAAGCGGTTAAAAGACACAGAGAGAGAAAGAGACAAAGAGCAGCAAAGGAAGAGAAAAAGAGAGACACAGAGAGTGAAAGAGAGCGCGTGAGAAACAAAAGAGATAAAAAGTCGTGTGAGAGGGGAAAAAGAAAGGGAGAGGAAGAAAGAAATCCGAAGGGAAATAGAAAGACAGAAGGAGAGAAAAGAGAAAAGAAAGCGTGAAGGGTAGGAAGAGAGAAAAAGAAAAGAGAGAAAAGGAAAAAAGGAAGTTAGAGCAAAAGCGGTTAAAAGACACAGAGAGAGAAAGAGACAAAGAGCAACAAAGGAAGAGAAAAAAAGAGACAGAGAGTGAAAGAGACAGAGTGGGAGAAAAGGGGTGGAAAAGAAAGAGAGAGAGAGAGAGAGAGATACAAGTACAGTGTCTTTGTTCGAGGCACCTGGCTTTGGCAACATCAAGTTGACATATTTCAACCTGCAGCTTGTTTTTCTCTTGCGCTTCTCTGAGTGTTGTCTCGCGGGCCGGATCCAATCCCTCAGCGGGCCTGATCTGGCATAGATAGATAGATAGATAGATACTTTATTCATCCCCGCAGGGAAATTCACATTTCCAGCAGCATCTTTTGGCTGAGAACAATACAATAATAAAGCAAAAGGAGTACAATATACAAATACCCAATGTGACGTGCTAATACCCACTGTAGCGTGTTCTATAGAGTATTTCAATAGTGCTACATAAAATACACTCTGCAATAAAAGTATGGTAATATGCAATGTAGGGGGTGTGGTTTAATGTGGGCCTTTACTCCGCCGGGTGGAGTTCAAGAGCCTCATGGCATGAGGAAGAAAAGATCTCTTCAGTCTGTCCGTGGTACAAGACAGTGACAGCAGTCTGTCGCTGAAGCGGCTCTTCTGTCTGGATATAATGCTGCGTAGTGGATGCGATGGATTGTCCATGATTGACCGCAGCTTTTCCAGTGCCCGTCTCTCAGCTACTGTTGTTAGTCTGTCCAGCTCTTTGCCCACAACAGAGCTCGCTTTCCTCGCCAGTTTATTGAGACGAGAGGCATCCTTCTTCATGACGCTGTCTCCCCAACACGCTGCCGCATAGAAGAGGGCGCTTGCCACAACTGTCTCATAGAATATTTTCAGGAGCTTTTTGCAGATGTTGAAGGAGGCCAGCCTTCTGAGGAAGTAAAGTCGGCTTTGCCCTTTCCTACATAGAGCTTCTGTGTTGGCAGTCCAGTCCAGTTTGTTGTCCAGCTGCACACCCAGGTATTTGTAGGTCCGGACAAATTCTACACATTCTCCTTTGATGGTTACAGGAACCGGGTGAGTTCTGGTTCTCCTGAAGTCCACCACCATCTCCCTGGTCTTGGTGGTGTTCAGGTGCAGGTGGTTTGCGTCGCTCCATCGGACAAAGTCCTGAATCAGTTTCCTGTACTCCTCCTCCTGCCCCTTTCTGATACATCCCACGATCGCAGTGTCGTCGGCAAACTTTTGCACGTGGCAGGACTCAGAGTTGTACTTAAAGTCCGATGTATACAGAGTGAATAGGAACGGAGAGAGAACGGTCCCCTGCGGAGATCCTGTGCTGCTAACCACAGTGTCCGATGTACAGCCCCCCTGTTTCACATACTGGGGTCTGCCTGTCAGGTAGTCCGTAATCCATTCTACAAGGTGTGAGCTAACTCCCATCTCTGTCAGTTTCCTACTCAGTAGCAGAGGCTGTATGGTATTGAAGGCATGGTTATTACAGTTACCAAAAACCAACTAAATCACATTGAAAGAACATCCATCCATTATCTGCTCGGCTTATCCTCAGTAGGGTCACGGGGGGCTGGAGCCCATTTCAGCTGTCTTCGGGCAGTGGGTAGGGGACACCCTAAACCACAGGTGTCAAACAGGCAGCCCGCGGGCCAGATCAGGCCCGCTAAGGGATTGAATCCGGCCCGCGAGACAACACTCAGAGAAGCGCAAGAGAAAAACAAGCTGCAGGTTGAAATATGTCTACTTGATGTTGCCAAAGAAAGGTGCCTCTCACAAAGACACTGTACTTGTATTTATTTCTCTCTCTTTCTTTTCCACCCCTTTTCTCCCACTCTCTGTCTCTGTCTCTTTCACTCTCTGTGTCTCTCTTTTTCTCTTCCTCTGTTGCTCTTTGTCTCTTTCTCTCTCTGTGTCTTTTTAACTTTTTTTGCTCTAACTTCCTTTTTTCCTTTTCTCTTTCTCTCTTCCTACCCTTCGCACTTTCCTTTCTCTTTTCTCTCCTTCTGTCTTTCTATTTCTCTTTGGATTTCTTTCTTCCTCTCCCTTTCTTTTCCCCCTCTCTCGTGACTTTTTATCTCTTTTGTTTCTCACGCTCTCTCCCTCTCTCTCTTTTTCTTTCTTTGTCCCTCCCTCTCTCTTTTTCCCTCCCACTTTCTCTCATTTCTTAATCTCTCTTTTTCTTTTACTTTAATCTACTAGTCCGGCCCCCGACAGAATGTTTGTTCTATTGTGTGGCCCCCGAGTTCAAATGACTTTGACTCACCTGCCAGCTAGTCGCGGGGCTCGCTCATTCACACCTAGGGACAATTTAGACCGGCCAATTAACCTGACATGCATGTTTTTGGAATGTGGGAGGAAACAGGAGTGCCCGGAGTAAACCCACGCAAGCACAGGGAGAAAATGCAAACTCCACACAGGAGGTTCGATCTCGCTAACCACTGCGCTGCCGTGCTGCCTTGAAAAAACATGTTTACACCAAATAAACATGGGAGTACAGTATTCCATTGAATTAAGGCGGTTCACCTTTTTTTTTTTTATCATGCATTGTGACCTGCATTCTGATTGGCTAAACAATTTTTAAGAGAGTAGGTTCACAGTTCATTGGTCCCTTAACCACGTGGGTCATTGGGGACCCACTTACAGTGGTGTGTTCTGGGCAATTACAGCCTGGCAGGGCTCTACAGGCCAGGTTACCCCACATAAAACAGTTCTGGTTTCTATGGTTACCAGTATCAGGCGAATTCTCCGAATCTGACTCTGATACACCACCTTCATCATCTGGTCGCCATTGTTATTTGCTGTAGAGCGATATCAAGAGTTATTCCACACTACTTCTAAATTTTAGTTAAATCTTTAATTCCCAAAGAAACTAAATATATGAATGTACTGTATTTAACGTTGGTCTTGGGAACCTCCTGTGTGGGTTCAAATCCAGCTACCGGACCTACTGTGCGGAGTTTGTATGTTCTCCCTGTGCTTGCGTGGGTTTCCCTCGGGCACTCCGGTTTCCTCCCACATTCCAAAAACATGCATGTCAGGTCAATTGGCTGGTCCAAATTGTCTCTAGGTGTGAATGAGCGAGTGATTTGTCCGTCCCTGTGTGCACTGTGACTGGCTGGCAACCAGTTCAGGGTGTCCCCTGCCCACTGCCCGATGATTGCTGGAATGGGCTCCAGCACCCCCGCGACCCTACTGAGGATAAGCGGTGCAGCTGATGAGATGAGATGATATAAGGAAACACATGTACAATACAACATGTTAAACTACATAAATAAACATGTTCGAAAAAAAAATACCTAAAAGGTTTCCACTTTAAGGATTTCAAGTATTAGGTTATTTTTGGAGAATGAATCCCCCTGTAAACAGGGGTCCACTGTATTACTTTTTTATATAAAGGCTTACTGAAACAAATATAACTTTTTAATTCCAAAATACTTCATTCTAAAAGTGCGCTAATATGAACTGAAAGAAATAATTTACTTTTACATTGGGGAAATAATGATGTACACATGTGAAAAAACTGTAACCACCAAATTTGTTTAATCTAAATCATTCCTCAATGGTTTATTCAAAATCATCAAGTAATCATTTTCTAAATCTGTCAATTTTGAATGTACCAGTACAAAAAAGACCCAAAAACTCTTTAAAATTAATAAATAAATCAATTGTTAGTAATCTTCCTAGACACAGGAATTTGAGGTAAATGTTTTCCACACGATATTGACCGTTTGTTCCTAGTTTTTTTTTTTACAGCACAAACATAACTATTGTAAATGTATGTTCCCCACAATGGTTTATTAAAGAACCATACATGCTGATCACAAAACGAATGCTGTGAAAAGGTGAAGCAACTGGAAGCTGTTTTAACGGCACAGCAGCACATATCAAGGTGTCACACTAATAAAGGAATCCTTTATATGGAAGCTCATTAAATAATCCATGTTCACTGTTGAGGCACCTTATGGTGAAAATCCAGGTAACAAATTTTAAATGCACCAAAACACCAGAAGAGCGAGTAGAGCAGTTTGATTGGGTGAGCGGTAGGATGGGTGGAGCTATGCAATGACAAGATATGCTGATCACAAAACGAATGCTGTGAAACGAATGCTGTGAAACAATTGCTGTGAAAAGGTGAAGCAACTGGAAGCTGTTTTAATGGCAGCATATTTTCACAAGAACCTGCGCGTCAAATAAAAATGGTAAAAAGGCGAACCAAAACACAGTGCCATCTATCTATATACCCTGGTCATATCACTCGAGAGGGGTGACCGACAGCAAGACAAACACAAAAATAAAGAAAATTAAAAAAGGGAAAAAGTAGCAAAAAAACACACATTTTGGGGACCATGGCCAACCCAAATGCTTAAACACCCAAACAAGATAAGCACCTCGGTACCCAAGTCGGTCATACTTTCGTCCCTCCAGATGAAACGGGACACCAGAAAGCGGCCATGTCACTCGGGTCAGGGTGACACACCACACTCTTCTGTTCAACAGTAGGGCCCGACAGCTTTCACTGGTTTACCCCTGCTGCATCATACGGGTGTCCTGCCCATCCCTTAGAACACGTCCAAACATCCCACTATCCTTTCACAACACCTCTCCACACATTCCAGTGCCATCTAACAGTCAATTATTACACTTTCGGGCTTTAACAGTTCAGAATACGGTTGTCGTTTTTTTCCTTTTTTTTTTTAGCTTTTCTAAAAACAGAATTTCGAAATATTTTTTTCCAAACAACATATTTCTCCAGGGCAGCACGGCGGAGCAGTGGTTAGCGCATGTGCGGCACAGTTCATGTCTTGGGAACCTCCTGCGTGGGTTTAAATCCAGCTCCAGACTTCCTGTGCGGAGTTTGTATGTTCTTGTGTGGGTGTGCCTCCCACATTTCAAAAACATGCATGTCAGGTGAATTGGTCAGTCCAAATTGTCCTTAGGTGTGAATGATAAGCGAGCAAGTTGTCTGTCCCTGTGTGCCCTGCGACTGGCTGGCAACCAGTTCAGGGTGTCCCCTGCCCAATGCCCGATGATTGCTGGGACGGGCTCTAGCACCCCCGCAACCCTACTGAGGATAAGCGGTGTAGCTAATGAGATGAGGTATTTCTCCGTATTTTTAAAAATGGTAACTATCTAAAATGAAGCATCAAAGAGGTGCTTGAGCCACCGCGGAAAAAGAACCGCGATTAAAGCGGGGAACACGCATCGTTCACGTGCCTTGCTGACAGCAAGCGAGGCAAAGTCAGTCATTTTCCCACAATGCAACGCGCAGCTGTCATGGCTGCCCGCTGACTGTTCGTGCTCCACATGGGTAGAAATGATACACTTTTGAAAATGTACTTTCGTTTTGTGAGATAAACTGGATACTTCGTCTAAATTAAGGCAAGCAAGAGTGAGCGAGAACGCAATAGCGAGTCGCGACCGTCAATATGTCGCTCGGTGTGGAAATCGCCATCCTCCGCGGCTTTCTAACACCAAGTGAGGAGACGGCATGGAAACAAGACGTCTACAATAACACAGGTGAGAAAATGGACCACTTTTCGACCTCAATGCTATATAAATGATGGCTGACGGGCATGTCGGTTATTCTCATCCTTAAAAAAAGAAAAATAACTAAAACATTGTTCTCTCCTTTGCGCAGTTGTCGAGACGCCGGGTCGGTCGCGAACGATGTCGTGCTCGTCTCCGTTAAATAATTCACAATTTTAACAACGCTTATCAGCACTTAGCTAATGGAATTATACTTGCTAGAATCCTATTAAAAATACATCTCAAGTTGTAATTTTTCGCACGGTACTGTGTCGTTGGTGTTTCTAAATGATATAACCTCGGTAGATATCCAACATTTCTTCACTATGTGCAATTAAACCAAGTTAAAGAAATCTAGAAAATATTGTTGGAATTGGACTGGTTAGATATCTGCTTTTGACTCTGTGGTCTACTCTTTCATTAAAATCCAATACAGTAGATCCCCAGGATACGACATTAATCCATTCTAAGATGGGGGTGGTTAAGTGAAATTGCCGTATAGTGGGGCACCCATCAATTATCTGCACCGCTTATCCTCAGTAGGGCCCCGGGGGTGCTGGAGCCCATCCCAGTGGGCAATGGGCAGGGGACACCCTGAACTGGTTGCAAGCCAGTCGCAGGGCACACAGGGACAGACAACTCACTTCATCCATCCATCCATTATCTGCACCGCTTATCCTCAGTAGGGTCCCGGGGATGCTGGAGCCCATCCCAGTGGGCAATGGGCAGGGGACACCCTGAACTGGTTGCAAGCCAGTCTCAGGGACCGACAATTCTCTCGCTCATTCACACCTAGGGAACATTCGGACCGGACAGTTAACCTGACATGCATGTTTTTAAAATGTGGGAGGAAACCGGAGTGCCCGGAGGAAACCCACGAGAACATGCAAACTCCACACAGGAGGTTCGTTTCATGACCTCAGACCTGTGCCGCGCACGCGCTAACCACTGCTCCGCCGTGCTGATAGTGGGGCATGTAAATCTAAAAATTATCTTCCCTAATTAAAAACTTTTTAAAATGAAATAGTATTTATTAGGTATTAAAATATAATATTCAAGTGTATTACTAAGTAATATAAATAGATATACACGTAAAGGTAAACTGATGTTTTATTTAGCTTTGACTTCAGCTGTAGAGTTAGTAGGTCGATGCAGAGGAGAGTGGTGAAGGCGTATTTACATTTTGAGAATTGTCATGGGTCTCGAACCTCCTGTGTGAAGTTTGCATGTTCTCCCTGTGCTTGGTTTCCTCCCACATTCCGAAAAAATATTAGGTTAATTGGCCGGTCCAAATTGTCCCTAGGTGTGAATGATCAAGTGAGGTGTCTGTCTCTGTGTGCCCTGAGACTGGCTGGCAACCAGTTCAGGGTGTCCCCTGCCCAATGCCCGAGGATAGCTGGGATGGGCTCCAGGACCCCCGCGACCCTGAGGATAAGCGGTGCAGATAATGGAAGAATGGATGGATGGATGGATGAATTCTCATGGTATTAGCAGAGTTTGGGTGATAGCAATTAATATTAGAGTATGGTATGTCCCTTTTGTCACTCCAGTAGGAATTTGTAGGGATCATTGCTTCCAACGTTCCTTAACAGGGGTCAGGAACCTATGGCTCGCGAGCCCTATATGTGTCTGTCTGTGAGTACGTATGGCTCTGAGTCAAAATAGATTCCATGTAAATTTTCTCCATGTTGATCCGAAATGAAGTGAGCGAAGCCTAACCAATGCTGAAGTGAATAGTGGCACTGTCCAGTACATATAGGGCACATTTTTAACTACAGTTTAGAATCAAGGTGTAACACTAACAAAGAAATCATTTTTATGGAAGCTAATTAAAAGACTAAAAAAAAACTCTAAAAAAATCAATTGTCATCTTCCTAGTAACAGGAATTTTGTAGGTACATGTTTTCCACACAATATTGACCGTTTATTCCTAGTTTTTTACAGCACAAACATAACTGTTGTAGATGTATGTTCCCCACAATGGTTTTCAAAAGAACCATACATGCTGATCACAAAACGAATGCTGTGAAAAGGTGAAGCAACTGAAAGCTGTTTAAACGGCACAGCAGCACATTTCAAGGTGTCACACTAACAAAGGAATCCTTTATATGGAAGCTCATTAAATAATCCGTGTTCACTGTTGAGGCATTTTATGATGAAAATCCACGAAACAAATTTTAAATGTGCCAAAATACCAGAAGAACAAGTAGAGCAGTTTGATTGGGTGAGCGGTAGGATGGGTGGAGCTATGCAATGAGCACAAGCAATCCCTCCTTTATCTTACCCTACGCCGTCTGCACCGCCAGTAAATACGTGGGATCCTTGTTTGCAGAATTTTGTGACGTTTTTTACAGAATAACTGCTTGCACCTTGTTTTCAAACCATTACTAATATAAAAAAAGTGAAAGTCAAATGAGCTTCAACGAAGTATTTTCGGGGGGGAGACAAGTTTGAAGTGGTATGTTGGGCTACAAGCTCGGGAATTATTTTTATTTGATGGATTTCATCAAATCAGTGAAATAAATGTGCTGAAGAATGAGCTTTTGTCTGGAGAGCATTTTTTAAAATTTCTCACGATATATTGTGTGGCTCTTTTCCGGAAGACAATAGAAATATTTTTCTTTTATGGCTCTTTGAGTCCAAAAGGTTCCGAACCCCTGTTCATTTTCTTAAAGTACCATGCGTGTTTGTTTCCTTTTTACGGTGCCATAATTGTCACTTTGAACGGATAAATCAAGTGACCATAGAAAAAGAAATCACGCTTCACTCCTAAGACCCACGCACACCTGAAGATTAGCGTTTTTGCCTCAGTTTTGCGAGGGTACTTTTTGAAAGAAAATTGCGCGGTGTCCAGTATTAAACATGTTTGGTAATTCTTCAATTTTACCCAGCACCCAGGAAAACTGCCAGCAGCCCTTTTCCTCGTGAGCTCGAAATACAAAACAACGCGGTGACATCTGGAAACATTTATGACGTCCCTCTAGAGGAGAAATTAGTCAATATTTTTGAATGATTATACTTATAATACATAAAAGGAGCCAAACAGGACTTTCAACTGTACTTTATTTAATATTTACTATAACTTTTTAACCCTCAAGTCATGTTTATTTGTGACACCCTTAATCACAAATAGCCTCAAAGGGCTCCATGGACCATGACAGATTACAGACTATTATGACACCATCCCCTGATCTAAAACCTACATGAGGGCAAGGAAAAACTCTAAAACGTCAAGTCAATTCACGTCATGTTCATTTGTGACGCTTTTAATCACAAAGAGTCTCAAAGGGCTGCACAGACTACAGACTATTATGACACCATCCCCTGATCTAAAACCTGCATGAGGGCAAGGAAAAACTCAAAAACTTCAACATGAGGAAAATGAATAAACATTGAGAAGGGACAGCACATTAGGTAATACCCCTTCCAGAATGACCAGGCTGCAATGGATCTTGCAATAACAAAAAGTACATAGATACTGTCAACCTACTTGAGGACAAGGGAAAAACTCAAAAACTTTAGCATGAGGAAAGTCGAGTCGAGGAAAGTCATGTTCATTTGTGACATCCTTAATCACAAGAAGTCTCAAAGGGCTGCACAAACCACAAACTATTGATAATACCACACCGTCCCCTGATCTAAAACCTACATGAGGGCAAGGAAAAACTCAAAAACCTCAACATGAGGAAAATGAAGAAACTTTGAGAAGGGACTGCACATGAGGTAATCCCCCGTTCAGGATGACCAGGCTGCAATGGATGTTGGAATAACAAATAATCCACAATTTATGCATCCAAATTGAAGAGCAGTGGAAGTTACCAATTAAAAATGCTACACTTCTCTTTATCACACGTGTCAATGTCAGGTCAATGAAGTTTCCCTTAATCCTTGAGGAACAATAACAAGCAAATGCAATTTGGTTCAGTACAGTGGAAATGACAAAAACACAGTTGGATGACGTCTCACATCTGTGATGCAGTCTGGCACTATTCTCAGTATGGTTTCCCCAGCGTTGTCGTCTAGAAAGATAATGCTCACATTTTATGCGATATCGCCCTCATACGTGTTTGCTTTCGGCACTGTATGCTTGTCTTTGTGTGGGCCATTTCGAAATGTTCACATTATCCGAAAAAATGTGTGATATAAACAACTCTGAATCAAGCTGAAAACCGGGCAACCTAAAATGGCTTCAGGTGTGTGTGGGTGGAGTGCTGTTGGCCTTCTGTAGCCTCTGATGTTGGATGTGCCCCGTGTTTTAATGTTGATTACAGTGTTTTTTTTTGTTTTTTTTATACAATATGTTGACTGGAAAAGTGATAACTGGTTACTGGAAACCTATCCTTTGAAAAGTTTCCAACCTTTTTATAAGTTTGGGCTAAGCAAGTCTCACTACACTATCAAACTAGTTGTCCCTTGAATCTATAGATACTGTGGTTACAAGTGTGGATTTTTAAGAGACTTATATTGACTCAGTTAAATTTCAGACTGTTACTCTGGCGCCATCATTTGGTATTTTTGTTCCATGAACTTTGTTGAATTAAAGGGAGGAGCTTCACTTCTGCCGTCTCGTATAACAGAAAATCGGAATTCAAGTCATCTTTAAGGCTGCTCTCCAATTTAGACCAATGATTCTTAATCTTCTTGAATGAAGGCACAGCACACATTTTTCATCAAAAATGTAAAACATACTAGGACCGATGTTCTCTCTAATTTTCCACGGCTCTGAGTGTTCACATAAAGTCGGTGAGCAACGCTTGAAACAACAGTGAGTAACAGCAATCCCAAATGTGGCAAGATAATTAATTATCAAACATGTCTAAAACTTGACATCACATTACATTTTGCGGAGTTTCCGGCAATGCAAAATTATTTTTCTCTCTTGAATGAATTGACTCATGTATTATTGCAAAGGTTGTACGGCCTACAAACGTCGTTTGTTCTTACAATTCTTTCACAAGATATCCATTTCTTTTTATTTCCCGACATATTTTGTCGCATAATATTAACATTTTTGGGGGCTTATTGAGTCGGTTGTAAGATACAGAACTGTACTTAATCACATTTTTTAGTGCAAGTACAATGTTGGCAACATGATTCACTTGATATAATTGAAAATTATTTGAATGGAACACAAACTTTTTCTTCTTTTTCTCCTGTTTTTTAAATTCCTTTAAAAAAAATCTGTTTTTTTTCCGAGCTTTTACTTTTTTCTTTTTGTTCTCTATTTACTTTTTTCCTACATTTCTTTTTTCTTTTTTTCTGGCTTTTTTCTAAACTTTTCCTTCTTTCTTTCTCTTCCTTTTCTTTCTTTTTTTCCTCAGCTTTTCACTACTTTTTCATTTTGGTGCATAATTTTACATAATATTTAGTCATGTTGGGATTAAAGAAGCAAAAACGACCTGAAGAGCCGTTTAGGACCCGAAAGAGCCGGTTCCTTTTAGTGAGCCGAGCCGAAGGAGCCGGTTCCCCGACAAACTCTACTAACTCTACTCATCTTCGTTCTACTTCGACTCGACTTCAAAATGCCGCATTTAGGACGCAACGTCAGGGGAACCCGTGTATTTTTACCTTCATGCACTGTAACTTAAGTCGCTTCTTAATTAGTAATTTTGAGCCCTCATTTTTGTGCGCTGGCTAGATTTTCTTGTGCGCTGAGATTGTGCGAGCAGTGCGCAATTATGCTTAGAGGGAACACTGCTAGGATGTAGAAATAGTTACAACCTTGGAGATAAACATAAAATAAACTAAAATTTGCAGGTTACAATCCAGGGGTACATGCTTAAAGACAAAGTTGAGCGCTTATAATGTCGGATGGCTTTTAAATAGTTAATCGGCATAAAAAATCTAACTAGCCCCCAGCTGTTCCTTATTGATGCAGTGGCCTTTTTGATTGTTATTGGATAGTGACAAATGTTGCAGCTGCTTTAGTTACAGGATTATTCTGCAGACATGCAAATCATGAGCTCATTGCTCTTCGGTATTGATTCCAGATCTCAACGTATCATCAAGCTTGTGTTTACCTCTCAGTGTAACAGCACAAGTGAGAACGCTGCCAACCCCCAGCTATGAGTTGCTAATCCCCGACGTGATTTCTTTTCTGTTTGTTATGTTGGTGTCTTTTCAGCTGGCAATTGTTTGTGGTTTGCTCCAGGAGACGTCACGGTTTCGCATGTTGGCGACTGTAGATATTCCAAGAGACGCGTCAAGGGCTAATCGGGGCTGTCATCCAAACATGACACCATCTAGTGTTGTGATAATGAACTGTGAAAGATCTGTATAGTCTTGTATTTAAGTGTTTATGTTCAAGAACCAAACTAATTACCGTATTTTCCGCACTATAAGGTGCACCGGATTATAGGACGCACCCCCAAAATATAGTTTTTGGTCCTATATTTTCCATACATAAGGCGCACCGGATTATAAGGCGCTACAATGGGAACGTCGACAAAACAGTCAGATACTTCAGTCCAACTTATTACATTACATTCCCAAAGCTTGCAAAGAAGCAAATACGTGTCGTAGACACGTGCGGATGCGGTGTCCGTACGAGGTCACCAGACAAACATTTCTTAGTTTCCATTTTATTTTTTGCTGGCAACTGTGTGGACAGCATAGTAAGAATTTTATTGTGCAGGGAAACGGGGTTCTTTACTGTGCATATGACAATAAAAACTTTGAATTGAATTTAGTTCAAAAATAGACTCATCACAGAAACATCCAGATCGTTCTAAAACAAGATACCGGGAAAATATAAATCCGCATAGCTCACCTAAGTTCTCTTGCAGCCTTCACGTTCATTAATGATACGTAACCATGGTCTTCTTACAACCGTGAGTGTAGTAAATCCAGGAGAGTAAAATATTTACAAATACAGAATATTAAAAAAATGTTTTCTCTATGCCGTAGTGCAACCCAACATGTGATTCACATTCATCTTTTTCGGTCAATTGCAGGCTTTGTTTCGCCCCTTTAGCCTATGCGAGTCTGTAAATGATAAAAAGGATCCGCCCCCTTTACCTCCAAATAACTTTAGCCAATAGTGACTGATTCAAATGATGATTGACACATTGGTTAGGAAATGAAACGCCGGTATATAAATCCCAGCATACACCGCGGACGACTTCGCCTTCGGGGGAAAATCTAGTCGGCTGCTGCTTGCAAGACTTAATATTGATCCATATATAAGGCGCACTGCATTATAAGGCGCATGGTCAGCTTTTGAAAAAAATAAAGGCTTTTAGGTGCGCCTTACAGTGCGGAAAATACGGTACTTTCAAGGATGCATCATGACCGTGTATTTCTTTAAGATTCAGTCCGTTTAATTTGTACCAGTTGATTAGCTCGAATACACTTTTTCCTTTTTTATCTTTTTATGGGTTGGGGTTGGTTTTTGGACCGGTATTTGAAACCATCCTTTTCTTGCTTTCACCATTTTCATCCTAGAATAAAAGCAAACCGCAAGCACGCGTGTGAATCAGCCCCTGGCCCTATTCTTCCCCCATCTCATTCTTCTGCACCTCTTTTTCTCCAGCGTAATGCGCTCTGTGGCTGAAACACCGAAGGTAAAAGAAAATGGGCACGGTGGGTAGAAAAGGCTCTTTGAACTTTTTTGGACTTACTTAAAAGAGAAAATCTTTAATTTAAAACTTTGTTAGGAGATCTCAAACTATGCACCCCTCTTTTAAATATTAGCCAGAAAACTAGGATCCACATCCATTTTGGTTATCGCTTAAGAAAGATCCCCGAATTAGTTTTGACCTTCATGTCATGGTCTCAAATAAAAAGGCAGCCATTAATCCTCCATTCTACCACGTCAGTTTACACGATTTAAGAATGAAACGTTTTCTATGAAAACTATTAAACTCGGGGGAAAACATAAACCTAGCAGTGCTCATGATTATAAGCCATTTTACCGATTAACAACAAAACAACTATTCAGACACAAACAATCTCTGAACAAGTAATATAACTACAGTAGTTAAAGACAAACAGAGTTGTGGGTATTGGGAGTTCCTAATTACGTGACAACGTCCGGGCAACCTAAGTAGTGGCGGCCATGCTGGATGGGTGTAAGTCAGTAAGTTTACTTTATTATTTCCTTGACATTCAAAACACAGAGAGACCTCGCTACTTCGCACTTGAGTTATTGCGGGTGCACTGTCATATTTAATTATTCAGTGCTAGAGTTCTTTTGGATTTAACTTAACAATTTTTAGATTTCTTTTTCAAAATTGAACCCTTAACGCCCCCAATAAGCAGGTTGGCGCCCAGCATGGCTGACGCCGCTATCGATGTGTGTGAATGGGCAAGTGTGAAGCACATTGTAAAGAGCTTTGAGAGTTCTTTAGTGACTTGAAATGCCCCATATAAATGCAGAATATCTACATTCTTGTTCTTGGTTATTTATGGTGCATTCGTGCCATCTTCTGGGCATTTGCAGTAACAGCTTGTTTTACGTGCAGTTTATTTTAAATAATATTGTGTAAGACTGGGTCAGCAACAGGGGGCGCTATCCGGATCCACATGCGGCTCTCTGATGCTTCCTATATGGTTTCTGTAGGAGGACAAAAATGACATTCTTAACGTTTGAATAGAAGATATATACTGTATATTTATGCAGTATTGGTTGCTTTCCAGCACGGCGGAGCAGTGGTTAGTTCGTGTGCGGCACAGTTGTGAGGTTGTGAGATCAAACCTTCCTGTGTGGAGTTTGCATGTTCTCTCTGTGCTCGCGTGGGTTTCCTCCGGGCACTCCAATTTCCTCCCACATTCCAAAAACATGCATGTCAGGTTAATTGGCCAGTCCAAATTGTCCCGAGGTGTGAATGAGCGAGTGAGTTGTCTTTCCCTGGCTGGCAACCAGTTCAGGGTGTCCCCTGCCCACTGCCCGAGGATGACTGGGATGGGCTCCAGCACTCCCGCGACCCTACTGAGGATAAGCGGTCCAGATAATGGATGGATGGCTGCTTTCCTCCTCTGGCTTATATAAAGCTTTTAATTTTTTGTGGCTCCAAACATATCTTTCTAGTTTTTTTTAAGGGGTTCCAGTTTGGCTCTTTCAACATTTTGGGTCGCCAACCCTCTTTGATTTAACTTTTCCACCCAAAAATAGCCTTCCTCTTTGGCTAAGACGAAAAAAAATTCAAAATCTGAAAATTCTCTTAATTCATTCTGAAATATGATCTTTAATGTCTGGCTGTTCTACAGTACAACCAAAACTTTTTTTCTGGGAGTATTACATCTTTACATTACCATCATATGAATTTTTATTTTGTAAAATTGTTTTTAAACATTTGAACATAGCGAGTCGCACACCATGACAATTTTTCGTAAAATAATCTAAAAAGAAATCTGTGTTTAACAATATAACAATTGTTAAACGAATTATTTTTGACTGACGTGACAACAATATTATCTAAAAGAATTGTCAAAATCCTCAGGGGTAACTTCTTTATAATGTCATCCATCCTTCCAGAACGATACTTTATAATTTGCACCATCTGCAACCTATTGGGGCCGAATAGCGATTGAATAATGGCCGATTGGAAATATTGTAACAAGTTAATAGTCAGTCTTTCCGTCGACTTTTGTTTGAATATCAATCACTATTCATTTTCTCCTTGAGCCGGTATTAGCTCAGTGAAATGGAGTTTCCAAAATATCCCCAATATGATCTTGGCAGAGATGATAATGGATGAATCCAAGGCTATTCAGCGCACATATTAACTGTTGGAAGAAGAGCACGACACGTAGACTGCTGGGGAGGATTCCTAATGAAGGCTCATAGACTGACACGTCTTTTGGGATTCAGCTCATTGTTCTTTTTGGATCTCTCTTGCCTTCTGCAGGTGATTCAGACGCAAATTTTGCTCCCAGTTCCTTATTAAATGCAGTGCGCCCACTGAATCGTTATGAATTATAGAGTAATTTGAGGACCTCTGCCTTGTTTTCCATAATTGCTGCCATTTCATCAGCAGACATGGAGAGTAGCTGAAATGTTATTAAACACTTGGCCATTCCTCAGGCTTTCATTTTCTCCCTCATAAAGCCAAAGCACCTCCCTCACCTCATCTTCTCCCAGCTTTTTGATGGCGCTATCATAGCAGCCCCAGGGTTTCATTAGATCTACTGAGAAATAAAACTCTTCCCTACTCTTTTACTACAGCATTCGCCGCAGATCCTTAGTAAAGCCAAGGGTGTGCTTGAAACAACAGAAATGATTTGGGATGTTGGGAACGAATTAACCTTTAATCCACCTTTACGGACGAAAAATGTCCGATTGAATTGGTTTACCCACCCGACACCGACGTCATTTGGACGTTGGATTTTGCGATAAATCTGGTCTGGTTAGTTTTAGACATTAAGTCCAAAGGATTTGAGGTCTAAAATTGGATTCTAAAGCGAATTACTGAATCTTTCCAAATATAACGTGCACTTTCTTTTTTTTGTTTTTGTTTGTTACCCAAAAAAGCGATTCACAGTTTGGTCATACAAAACGTTTTACGGTATGATATTACTGTGTTTGTGGAGAGATATATCATTCAAATATGTTGCCGTTCACAAACGCAAAACATTGGATGATATTGGACTTGAACCCGGGCGCCGAATCCAGAGGGCAGAATCCTAACCACCATATCACTAGCAGGGTTCCCGTGCGGTTTTAAAAATGTTACAAGTTCTTAAATGTGATACCCAGATGAATAAAGTATCTATCCTATCCATCTATCTATCGTATCTATCCTCTCTCTCTCGCTCCCTCTCTCTATCTCTGTCTGTCTGTCTGTCTGTCTCTCTGTCTCTGTCTCTATCCCTCCCCTCTCTCTCTCTCTCCGTCTCTGTCTCTGTCTCTCTCTCTCTCTCTCTCTCTCTGTCTGAAAACTAAGGCCTTGTGAAATGGTCCTACATTTTGTTTACAAGTCTTAAATTTAACGCTCAAATGACTTAATTTTCTGTGTTTTCTCTAGGAGATAAAGCTAACTGTATGATAAGTAAACTAACAAAAGTATGAAACGTTGCCTGAAATTATTTTTCATTTTCCCAGACTCTATCCATTTCTGTCAAATATATCTAATCTGTTGGCCAGATATTTCAGATTTCTGCTTTTTCGAAAATTGGAGCTTTATGTAATCTGTTATCAGGACCGCTTATCCTCAGTAGGGTCGTGGGGGTGCTAGAGCCCATCCCAGCTATCTTCGGGCAGTGGGCAGGGGAAACCCTGAACTGGTTGCCAGCCAGTCGCAGGGCACACCAAGACAGACAATTCACTCGCTCATCCACACCTAGGGACAATTTGGACCGGCCAATTAACCTGACTTGCATGTTTTTGGAATGTGGGAGGAAACCAAAGTGCCCGGAGGAAACCCACGCAAGCATGGGGAGAACATGCAAACTCCACACAGGAAGGATCAATCTCATGACCTCAGAACTTTGCTGCACACGCGCTAACCACTGCCCCGCCGTGCTGCCCTTGCTTTATGTATAGTTGGTGTCCAACCCACCCCTAGACGGTCCCTTTAGCCCCAACACGGTTACCCTCTTTTCCGCCTGCAGCCTAAAAGGACGGTAAGCGGGTGCAGTGGATGTGATATTGAGACTTGAATTCCTTTTTCTCGATGGTGATGCGTCAATGCATTGCATTGAGACCATGGGTCAATAAGTTGTTAGAAACATATGGCATTGCCTTGTTAATCCTTCATGGATAGAGATGTATTGGACATGGAACCGTCCTGTCAGCTATTGTGTGAGACTACTGATTAGAGCTGCACGATAAACCGAAATCTAATCGATATTTTGATGTGACGTAGTGGAATTGTGTCATCGCAAGACACTGCGGTGTAAGCCTTGCGTGAGCAAACAGCAATTATAACAAAGCTGACCCAAAGAGGGCGCTGTTTTGCTAAGGTTAAAGCATGTCAATATGATTCACCCTCGTGTTGTCTTCATTTTAAAGGACAGTTCTTTTTTCCTTTTTTAGACAGCTTCCATGGAAATGTGAATAAAACATTTAATTTCTCTACTGCCCAATTTCGTTGTCACAATATGTTAACCCATTTTGTAACAATGACAATAAAGGTATATTCTATTCTAGTCTGTTAGGACTAATCTATGAAAGGTCATAACAATTAGGGTTGAATCAAATATCATTCAAGGGGATTTTGGGGGGGTTTTGAACAACATAGTGGCTGGTCATTTTGAACTAAGGACAACAGGAGGGTTAAGTACTCGCAAAAACAAATCTAACACAAAAAATGCACTTATCTTTTAAAATGGAAAATCCCATCGAAATTGCAATACTGGTCTGAAAAATCGCAATTAACAAAGGTTTTTTTTCCAAAAATTGTGCAGCCCGACTCCTAATGACTACCAGATCGCAGAACTGGACGTGGAAAACCTGGAAATCGTCATGTTTTATCAACTTTAAGCTCAAATAAACACAACTTTTACCTAGAAGACTTGTTTATGAACTTACTTCCTTTTTAGCCTCTTATTATATTTTAAACACAGTAAAATTTTTATTTAAGAAAAACAGTTGCTTAAGGGCAACACATATCATAAAAGGGGTAATGTCATGATTACCGATATGCATCACCAGTGCGTCCTTTGGTGCCAACTGCCTCGGACTCTGATTGGCTCCCTGTCCCTATTTAAACCCACTCCTTTCTGTCACCGGTTGTCAGTCCATCTGCGAACCCCAGTTAACACTAGGGAAGCCTTTTTTGACCCTGACACCCACCTGTTTTTTCCTCCTGTCCGTCCCCTGGCTTCGACCCGTTTTTAGTCCTGACCACGTCTACTCTCCCGTCCCGACTTTCGACCTCTTTTGTCCCCGACCACGTCTCCTCTCCTCTCCCGGCTTACGACTCGTTTCCGACCACGTTTTTGCTCTCCTGTCCCGGCTACTGACCCGTTCCCGACACCGCCATCGCTCGCCACGGAAGTCCCACTTCCGCGTTCAGAGCGACCTGCCTTCCGCGTCCAGCGACCACCGGATCATGGGCTCAACCCTTTCTCTTTCTTTCAATAAAACTTGTGAGAAACGCAACGCAAGTGGGTCCTGTCTCCGTTCTGGTCCTGACAGTTAAGGGTTACGCCTTACAGTGCGGCATCTAAAATGACCTGGTTGGCAAGAAAATAATGAATTATCCATATAGCGTGATTTGACTCTACTGTTCTATAGTGATAAATTCCAGGCGGCAACTGATGAATTGCACACCTGTCCAGTTACTGTAAAAAATAGGCAGTTCTTGCTTACTTATCAGAAAACATTCCACCGACAGTAACGGTACGTGACGTTTTTGTTTAGTGATATACAGTGACATTCATCTTTTGTAAACCCACTGCATTGGCCCAATAAAGATTGGGGAAACGCTATCCCAAAGCGGATCGTAATAAGTATGCAAATGACGTCGTGGCTTCTCTGCCACTATAGCCATACCACCCATGTGTGATGAATAGCCCTAATGGCAACAAGAGTTTACAGGTTGTGCCGGGTGATTTATTTGGAGTTCCTGAGCTCGAGAGCATGACTACAGCGATTCATCAAGACGCCAGATAGAAAGTTACACATCTGAGTTGAGTAGAAATGCACACCTCACTTTGAAGGTCAACAGCACTATGTACAGATTTAGGAGATATGGAGGAATAAATCAAAATCAGGGCTTTGTATAAATAGATTATTTCGACAGCTGACGCCGCTCGCAAAATTCATGTTCACTCTTATGTGTTTATGGTAATACAGTTTTGACTGTGCTAATACATAAAAGTCAAAGAAAGGCTTATCAGTGCTGCTTTTCTAGAAAGACAAATTTCGTTTTTTGGCAATTTTTTATTTTTTGTTTATCTTTTTTTTCAAATTTTAAACAATCCATTCATCCCTAAAAAATCAAAAGTGACAAAAGAAGGGACCTAAGGCTTTTCCAAATTACCGTGACGATATGTCATCCTTCTAAATGTGACCTTTATATTCATTAAGCTCAAAAGGATCTGCAACTAGTGTACTGGTTTCTAGGTACGTAGCTTTTAACATTGAGGTAGGTAGGTTTTTACATGTTTTGTACTAGTTTTAACAGTGCATATATTTTTTACTTTTATACTTAAGTTCTTGCTTGATTATATTGTTACTATACTGTTATTTACCTCATTCAGAACACAACATTTTTTGAAAGATTTTTGAGTGTCAAAACAATTTGTGCCACTTTTTATTGCGGAAATTTAATTGATAAATATATATATATTTAGAGGTCTAAATATAATGGAAGCTAGAGCTCTTGTTGGTGATAGGAAGGAGTGGAGAGGTGTTGTGAAAGGATAGTGGGATTGTGGACGCGTTCTTAAAGATGGGCTGGGCACCCGTATGATGCGGCAGGGGTAAACCAGTGAAAGCTGTCTCGGGCCCTGCTGTTGAACAGTAGAGTGTGTTGTGTCACCCTGACCCGAGTGACATGGCCGCTTTCTGGTGTCCTGTTTCATCTGGAGGGACGAAAGCATGACCAACTTAGGTGCCGAGGTGCCGAACTTGTTTGGGCAATCGGTTTGGCCATGGTCCAAAATTTTTTGTGTGTTTTTTTTTGCTTTTTTTTTGCTTTTATTTTCTTTTTATCGTATATGTTTGTCTTGCTGTCGGTCACCCCTCTTAAAGGATATGACCAAGGTAGATATATATATCTAAGTGTTTGATTTAGTAAATGTTTGATAATGGCTAGAACTTTGTATAATAAGGTAACACATTTATTACGAAGCATTCTCATCTTGAAGCAATCCATGAGATTGGAACTGATCATACTCCATTTGTAGAATAAAAGTGTCTTCATTGTCATTGATTACAACATAGTGTACAGCATTTACAACGAGACTAGACCATGGCACACTCTGATGCCCCTGATAAAAGACTTAAAAGATATAAATGAGATGGAAAAAATGAATATTTGGATACATATGTATTATTTACGATCGACTATTGTGGTTGTGTTGCTTAAATAGTATGGCAGCAACATTGTGCATACATAAGAATAAAGAAATACAATAGAAATTTGAATGCAAAAATTTAATGATATGCATTTTCAATACATAATCAATTTATTTTAGATTACTGTTTACATTCTTGTGTGTTTTTTGAAGGCGGTGATAGCTCATTTAGTTTTCACAGACCTGTTTCGTCCGTCAGAAGGGAGCAGGTCAAGGAGATGGTGGCTAGGGTGAGAACAGTTCATAATGATATTGTTGGCAATATCTTCCAGACCGAGCAGTGAGAATCAGATGATTTCCTGCCCTGTCCTCATGACTCTCTATAAGGTTTTTCTGTGTAGGCGTACTCCCAGCATACCACACCGTGATGCCATATGACAGTACTGTATGCTCTCGACTGTTGTTCTGTCAGACAGCAGCACTTTCTTATTTTATAAGGAAACATGCACCATTTTTCAAAATTTGAACCGTTCCCCGGCATGTTAAAACTTCTCAGGCATTTCTCAGTCAAACTAGAGCTCGGTTTATTGCCACTACCCACACTGTGATTTAACTTATGCCATTTGGGATGGTGCAAAGTGTGACTTTCATTACCAGACTACTGTTGCATATTAAAATATACGAGAATAGCTTCCATCACATTTGCATTTTACATATAGCAGTTCCACTATTGTGTCCCCAGATGCTCGATGTTATGTCTTGTGATGCAGTGTAATGTTGCAAGGTTTCTTGAGTTAATTTTGGAAAATAATGGTAATAATAATTGTCAGTAGTCTGTAATAGTCTGTGGTCTGTGCAGCCCTTTGATAGATGGATAGATAGATAGGTAGTTTATTCATCCCCGTAGGGAAACTCATACTTCCAGAAGTATCCTTTTGTCTATTAACAGATTAACAGGATGGCTTCGGGGATCTGTGTTGTAGTTTAGCAACAGCGGAGTGGATGACGTCACACGCTAGGCCAAAATTTTGACGTCCCTGCAGCAGATGGAAATGTTTGTGTTTACATGCCCAGGGTTACACCACCTCGTGTTCACGTAGATAGCGAGTCCACCTCCTCTCCGCTTCCCGCAGGATTTTGTGTCTATGTCTGCCCTAACAAAGCTGAAGCCGGTTAGCTCCACGTTAGAGATTTGAGACTTTGACTTACAAATAAACATGACTTGATAAACTTTACAGATATATTCGCATGAGTGTGAATGAGTCAACACTCATTTCAAAACCCGTTATATTAAAAGTCACGGTATTCTTGAAATGTTTTCTAGAGACCGGCTCTTTGTTGGAGTCCTTAATGAAGGGAGACTTCGAAGCAGTTTTGAGGAGCCCTCCGGTGTTAGCGCTGCTTACGAGCGATGGCGACTGTCAGGAGGGCGAGGATATCGAAGCCTACCTTGAAAGGCGCATCCTGTCATACCTGACTGGGGAAACTGACGGGGATCAAAACAGCAGGTACGATTTTACACACACTCATCCCGTCTACAAAGCGCTTGCCGTGTGCACTTAAATACCAATTTTTTGAAAACATCTTTAGATTGAATCTAGATTGCTGGCACACAAATGTTTCTGTAGGAAGGAAAACGTGTTCTGTAGGACGATATATTTGCTAGTTTCAAGTCTGTTTTATTATGATATATATTCGACATTCTTTCTAGTAAAATATGTAGATACTATATTTCCTGATTATTATCTTTCCAAGTAGAACTGTTATGTGATAGGATAAAAACTATTTTTGTCTTTGTTAAATAATCCATTTTTAGTCAATACAAAGCAATTTTAGGTATTTAAAAAAAAAAAGAAGCTATTTTAGGTATTTTTCTTTAAATTATTTTCTCCAAATGTGCTGTTTTATTGTTAATCTATTTTTTGTGTGGTTCAGTTGAATAATTAATTTGAGTTGATAAGAAGCAATTTTAGATATTTATAAACATGGAAATAGCTGTATTAAGTATATTTTCTTATATCTTCCAGAGTAAAGTGTTTTATTTGACATGAATGTTGCTTCTTTAATTATGATTTTTCTTATATGTACTTAAGTTAAATAATTATTTTTAGTCAATACAAAGCAATTTAAGTTTTTTTTAAATTTATACATTTTTAAATTTTATTTGTTTTTCCTATGATTGTGTTTCCAAGTCAAAATGTTGAAGCATAATTTTGCTTCTCTATTATTATTTTCCTTATTCATGCTTTAATTAAATAATTTTTTTGGCGATTAAAAAGCCCTTTTCAATATTTGTATTTAAATTACAAAAGCATTTTATGTATTTTTCCTATAATTATATTTCCAAATAAAATGTCTTTTTTGTTGAAAAATAATGTTGCTTTTTAAAATTATTTTTCTTATTTGTACTTAAGTTAAATATTTTTGGTCAATAAAAAATAATTTATCATATTTTCGATTATTTATTGTATTGAAAAAAGCTAATTCAGATTTCATTTTTTTACAGTTGTTTTTTCAAGTAAAATTGTCTTGTTCCATTGAGGACAATTCAATATTTTTCTTATTTGTGCTCAAGTTAAATAATTGTTTTTACTTAATTAGAAGCACTTTAGTTTTATTTAAATGTTATTTATGAAAATACTCATTTTAGGCATTATTCTTCTTATTAGATCATCAAGTAAATATGTTGTGTTTTATTGGAGGATAATTTTTGCTTTTTTGATTATTTTAAATACTTCTGTTTTAGTTTGATCATTATTATTAGTCAATGAAATGCTATTGTAGGTATTAGTTTTCTAAAATGTAATCAATAAATGAATGCTTCTGAGCAAGCAATTGCAGTGTTCTGTCTTGGCTTCAATAAGAAGTTCAAAAATATGTTAAGGGGATTTTCTTTAATCAAACCAAAATAATTGTAATGTCCTTTAATCCCTTTAATTATTATATTTTTCATTTTTCTGCTTTAGTTTCATAGGTTTTTGTCAATTAAAATATCTATCTATCTACCCGGGTCATATCCCTCGAGAGGGGTGACCGACAGCAAGACAAACACATACACAAAAACAAAGAAAATAAAAAAGGGAAAAAGTAGCAAAAACACACACAAATTTTTGGACCATGGCCAACCCAAATGCCCAAACACCCATTCAAGTTGAGCACCTCAGCACCCAAGTTGGTCTTGCTTTCGTCCCTCCAGATGAAACGGGACACAAGAAAGCGGCCATGCCACTCGGGTCAGGGTGACACAACACACTCTTCTCTTCAACAGCAGGGCCCGACAGCTTTCGCTGGTTTACCCCTGCCACATCATACGGGTGCCCTGCCCATCCCTTAGAGCGCGTTCAAACATCCCACTATCCTTTTACAACACCTCTCCACTCATTCCTATCACCAATGTGTACAATTAAAATATATTTTGGATTTTCTTATAAAAATACCAAATTATTTTCTTGCATGAAATATGATACATTGTTGCTGATGAGCAATAACTGGAGTCTTCTGTCTTAGCTACAAATAAAAAGTTAATGCCATGTCATGTTATCCATTGTATTATTATTTGATTATTTATGCTTAATTTAATATTTAATGTAAATAAACATATTTTTCAGCTCATTATTTTCTTGATAAAATTTTATTTGAATATTTTATTTTAAATGTTTTTTTAATTTTATTTATATTTATTTGATGAAGTATTATTTTACTTTTAAAATTGATAATCCTGATAAAAAACAATTAGAGCTTCCTGTCTTTGTTACAAATACAAAGTCCAAAAACTTTCTATATCATGCCTAAGGGACTTTCTTTACACACAATAACAAATTAGTTAATTTACTGGTAATGTTGTCCTTTAATCCCCAGGGATTCTAGTATTTAGTGGCTTACCAGTTCAAAATAAAGGCAAAGTTCTTGTTTTGTTTTTTGATCATAAATGGTATGAACTTAAGTCTTTTGACCGCAGAGTTTCAGTTTACTCGTTGTTGCCTAATGAAAATCCCCCAAATGAGTCGAGCGTAAAAGCGGAGGCAGTTGAGCGGAACTCCAAACTCTTCTCAAGAGTGTTTGTCCTCCGCTATTAAGCGTCTCTATGCCTTTTAGTCATGAATTATTAATTCTTAATAAGGACATCTTAACATCTTTCTTCCTCACGCTAGCTGGAAAACAGCTCATGAATAAAAAGGAATTTGACAGATACCGCTCCTCCTCTTCGCTGAAAATGATTGGTTCTGTTTCCTCTCCTCCATCAGCCCCCAATAATGTAGGAAGGAACAAAATTGGAAGGCGTCGAAGCATGTCACTTATGCCCGATTTTTAAACCACATTAAATTTCCGTCAAGTAATATGGGAGATCCGAAGTGCTGTAATCGCCGAATCTTATTAAAGCGGCAGATTTTTCTTTTTCACCAGAAAGCCCTGAAGTAACCTTGAATTTAATCTCCGCTTGTCCTTACAGTTTCCGAGAACTGCTCGTGATGGTCCTGGCAGTCTCTTGTCTCCAAATGTTTGTTCAAAGCAACTGGACAGGTCCTTCACTATCCATTCACGTCTCTGACTTTCTCCCTTCAACATTGCTCTCGTCTCAGGTAGAAGTCAAATTTTACACTACTTTCTAGCGCGGTTTTCATTTTGTTCCTCACAATTAAAGAATATTGCAGAAGGTGACAGTGCTAATGTAATTGTAGTGTAACCGGTTGGCGTTACTGATGAAAGGTAATCTCAAATTCCTAAACGTGCAAAATATGACTATAGTACATGGGTTTTTGCATAAAATTGTATGGATTTCAACGGTACAGTATTTTCAGGGGTTTTTCTCTCATAGTTTGGCTGGGGGTGGGACTTGTACTCTTTCATATGTGAAATTATTAACACATTATTATGCCATTGCGTTTAAAATTTTTATTACGGGTACAATTTAACATGTTATGTTGTAAACCGGATCACTGATATAAGGTGTGCGTATTAATCCAAATATCATTATTATGGATACTCAACAAGTACTTTGATTGTATCGATACCTTTGTCTTGGCATCAATGCTGTCTTCTCATTTTAACTATCACGATGATTATGTTGTTTGTGGGACATACTTAAATACATACTTTATACCTTTCAAATTCAATCAATTGTTTTTACACTTCATTCAGACTAACGACTTTATTTTCAAAATATTATGTAATGGGAAGTATTGTAGTTGTCTTGTTGACATTTTTATGCATTATTTGTATTTTTTGTTACATCGCTGCTTTCTTTTGACCCTTTTGAGTTTTGCTCTGAAACAGTAGTAGAAGTTTTTTAATATTTTATACTGTTGGTAAATGATTTTACATTGTATTTTTTTACTATTTGCACTCAACCTTTAAACTAATAGGCAATAGTTTTATTTCAGTTGTCATACAAGCATTGTTATATTAGGATGTTTGCTACATTGCAGCTTTTTGGGTTGACTCTTTTGATTTGAAACAGTTGAAATAGAAATATTAGACTGATAAAGTTTGCATTGTTGTTATTTATTACTTGGAAAAGAAGATTTTGGTGCCTAAAATATTTGTGCTGTAGGAGAAAATGCAGGTTCGATATCTTTTAAGTCTTCTTACGTGATTTAATAAAGTAGACCGGGGCTTGCCATGAGGGGGAGCTCTTTATTTCGTCATCCCAAAGAAACTCAGAGAACTCCAGACATAACAACGCTTTTATAGCCTCAGTTTGAGTACAACCCAAAAGGAGGCCCTAGTCCTCAGTAACAACAAGGAAGATGCTGTCGTACCCTTATTAGGACATGTTGTTCGCCTCAGTTTGCTCAGAGAGTCCTTGAAGGTCCCAAGGACCTTCCCGAAATGATGTCAACATTCTGTCACACTGTAAGCAAGTCTTTCTACATTTCTTTTTAAATGTATGCAACTCTATTCTACAAATGCAAGTCTATTTTCCACAACAGTGCTGTGTTTATTGTAAATATAGAGTAACTCACAAAGGGAGGGGGATAAATTACTCAATTATTATGACACTTAAAAGCAAAAAGTGTCAGTTTCAGATCAATATCGATCCATATTACCCAGGATTTACTTCAATCGGATCGATACTGACATTTTCAAGAAGACAACAAGGTAAAAAATTATTTGGTGTATCTAATGATGACTCTTACTTTAAATTATATTAAATAAATAAATTGTAAATTTTATTTTGGTGTTTTGTTTATAGCTTACCTTGTCAATGAATGTTTTTATGGCCCCCACATACTCAACAAGGTCGTACTAGGAGTAAAAATTGTGTAATGATGCGATGGAATCAAGTGCCTTTTCCTATGTCCTCTATGACCCTAGTGTTCTAATGGTTAGGATTTTGCACTCTCAGCGATCCGGGTTCGATTCCCGTTGCATCCAATGTTGTGCAAATTTGGTCAGCGATGATTTTTGACTGATCAAATATGGTGATATACTACTGTAAAACCACGTGTATAACGCGCACCCAGTTTTTGAGTTATTTTGAGGGGGGAAGTGCGCTATTTACAGTATAAGACAGGGGTGTCCAAACCTTTCAAATAGCGGCCCGGATTTGCTAAGCTAAAAATCTATGAGGGCTGACTGTTCAGCCTGGCATGTTTTTAATAAATTCCCCCTCGCTGAATGGTTTGCAGTACTTGGCGATTAGGGTTTCAACCTCGTAGCTCGCTTTTGTCACATTTTCGTTCATGTAGAAAAGGCGCTGCTTTGAGTTAAAAAGGCTTCCAAGTTGTTCACCTGTGATAAGGGCGATACATGACTTGACTATTAAAATTAGTTTTATCTGGTTATATCAGTATCAGAAATTATTTTCCCCCAATTTTATTAACACTCCACTTATTGAAACATGAATATTTTGTTTGTTTGTTTGTACATGATTCAATTGTTTGTTTGTTTGTACATGATTCAAATTGAATCTTTTCTTCCGGCGCCGTCACGAATGGCAGCCACTCCAGCAGCTCCCGTGTTATTTTTGATTGTTCTCGATTGTTCTCAGCTCAGGGATGCTGCTGGAAATGTGAATTTCCCTTCGGGGATGAACAAAGTATCTATCTATCTATCTATCTATCTATCTATTTCAAGCATCGCCCACTCCTAATACTGATCCTGAAGGCCCGAAATAGCAATAGGAAGAATCTGAAACGGATTAGAATCACATACTGTGCTGAAGGTGACACAGCCAAGAGAAATGCTTCAAAATGAAGGGTACAGACTGTTGGGAGTAAGTCAATACGATTTAATGGACCAAATATTGGAATTTGGCTTGGAAATATTATTCAGTGTTTAAAATGGTGTTCAGGCCAGCCCAGTTGGTATTCACTGCCACTTCTGAACTGAAATCTCAATTGTATTTTATTGATGTATTTGGAGCAACCTGATGAAATTTGTAATAATGTTTTTGATAAATGACATCATCTTCCACCAAAGCTTGATTTCCACCCAATTGAGCACTATCTTTCTGTTATGAGTATTTTTAATTAAATATATTTTCCAGGCTCGTTCTACGGCGGAAGCTATCCACTCAAGCCTTCTCCTAGATGGCGAGTCAGTGTATAGCCTTGTGTCCAACCCATTTCTCCTCCTGCTGGCCAGAGTTATCTTCACCAAATGCTCTTCCAAGATGGAAAGCCTTCAGGTAAACAAAACCTGGCCAGTGTGTGTGATTATTTTATCGTGTCATGTATTTTTAAGCGGTTATCTTATTTTTCCACCAATTTGGGACTACAATATGAAGTCGGAACAAGTCTGTGTTTAACTCCAAATACAGTGCCTTGCAAAAGTATTTAGCCCTCATAATTAATTCAAGCTTTTGCCTAGATAGGTTGCAACAATTAGTCGACGTCCACAAAAATAGATATAGTGAATGAATTCCACTAATGTCGCCATAGATGTTTTTCCAACAGAGTGAGGTATCTTATATGATTGTAATCTATGCTGACGGTCACTCATATCTGTCTCAAGCGTTAACATACGGAAGTGACGGCGGACATTAAGTACGCAGACCAAAACTTGTAAGGTTTAGGAGCATTTTAGCCTTGATACAGCGAAACTACTGTCAAAGTTTGCAAAGTAAACCTTGCGTATCATGGCATTGCCTCTGTGATGCCAAACATTTTAAGAGAACAGATGGACAGTCGAGCAAAACGAGTCTGACTTGCCTCTGTAAGATTCAAGTAACATTTAAGCCAGTACGGTTTTGATGACATTGTACATTTGATAATGTTCATAGTGTATATCTTGCTATGAAAGACAGCTTGAAATAATTGTTAGTTGCAGCCCTATTTTTGACACATTTCAAAGATAAAGATGGAAAATGAAAACTTATCAGATTTTAACAAAAATTGGGACACAATCATGAAGTGGAATAAACTACATTGGATATTGTATACCTTTTTAAACAAATACATTCTTAAAAGTCAGACGTGCAATGTTATTAAGCACTTTTACGCTCAGTGCAGAGAATTCACTGCAAAAGTTCATTGAGGATCTCTTAATGATCCAATGTTGTCCTAAATGACTGATGATAGAATCCCCTTGTGTATAATCGAGTCCTCATAAAAATATACGTGGTCTGTGATAGTTTCATTGTACGGTTTAAAGTGAAGGCCAAAGAACACAAAAACAGGTTCTTTATACAGTTGTGGGGAAGTTTAAAGCTGGATTTGGATGTCCCACGCTTTAAACATCAACGCAAGCTGTCAAATTGAAATGAAAGGAGTTACAGACCACTGCAAATCTACCAATGACCATCCCTCTAAATCAGAGGCGGGAACATTTAGAACCCAAAGAGCCTTAATAGCAAAATATTAGGACTTTTTTTTTTCTTCTGCTGGTCTACTAGTGATCCCAAGAGCCAAAAAAAGATCGTCATGTTTGAGAGCGTTCTCCATTCTGGCCCCGTGTGCAATGCTCTTCCCCCTGAGATTCCATCTGCAACCTCAGCGGAACTGTTTAAATCTAAGCTTAAAACACACTTCTATTCTGTAGCATATGAATCACTTATATTTTATGTTGACAATATCTGTGTATTATTTGCCTTCATGTAGGTTTTCGATCAGGTGATGGTGTTACAATAGTCTGTGGTTTGCAATAATCTGTGGTCTGTGCAGCCCTTTGAGACTCTTTGTGATTAAGGGTGTCACAAATAAACTTGACTTGACTTCTTTTGAGAGCCATACCATATATCCTAAGACAAAATTTAGCAAAGCCGGCAAACGCAAAACCTTTATTTTCAGCACTTTTTTTTTACTGTGCGACGTTAGATGATTCGATAACTTTCATTAAAAAAAAATAATAATGACAGAGCCTCAGTTCCATATCAACAAATACTATCTACCACTTAAGACTTGTCTCCCTCTCGCAGTAACTAAAGATCTTAGAGGCTCATTTTGACCCCTTTTTTTTATAATGGTCTAAAACAAGTTTATAAACAGACTGCTCCGCCTATGCATGCACCAAACTTGGCATTTCACTTATCAGAATCCAAAGGCATCAGAGGACGTTCGCACAGGTAGCATTTCGCACAGGTAGCATTTCGCACAGGTAGCATTTCTCCTCCGAGCCATATGTACCGTAAATTCCAGACTATAGAGCGCACCTGATTATAAGCCGCACCCACCACATTTTAAGAGGAAAACCGATTTTGTACATACACAAGCCGCACATTTATATAAGCCGCATGCGCCCACATTTAAACATGTAACACAAACACAAAATTAACCCAAACCCGACTTCAAGTCCCGCGATTGAAACTAAATGTCCTTCATTAAAGTCCACAGTCCAAAAATCACAGCCAGCTAAATGAACGGAAAATAATACCGGTACTTAAGGTTTGATGCAGACCTGCAGAGTCCAGGTCCCGTTGATCCAAGGGAAAAAAGTGTATATTTCCAAAGGTAAGGGTGGGAAAAATATATCAGATGAACACATTTACTCACGCAACTCCTTTTTCTTTAACCAACTTTTTATCCCCTCTTCTTTCCTTGTCTGTCCCTCACCTTTAGCGGTCCCCACTTAAACTCGGCACCCCGCGTTTGTTCCGCCCCTCATGTTTCGTTCATCCGTGCAAAATATATCGGAATGAGTGTCTAAAATAAATACAAATAAATACATTACAAAAATATACAGTTGCAAATACATATTATACATGGGTTACACATATTTACAAAGAAAGACGGTACACCGAGAGAGTTTTCAAAGCTTTAATAATAATAATATAGCTTTGACAGGGCAGTTAAGGGTAGCAACACTCGAGCGCCGCTAGCGGCCGTTAGAAAAATTACATAAATTGCCCGCATCACTGAATTAGCCGCAGGGTTGAAAGTTAGGGGGAAAAAGTAGCGGCTTATAGTCCGGAATTTACGGTACTCATGAAAAGAGCCATATATGGCTCGCGAACCATAAGTTCCAACCTTTGCTCTAGAATTTCACCTCAAACAAGTAGAAGGCTAATCAGAGAACCAACTTTCTATTTGAAGCCTGAAATTTGGCTAAAGGTTGAAAAGTTCAAGTCACTGTAGCTCGGCTAAAACATCCAGCAGGCTAACAGATAATGACAGTCTTTCTTTTAGTGAATCGAAAGTAGAACAGTCTCCTTAATTAGCATGCTTCTAATTCCGGCAGAAGTACTTCCACGGCACTTCCCGCCATCCATTTAATACCGAAACTGAAGAAATTGCAAATGGCACCTTTTCTCCATGCTCAGCAAGCCGTAAGTCATCACTAATGCGCGAGTGCAAATCAAGTGGAAGTCACAGGGCAGAAAATAATCGTCCCGCTCCCTTGATCTGACATCAGCGGCACTGATATGCACACAAGTGCAACAGTGATTTCCTGTCTGGGGTGATTCAGTGTTAATTTGCTCTTAAAATACTAATGGATGCTAAGGGAATTAATTGATAGCGCCGGTGTCTGCCAAGATTGGCCCAACAGAGGCAAGCTAGCTTTAAAATCGTCACCTGCATGCACGCGCACGCTCGCTTTTAATCCTCCCTCGTCTATACAAAAGTTCCAATTCCCGTATTTGCTACTTACTTCTGCCAGCAGAGAAGGAAGCTCTGCCAGGCCAGAAGACAAACACTCCGTGCAAATGTGTGAACGTTCTTGGCAAGTGTGTGAGCATATTGATTAGGTGAGACAGACAAATGTTGGCTCCCGGTTACACTTGAACTAATGGACGACCTCTGACATATTGGAAAGCTTTTTGCTTATCTTGTACTGTCTCGTCGGAAAACAGTTGGTATTTATTTGAATCTAAAATAACTGTATTTTCTGCACTATAAGGTGCACAGGATTTTAAGGCGCAAACCCCCCAAAAATAATCTTTCCTCATATATTTTACATACATACGGCGCCCCAGACTATAAGGAGCTACAGTAACGTCAACAAAACAATCCGATAGGTTAGTCAAACTTCATTAACCCCTTAACTGTTGAGAAGCAAATACGTGTCTCAGACTCGTACAGACATGGTGCCGGTATGATGTGACCACTCACTAAAATTAGTCATGCCACATTGGAAAGCTTAAACTCTTGAAACTGAAGATATAGATAGATAGACAAATACTTTATTCATTCCCGTCGGGAAATTCACACTTCCAGCAGTATCCTTGTGTTGAAAATGAAATAGTTATAAAAGAAAAGAAATATAATACATAAATACCCAATATAACGTGTTGATATAGAGTATTTAAATAGTCCTACATAAAATACACACTGTAATAAAAATAGGGTAATATGCAAATGTGGGGGTGGGGTTTAATGTGGGCTTTTAATCCCCCGGGTGGAGTTAAAGAGCCTCATGGCATGAGGGAGAACTAATCTCCTCAGTCTGTCCGTGGAACAAGACTGTGACAGCAGTCTGTCGCTGTAGCTGCTCTTCCGTTTGGAGATAATGCTGTGGAGTGGATGTGATGAATTGTCCATGATTGACCGCAGCTTTTTCAGTGCCCGTCTCTCAGCTACAGTTGTCAGGCTGTCCAGCTCTGTGATATGCTGATCATTTAAAAATTTACTCATCACAGAAACATTACTATCAGTCTGAAACAAGATAACCGAAAAATATAAAGCCGGGGCAGCTCACCCAAGACGTCATCTTGCAGCCATCACATTGGTCTTCCTATATCCGTAAGCATAGTGAATCCAACCGTGTAAAATGTTTACGTACTCCGAAAGACGCAATAATTCAGAAAAAAAGAAAATCTCTAGCATGGTTGCTAGCTGTCTGTTTAGCTTCATAAAATTATTTTCTCTAGGCCGTATAGCAACCTAACTTGTGATTCACATCTTTTTCGGCCAATTGCAGGCTTTGTTTTACTCTGCTTTACTCTATACCAGCCTATAAAGGCTAAATTGGACCCGCCTTCTTTACCTCTAAATAATTTTAGCTAATAGTGACCGTACAAATGATTGACACATTGGTTAGGATATTAATCCCCGGTATATATATATCCCAACATGTATCGTGCACTACTTCTACGGGTGAAAATTGAGTCTGCGGCTGCTTACCGTAGTAGCGAGACCTGTTGTTACTCAAAATTGATCCATATATCAGGCGCACCGTGTTATAAGGCGCATGGTCAGCTTTTGAAAAAATTGCTTTTAGGTGCGCCTTATAATGCATAAAATACGGTAAGTTGTTTTATTAGTCATTCTAGAATATTCTGTTGTTCTGCTCTATAAGACACACCAGTATTTGAAGTGTTTAAGATATCTTAGAGATTGATAAGTCTTTAATAAATATGGCTACGAGCTGCAATTGTTTTTAAATGACTGTATCATGCCATTTTTGATAAAACAGGACTTTTTTCAGTTTTAGTGATTCTTTGGCGTATCTGATGATGAATTGGTTTTTGCATGTATTTATAGCTTTCATGAAAACATTTTTGTTTTTTTCCCGTTCGTGTCTGTCACTGTGAGTACAAAATAGTGTTTCACTTTATCACCGGGGAACTAGTGGGAAGGCGTCAGCGCTTTCACGTCCGCGCCTCGGGTTCGATTCCCGTTCAATGCTTTGTGATTATGGTCAGCCATGTTTTTCGATTGATCAAGAATTGCACAAATACGTAGTATACCGTAAAACCTCGTGTAGTAACGTGAACCTATAAATACTGTATGCATATCCAATCTTATCCCCCATATTTTGCAGCGTATAAGACGCAATGGCTTATAACGTGCACTTTAAAATTCCTGGCCATTTTGGGTTTTTTTAGATGCCCCTCATTAGAAATACGGTAGTTCAGTTTTGAGTTAGCTGGTTCTGTTTTGCTTCTTCTCAAAAGCCTTGCAGTCAGATGTTTTTTGTTTTGTTTGCATTTCAGTGTCCTCTTTATCGAGTTTGGTTGCGGGGCATTGTTTTTGCAGTGCTGTATTTTTAAAGAGATGAGGATAGTTCTTGACAGTTAGACTTAAATAATGAGTTTAAAAAAACTTGGAGGGGGGTGTTAGTCTACTCGTATTGCTTTTTATGTAATTGTAAGTGGATAAAATTAAGTATTTACTCATGGGTACACAGCTGTTTTTCATTTTGGAGTCTGGCGAGAAATTATTTAAGTGACTCCTGTATAATTCTTAAAAGTAATGTGTTGCTAGTATTTTGCATCAATTAAAATATGTAGGCCGAGCCTCCTGTGTGGAGTTTGCATGTTCTCCCTGTGCTTGCTTGGGTTTCCTCGGGGCACTCCGGTTTCCTCCCACATTCCAAAAACATGCATGTCGGGTTAATTGGTCGGTCCTAATTGTCCCTAGGTGTGAATGAGCGAGCGAATTGTCCCTGTGTTCCCTGCTGGCAACCGGTTCAGGGTGTCCCCTGCCCACTGCCCGAAGATAGCTGGGATGGGCTCCAGCACCCGCGCGACCCTACTGAGGATAAGTGGTGCAGATAATGGATGGATGGATGAAATATGTAGGACAGGGCATGATGTCCAACATGTGGACTGTCATCTTTTCAATTAATGCTGACTGTGAATGTAAAATATTGTACATTTTTGCTTGGGTTTGTTAAGAACTTACTGTCACAATGTAAATATAATGACGATCCAATTTGTGTGCTACTGTATGATTTAATCTTTCATCTTTGCAGCTTCTATCTTGGTGGACTCTACGCTACGCCAAGCTTCACCAGCAAATTCTGGAGGCGTGCTCCGAGGAGCTGCTCAAATTGACCCGCACCAGCATGGAAAAAGGTCTACATTTGTACATTTTAATAGATCAAGGGCTATTTGGAATACCTCAAGTGTTTTAAATACTTCAAATAGTATCATTGTAAATGGTAAATGGTCATAAAGGACATAAATCGTTTGGAGATGTTTTCTTTAACCCTATTTTCTCAAAAACTATCTAAGAAGAATGCCCCCTAAATTTGTATAAAAATTATTCGTACATTACCTTCAAACTTGTGGACAAGCGTTATAGAAAAGACATAAGGAATAACAACCTTCAATCCAATTACTGATTTTTGATATTAGGGTACTTGTAGACATTGGAACTGTAATCCAAACTCTGACAGACCTTTGAGGATTAAAACGTCCATCCATCCATCCATTATCTGCACCACTTATCCTCAGTAGGGTCGCGGGGGTGCTTGAGCCCATCCCAGCTATCTTCGGGCAGTGGGCAGGGGACACCCTGAACTGGTTGCCAGCCAGCTGCAAGGTACACAGACATACAACTCACTCGCTCATTCACACCTAGGGACAATTTGGACCAGTCAATTAACCTGACATGCATGTTTTGGGGAATGTGGGAGGAAACCGGAGTGCCCGGAGAAAACCCACGCAAGCACTGGGAGAACATGCAAACTCCACACAGGAGGTTCGGTCTTATGACCTCAGAACTGCGCCGCACACGCGCTAACCACTGCCCCGCCGTGCTGCCAGAATTAAAAACGTTTTTGCTCATAATTAAAAAGTTCATTCTTCCTTTCCTAACAGTGCTGAACTGCAAGTCTCTGATGTCTGAGCATAGAAACCTGGCAATTCAGTTCCACTTGGAGTGCGTGTACTGTAGTCTGACCTACTACGAATATCCTGCTGCCAAAGAACATGTGAAGAAAGCCCAGGAGCTCTCCACGCTCGATATCAACATGACTGGTATGATATTTATTATTATTCACTTGTTATTTTTTTCATCCTTTCGTCATAACAAAGGAAGACACGAATAATTATTTTTATTTGCCTAGTTTTCGCTTAGTACTTTATTGTATTCTTGGGTGAGGTTTATACAATTAATTTAATCAGTTTGGTTTATTATCTTTTTTTATTATTATACCCAATTTATTCGTGTTTGACGCACTCTTTTTTTCCCAAAATAATTAATTCAAAGTTTGGGTGTGCGTTACACACGAGGTTTTACGGTGGTAGATCACCGAATTTGTGCAACGACTGATCATTCGAAAAATAACACTGACCGAAGCAGCAGAACATTGGAAACGGAAATGGAACCTGGTCGTGGCTCCGAACTCTAACCACTAGATCACCAGTGATATAGATGACATACGAAAAGGCATTACATTGTCTCATGATCACACTATTTTGAGTCACAGTACCAGATACGAATGTTAGAGATGAGAAAACAGAAAGTCATCCTGAAAGATATAAATAAACGCAAATAGGCGCGACAGAGGAAACAACTCTTCGGTGTACCCGATGATAAATCCGACTTTGACAAACATTAAAGAATACATTGTAAATTTTATGTTGTGATTGTGTTCCTAGTTTACATTGTTATTCAATCATTTTAATAATGGCCGCTCCTATTTCACAGCGTTTGTCACTTACAGTGCTTAGTTTGAGCGAAGAGAAAAAATGAAACCTCATTCTAGTATCACAGTTGCCCATTGCCCTCACTTGGGCCCGCCCGTTTGGCGCCAGCTGCTGCTCATTGCCTGATTGACTTCCCTCCTATTTAAATTCAGTGCTCTCATTCACTCCTTGTCAGTCCGTCAATGAACCTCTGCACTTGCAAAACGTGTATTTTGACTCTGTCCGGTATCCCGCTTGTGTATCCAGTATCCGGTATCGATCCTGTCTGTCTTTCCTGTCCATTATCTTGCTCCAGTCCCCAGTATGCTGCTCGTGTTTTCGGTATCGATCCCGTCTGTCCCGTCCTGTCCGGTATCTTGCTGCTGTATCCAGTATCGATCCCGTCTGTCCTGTCCGGTTTTGATCTCTTCTGCCTCTGGCTTCCTGTTTTTCCGCGCCTGACTTCTCTGTCTCACTTCTTCCGCCCAGCGATCGCCGAACCACTGGTGTTTGTGTTCACGCGCATGACTGCCCCATTCCCGTAAAATAAAGCTTGTGTGAAAACGTTACGCGTCTGGGTCCACCATCTGTTCAGGTTCTGGCACCAAGTTAGACACGAGTGCGCATTATATACGAATAAATCCATTATTTACATGCAGGCATTTAGCTTTTTTATTCAGTTTTTGTTTATAAACCCATTGTTAATACTGATTTCTTTGTTTACTAAAAATGTTCTTATGTATAAAGCGATAGCCAAATACTTGTTTACTTTTGATCACTAAAGGTGCCCTGGGAAAACGTACATACTTCCAGCAAAAGGACGTGGCCCAACTTATCCTTGAGGTCAAGAGGAAACGGGATCATGAATTTGCTGCCAGTACCCCACCAACACCACTATCACTACTGCCCAAGGTATGAAATATCGCTTCTGTGGGGTAACTTCAAGGCATAGAAATTCACCTGCTTAACGAATTCCCACTAAAATAAGCTCACTCAAAGTCTTGTGATTTTTAGCATGTGTTTGTCCTGCAAGTCATTCCAAATCCAATTGTTCCAAAGTATTATGACTGGTAGTTTTGTGGCATAGGAAGTATATAAGACTGGAGCAGTTGCAACTAAGCCAAGCCTGGCCTAGAGTGGTGAAAACTTCTATTTCGATTTCTATCCATACAAATTTATACAGGCATAAAAGTGGGAAGAAGCAATCTTATTTTGTCCCTTTTCTAGCGCGCAGGCCACCAGTTTCCCATCCTTTCTCTATAATACAATGTGACACAATTGGTTTATGCTCAAAATGATTGCAGGTCCTTCTTGTCTGTCCTCGAATGTTTTTTCCTAAGTTTTGTTGACATATTTGACTGAGGTCTGTAAAATCTGGTTGTGATTAGCTTGCGACCAGTACTCATCCAAAGACGGCTTACTCTCAGCTTTGGTTTATGGAAAAGTGAGTTAACCAATGCAAAGTGTGACATGGACACGAAAGCCGGGGGGAATCGGAGAGGAGGCGGACTTGCTAACACGAGGTGGTGTATCCCTGGATTTTCACAAAGAAAAGTTTTCCATCTGCCGCAGGGATGTCGAATTTCTGGACTGGCGTGACGTCATCCACTTCGCTACAAGCACCCCTAGGGCATCATGTTCATCTGTTAATAAACAACAGGGTAGACTGCTGGAAGTGTGAATTTCCCTACGGGGATGAATAAAGTATCTATCTATCTATCTATCTATCTATCTATGGAGTTAGCTTTTGATTTGTTGTGATCTTACTGTAAGGTAGTGTGTGGTGTTTTTTCTTTTTCTCAAATTTCTATAAGCATTGTAGTGATCCTTATAGTTTCTCACTGAAAGATAAATTTACCTTAGGTACTTTTCTACCATCAACTGTTCATTCTAGTCAATCATTCATTTGATTTTTTTTGTATTTGTTTATATATTCTCACAGGATTGCAATCTTGGTGATGACACAGTGTTGGACAAGATTAATTTAACGGAACCAGACCAATATGTCGTAGCAGAACTCACTGCGGAGGAGCAAGCGGTTATCCTCGGGATTTGGTAAGTCAATAGCCCCTTTACACACACCAAGGTTAAAGGGATTCCCAAACTCTAAAACAGCCAAAATGTGACAAAATAGTCCAGGTTTGCATAATATCTCTATCTCTACCTCTATATATCTCTTTTTCTACTTCTTTCTCTATCTGTCTATAAGTATGTATATGCGTATTTCATTGGTATATTCCAATTATTTTCCGAGATAATACATGAAGACGGTTAGTCTCGTCTTTGACTTCCCAAGCTCTGACGTCATGTCAAGCAAACTAGCACCCTGGCAAGTCAATCTCCCTATTGGTTTACATGTTAACCTGTCGAAAAGTGTTTTAAGCCAGGTTTTGGTCGATTTTGTGGAGAAAAGCTAGAAGTTGTGTCGCAGGTGGGTGCAGCAATAGTACAACAAATGACGAGCAGCCAAAACGGGGCGAACTGGTAAAAATAACACACAGAGAGCTAACATGGTCCAAACCAGCCACGACACAGCGATCTAGCTGGCTGCTATAGAGGACGAGCCGGGGCCAATCGGCGTTAAAGAAAAATGGGAGGCTGGCTGACTGAAAACATGCAGTAAGCAGCCAGGATAACTGTGGGCAACAGCAGCATCAAACACAAACCCAGCCGGGAGATAAAACAATGAGCAAGGCAGGCTGGCCAACTAGCTGACTGCTATTGGGGCTAACCTAGACCAAACCAAACTGGAAACCTTCAGGAGCCTGCAAGCTGTCTGGAACATGTTATAGTAATTGCAAGACAAGCGGTGAATAACATGAGAAGAAAAGTCACAATCACGTACCTAAAATGAGGCGAGGTCAAAAAAGAAACTACACTGTACATGACGGCAGGTAAACTTACCCAAAGCATTTTTTTTGTATCAAAGCACACGCCTTTGACAAATGGTCAAAATTCCCACAGTGACACAGAAAGCAAAGTTCCAATTACAGTGGAACCTCGGTTTTCGAACGCTTCTCAGTTCGCACAAATCGGTGCTCGAACAAAAATTTCGAGAAATTCTTGCTTCGCTGTTCGGCCCAAAAAATCGGTCTTCGAACGCCGGTAATGTATGAGTGCGTACGCTACGGTGCGATGCTGAGCGGCGCACGGGTGTAGATGGCCCCCACCCCTCGTGACCAACTTTTATCACGTGTGTTACAATATATGTGTTTCACCCGGTGCGGTTAGAAGGGGGCACCAACTGTCAATGTAAACACTGAAGTATGTCACTCAGCTTTACCGGAAACTTCAGTGTTTGCATTGACAGTTGGTGCCCCCTTCTAACCGCACCGGGTGAAACACATACATTGTAACACACGTGCACACGTGCCTCTTTCTTTGCTTTTGATATCGAGGAACGGGGTAAGAAATCCTATTCATAATTCTTTTATTTATCCTTTTTTTATTTTTACACGTTCATGTTAGCAAAATCTTTCGTTCGGAAGATTACGATAACGCGAACGTACAATTAGCCTGGGTTAGCTTTATGATTCGAGGTAAACATTCAGGGTGTTGGAACTGAGCCCAAAATTCAGGGTGTTGGAACGGAGCCCCCTTTCCAATGAAGCGCTTAGCCACTTGTGGTGCTAAATGACTTGTAAACGACCTGATTTTTAATTTTTACACGTTCATGTTAGCGTAATCTTTCGTACGGAAGATTACGATAACGCGAACGTACGATTAGCCTGTGTTAGCTTTATGATCATGTTGATCATTCATGCTAAACATTCAAGGTGTTGGAACGGATTAAAACAATTTTACATTATTTTTAATGGGAAAATTGATCTTCGGTGATCGACCAAATCGGTTCTCGACCAGGCTTCTGGAACGGATTATGGTCGAGAACCGAGGTTCCACTGTACTTCAAGCTGTAATAAGCGCTATTCATTTGCTGATGACTACAATCACTAAATATTTTCTAACTGGACGCGCCGTTTGTTTTGCTTCTCGTTGTCATCCAGTGATGTCACAGCTCTAGGGGATATGAGGTCAAACTGCCTACTATGAAAATTAATTTCTTAAGATCTATGGCGCGTGGAATATTATGCAACATATCTGCATGATTCTGGGGAGGGACTCTCCATGTTCTGTGCGTAATTGGAAAAAAATAGGGCTTTTATAGTCTATAAATTTGGAGGTGTCCGATATAGTTAAATGGTACACACACGATTGTTTCACAGATGGATACTATTTAGCAGAATTCCACAGTAAAATGCATCAAACGTAAAATGTAAAAAAAAAAGCTTACACAGGAAATGTGGGACTTTCGAACCGTGACTTAAAGGCAGGCTTGATTAATAGCGAACATTTCCTCCATATAAATAACTTGATTTTGTATGATATGCATATTTCAAAAATAATATTCGCTTTAAAAATTGTGTCAACTTTAAAGCATCTTTTAATATTTTGTCATAACCCAAAATGCATTGTGGTGCTAACAACAGCAAACGTGACATACACCCGAAATAAGTGAATACAAAATGTGTTAAAACCGAAATTTCTGTGTTTTACAGCACCGATTTTCACAAGAATAATCCAGTTCATAAACTCACACAAGAAGAACTTTTGGCTTTCACATCAGTAAGTACTTAATTTTTATCACTACTAACTAAATGCTTTGCATTTTTTCATTCGTCCATCCCAGGGAAATATTGAATTGAATTCAATTGTCCTTATTTTCATTGATATCAATGTTGTGAAACATTGTATGCAATGAGATTAGACATTGCACTCCAGGGTAAAACATGTAGTAAAGCAGTGTCTGAAATAACGTCTGCCCGGATACCCGGGGCGTGCATCTTTTTACGTCGGGCGTACAATTTACAAAACGTCTCCGCCCGGGTGGTCGACAACTTTTTCAAGAAAAAAAAAAACAATAAAAAAACTGACTTTTTCTTTATCTTTATTCCGATTTCCAAATGTTCGTTCGGTTTGGAAATTTTGGAATTTTGTTTGGCAATTTGCATACTTGGCAGCCAATCGGAAGCCTGCATCGAATAACTTTGTGCTTCCGGACTCTCCCGAGCGTTATAAGATCGTGCATTTGCATATCGTTTTCCAAAGTTGCCGCACAGAGAACTCAAGAAAAATGGTTAGGAATGAAGCCAAAATCTCAGCCCCAGAAGATTCAAAAGAAGCTAACAAAATTGATGATGCTACAGAACGTAAACTTACATTAAAAGCATCGTGGAAAGAGGAATGAAGATGAGTAAATACAGGTACCTACTGATGGCAGATGGAAAACATGCAATGAATGTTATCAGTAGATTTATAATAAACTTAATTTTAAAGTGTTGTTCTGTTATATATTATGATTATCAATCCTTAATACTTTGCAACAATGTTTTTTTTTTTTTACGATTAGTCTTATTGTGTTTGAAGTTGTGAAAAATTGGGCAGGCAACTTTATGGCTGGGCAGGCAACTTTTCAGAGTTGTCTGCCCTGGTGTCTGCTAACTTTTTGTCATGAGTTTCAGACACTGAAGAAAGGCTTTAAAAGGAAAAAAATGTATTAAAAAAAACTACAAGTATCAGATGAATTGGAAAAAAAATGACAACGTAGTGCTTAGAAATTAGAACAAAATAGGAAAGATGCCTGAAAAGATGAGTCTGTTTTTTTTCAACAGTTGTTTTTTTAGTTAAATAATCCAAATATGGTTGAAACATTTTATGGTAAAAATGTTTGACAAGATGTTTTGGAAACCGGAGTGCCCGGGGGAAACCCACGAAAGCACGGGGAGAACATACAAACTCTGCACAGGATGTCTGGAGCTGGATTTGAACCCACGACAGGTTCCCATGACATGAACTGTGCCGCACAAGCGCTAACCACTGCGCCGCCGTGCTTCTTTCCTGGCCTATAGATATTTAAATCATGTAATGGTAATTACCATGTTCTATAAATTCAGTCTTTGAGAAAGCTTATAGTTGAGCCAATCAGATTCCAATTTAGCATCTGAACACCAGCTATAATGGCTTGAGAAACACCGGTTTCAAAAAGTATAAATGGCTGGGGGGGATGAAAATCACGCCAACAGGTGTTAAGCAAGGAAATATATCGTGTTGATTTAATAGTGAAAGGTTGGACAACTCCGCATGCATTTCAGGTGAATTGGCCGGTCTAAATTGTCCCTAGGTGTGAATGAGCGAATGAGTTGTCTGTCCCTGTGTGCCCTGTGATTGGCTGGCAACCAGTTCAGGGTGTCCCCTGCCCACTGGCCGGAGATGGCTGGGATGGGCTCCAGCCCCCTCGCGACCCTAATGAGGATAAGCGGTACGGCTGATGAGATGAGATGAAGATGTTTTGGGACCAATACTAAACTTGTTACTGATACTGATTAATCACCAGTGTTACAAAGCAATACCATCATTATAAAATTCCTGCAGGAAGTGCCTCTTATATTTGAAGAAATGAACAAGAATCCTATTATGTTTTTCTTATTATTGAAATTAGGGAATGGCAATTTGCAATTAAGTAAATTATAGATTCCCATATGTAAATTGGACAGAGTGTTTTTAACAGTTATACCTTAAAAATGGCTGGTATCAGCACAGTATCAGTTTTTCACCCATCCTTAGTTTAGAGTATTTTCTGTTTGAGGACTTTATATTCATTCTGAGATGAAATCAAGGAAATATGTATTGAAAATTGATCCTGGAATTGTGATTTCTTATTGTATTTGATATCCATATGGTTAATTTGATAATGCAAATGAGAAATGTTAAATCAAATCCAAAGTATGATTCAAATCCTAAAGAGATAAAGCAGCCAAAAATCCCTCTTGGGTTTTATGCTCCTACGGCTTGTCGAGAGGTGACAAGTAGTCTATTTCATAACAACTGCCCGAGGACCAGACTGTTGAAAACGCTACGTCTCTACATGTTTATACAGCTGGCTTTCCAAACTGCTCTCCCTGGCATTCTAATCTTGAATATTTTATTGCCCTCCCAGTAAAGAGCATCGAGTTGCTGGTGACTCCCATAAAACTTTCAATTTTCAGTTTCACTGGTAACGGGACATGAGCTCAGAGGCTGAGCTCTTTGCTCTAATGAATGTGGCTTAGTTTGGAACCAAACTAACTCATTCAAGGCTAGCTAAATGGATAAGGGTTGTACATGGTAATGCCTAAAGTAAAATTAACAATGCAGTGTGTCCCATACCATAGGAAGATCCTGGCGGGCTCTCACGGTTTAATTGGTCCCTCCAGAGTCTCATCAATTTTACATTTTTAAAGACGCAGAGTATTATATTTATATTTACTTAAATATAGTGGAACCTAGAGCTCTTGTTGGTGATAGGAATGAGTGGAGATGTGTTGTAATAAGATAGTGGGATGTTTAGACGTGTCCTAAGGGATGGGCAGGGTATGATGCGGCAGGGGTAAACCAGTGAAAGCTGTCAGGCCCTGCTGTTGAACAGAAGAGTGTGTTGTGTCACCCTGACCTGAGTGACATGGCCGCTTTCTTGTGTCCCGTTTCATTTGGAGGGACGAAAGCATGACCAACTTAGTGCCGAGGTGCTTAACTTTTTTGGGTGGTCCAAACATTTTTGTGTTTTTTTTTTTTGCTACTTTTTCCCTTTTTTATTTTCTTTGTTTTTGTATGTGTTTGTCTTGCTGTCGGTCACCCCTCTCCAGGGATATGACCACGGTAGATGGATAGATACATAAATACAGAGTCAATTAAAATAAATTTACAGATTCCTCATTATGTAATTGATTGCAAACGCCATGGTGTGTATTTGGGCAAGGTGTTTGTCAGTCAGCCCCTCCCCCTGTGCAAAAGAGCGCACACATTCAGTTGTTGCAGTTTTTGTCCCTTGCCGCCTGCAATGTGATTAGAGGGCCGGGTAAAATATGACATTGACAAGCGTCGCGTTTCACAAGTTGAACATCTTTCTCTCAGTGACCAGATTAATAGTCTTAGTGCTGAGCGTTCCACGCAGAAAACCTGCCCAGCGCCTCGTCTCACTGCCGGCATTTTGTACAAGGCAAAAAAACGCGGTACTGCCATTGCCAGCAATTTGAAAAATGATCTCCGATGAGGAAAATGCTCACCAAATGCCCTCAATAACTCACTAAGTTTATGCCTGACAGGCACACCTTTATCACCTCTCCCTACCTGGCCTGGTGCTGAATCCTGCTTGCCAGGCAAATGAAAGGTTTAAATTTTATTTGCCGTACGGGTGTACAAGAAACTAAAAATTAAAGGGGCAAATGGCAAGCGCAGCACGGTGTGGACCTTTTTACAATTTCTTCAAAGTTTCTGCAAGGTGTAATTAGTGTGGTAAAGTGGACTGCTACTGTGGCCGCACCACACATTTATATTAAATCGTGGGGGGAATTCACGATGCAGAGAACAAACTGGTGCAACCAGTATGTAAACATGTTGCTGTCCCTGCACAAAAATTATGAAAATGGAGCCAATGACAGACTATTAAATTGCAGGAATTTCTTTTTTTCCCCTATTTCTTAATTAGTTCCACGACAAATGATTTTGAAAGAACAAGTAGTTGAGTATTTGGTAAGATTTCACTGAAGCCTCAAGCTGGGAGCAGCTGCAAAAGCCATTCGTCGACTGTCATCACACTCCGGTCATCGTGAGGTCATCTCGATGTGAAGAGGCGGCCCGATGTGATAAGATGTCCCTGATGGCTTTAGGTTATTGGCCCACTCTCCACTCGAGTGTCGGGGACTCGAGTCGACTCCCGTCACCCGAAAGCAAACTGGAGATGAGCTGGACTCTGTAATTCAACAAGTCTCACTTGGAGACGGAGCGTTTGTCTTCAAATATCTCAACAAAGTCATATGATAGCACACTTGGATTATTCACTGATGATCCTGAAGCTGTCCAGGCTGATAAGAGTGGCTGTCAGGACAGGAAATTAAAATTGAAAAACAGCGGGTCTCCCGAGGTTAACAGATCCAGCTGGACTTGTTTGATGCCAAATCATTTATTCATTTTGTTTCTATCTGTTGAATGGAACTCGACATGTGACATCTGTGTCCCAGCTGATGGACTTGATTTTGTGGTTTTTGTCACTGTCTGGACGTTTTTGTCATTTTGTCAGTTCATAACAAAAAAAAAAAACACCTTCATTTTAAAATGTTATTGTTAAACTAGGGGGAATTTCAGAAATGTAGGAAATAGCTCCCAAGATGGACTTAGAAGTTGGAATGGTTCGAGTCAGTTAAAGAATGCAGAAGGTGCATATCTGTTAGGGTTTTGAATGTGAACTTGTGGATATTTGGCAAGTATTGAATACTTCTATATTTATTCTGAGGGAGCTGTCAAATACGACTTATTTTGCTTTGTTGATGAAGCATGGTGTAGTTAATCGGTATGCTTAAATACATCCATCCATCCATTATCCTCAGTAGGGTCGCGGGGGTGCTGGAGCCCATGCCAGCTAGCTTCGGGCAGTGGGCAGAGGACACCCTGAACTGGTTGTCAGCCAGTCGCAGTGCACACTCGCTTATTCATACCTAGGGACAATTTGGACCGGCCAATTCACCTGACGTGAATGTTTTTGGAATGTGGGAAGAAACCGAACATACAAACTCCACACAGGAAGGTTCGATCTTATGACCTCAGAACTGTGCCTCACATGCGCTAACCACTGCGCTGCCGTGCTGCCTTGCTTAAATACATCGAAATGCAAAATTGTGAATTTTGAGGTTGAGTAAAAATTTTAATTTTAAAATCGCTCGCATTTCCTCGGGGGTCTGCAATCCTGCGACATGTACGAAACATCATCCTTCTCTGACCAGACAATGACTTTAGGACGTCGTCATCTTTTTTTTTAAAGGAAAAAGCTCTCTTGAAGCTCCTTTGCCCATTTGTCCATGCCATGCATGGACTGCTTCACTATTCCTATTTTCCATATGGGACCAACTTCGGACACTAATTCGCCGTAAAGAGGAACGATTCTAGGAAGCTGTTCTTCCTTGATGTGTGGACAAAGATCTGATCAAAGCCATTCCTGCCATCTAATGGTGATTTATCATACTGAAATCATTCCCAGAGGCTTGTTAATCACTGAGCAGCAGCACCAAACCCTTTGTAATACCTTTTTAAAATAAAACAAGAAAAACAGATTTTCCACCTAAACTCATTCATATGTTACGACAAGCAGCACGGCAGCGCAGTGGCTAGCGCGTGTGCAGCACAGTTCTGAGGTCATGAGATTAATAATAATAATAATAATAATTTCCTTGTATTGTCATTCTATGTAACAATGCACACAGAACGAAATGTCGATACACCTGACCCGTACAGTTAAACTGTAGCGAAGCCGATGCAGCCGCAGCCAAACAGGGTGCAGCCATTTTTAGTCATTAGGTGAGCAAACCCCCCATTCCACCCCTTAATGCTGAGCGCCAAGCAGGGAGGCAATAAACCCCCTATGTGGAGTTTGCATGTTCTCCCCGTGCTTGCGTGGGTTTCCTCCGTGCACTCCGGTTTCCTCCCACATTCCAAAAAAACATGCATGTCAGGTGAATTGGCCAGTCCAAATTGTGCCTAGGTGTGAATGAGCCAGTGAGTTGTCTGTCCCTGTGTGTCCTGCGACTGGCTAGCAACCAGTTCAGGGTGTCCCCTGCCCACTGCCTGAAGATAGCTGGGATGGGCTCTAGCACCCCCGTGACCCAACTGAGGATAAGCGGTGCGGATAATGGATGGATGGATGAAATGTCTGACAAATTCATTTGCTGCCATTGATGACAATAGATGTCACATCCTTCCTGATTAATGTATCACGGGAAAGCATGCTGGGTCTGTGAGCAGGCATCTTCCCAGTCTACATGTAGATCCAGGAATCTGCAGGCTGGTTAGATGGTTGTCACATGTCTGGCTGTCTTCAACGACTAGCCTCAAGGCAACCGAGGGTTTTTCAAACACAACAGCAATGGTTACTAGTTACTTTGGGCACAGTGGCCATAAATCGAAGTGCTTCCTGAAGCATGACTCATGAGAATGAGATTTATGATAACCGCCTAACAGTGGACCAATGTGATCATGACATTGAAGCATGGTGGTGGCAGCATCTTGCTGCGAGAAGAGAAAATTGGAACGAGGCTGTCACATTAAAAAAGTGGAAGGCTGTAAATATTTTCCGAATTAGCTGCAAATTTGTGGATGCATAGCAAATCCTTGAAACGCTCTGAAATGGATCAGGATGGAACATTTTCAGTTTGAAATCAGAAGATTGTGTTCAAAGAACAGTGTGGACGACGCAAGTGGGCTGAAACCACTGGACCTATTTTTCCTGAACTCCATTTAAAAGCCAACTATTGTGTATACATCTTGACCAGCGTTATAAAAACATAACTAAATTAAACAATTTCATAGAAAAGTGAATTATACTGTAGTTTTTCTCCCAGGGGAAAAACACATTCAATAAATGAAATCCACTGTGGCTGTTATGGGAAACGTTCTAAACCCTAACCCTTCTCCCTATATTGGTTCAAGCCTTTTTATTTTTTTCACGCATTTAAACAATAACGTTTAGAACAGCCAAAACACAAAAAACAGGCACTCTGAGTACTTGTAAATATTTGTGAGCCTCTTAGGTTTTATATATTCAGTATATTGTCGCTCTTGTATTTTTAATATTTGTTTTCATATGTGGACTGTTAACATTTTAACAATCCATGAATGCAAAATCACAACAAGTCTATTTGATAACATCAACATTCCATGTATGAAAAAAGTGTTTTTAATGTCAGTAATGATTTGTACTGTAGCAGTAACTAATGGGGGGAAACTGACTTTTGTTGCTATGTAGAAAAAAAAAGTTTCCTTTTTAAGCTTTAATTTTAAATTCATTTCATTGACCTTTTTATACTTGTTAGTAGATGAGAACACATCAAAGGGACAGTATTTAGCATTGATGAATGGTAAAACAAATTCTTTTAAAAAAGATATAATACTGAGGAAAATACATAAAAAAGTTAAATGAAGATTTTTCTTTTTTCTTTCTTTTTTTTTTTTTTACATAATACATTCTTGGCTACAGGTTCCCCCCAAAAAACAAAAACCGTGTAAAAAAAAATCTAAAATTGGGGAAGCACGGGAGAGCAGTGGTTAGCCCGTGTGCGGCACAGTTCTGAGGTCATGAGATCGAACCTCACTGTGTGGAGTTTGCATGTCCACCCCACATTCCAAAAACATGCATGTCAGGTTAATGGGCCATTCTAAATTGTCTCTAAGTGTGAGTGAGTTTTCTGTCTCTGTGCACCCTTCGACTGGCCGGCAACCAGTTGAGGGTTTCCCCTGCCCACTGCCCAAGGACTGCTGGGATGGGCTCTAGCACCCCCGCGACCCTACTGAGGATAAGCGGTGCAGATAATGGATGGATGGATCAGAAGAAAATTGGTGCTTTTTGGTCACTTAGTGTCTCTGGAGTTTGTCCTTGTGCTTTTTAGCACTCGTTTTCAGTTGCACGGCTCAACATCAACATCTAGTAGTCAACTAATCTACACTGTCCTTTAAAGGGCCAACAGTTTAGATTTATTTGTAGTTTTTGCGACGTAACAAGTACTAACATACCCCCAAACACATTCATTTGTGACCTAACTATTATTATTTTTGACCAATATTAGCATGACGCCACAAATCCTTGGCTAGCATGTTAGATGTACAGTTTGCTTGGGTGTGACCTCCTTTAAAATGGATTTTCTTTTATGAAAATGTTTAGTTTTAAATCATTTTGCTGCTTCTGTGCAATTTTATGAAAACAAAATACAAGTTGTTTTGTTTTTGAGATGTGTATACATCAACTAACAGAAGTGTTTTCCATATATACTTTATTTGCTGTATATATATATATATATATATATATATATATATATGCTTTTCATGAATATTTTATACTATTTACATTTCTTGTAAAATGTAATTGGAGAATCATGCAAAGAAATATCCGAGTAAGTATTCGTTTCGCTTATGAGGGCAAGGATAAACTAAAATATCTCAGTATGAGGCGCATGAAGAGACGTGACACAGTTATCATCAGCATGAAATATAGGCAATAACGGAATGTTGTGAGGTCAACATCAGTCATGATCTATTGAATACAACTATGTTTTAAGTCTTCATTTAAACAATTTCACTGAGGTTTTAGATCTCAGGACCCAAATGGAGAAGGCTCTCCAACCTGCAGATTTCTTCTTGGCTCTTGGTAAGGCAACATTTTCCGAGCGAAGGCTCCAAGCATGAAATAGGTGGGGGAATTAAATCTATGAGATATGTGGGGGCAAGTCCCATGCACAATTTTGTTAAATACCAACAGAACCTTAAAATTCCATCTTAAACTGACTGGGAGCCAGTGCAGGTCAGCCAAACTTGGGGTCATGTGATCAAAGGTAGTTACTGTTTAAAATGTATTCAAGCCTTTAAAAATATTCCCAACATGCGTTGTGACTTCGTTGTAAATCTTGTTCGATTAAAAAACAGACATGTCAAAAGAGCAAATGGAAAAGGTTCGCTTGGATGTTTAATTTGATTCCACACCAAATGTTTTCACTAATTTTCGTCTCTTCTCGGTTAACGAACATCATTGAGCCTCCAACAGAAATTTGGCCTCGTGAATCTTGATGTACGTCGTTTTATTCCGAGTTGTTTGAAAGGACAGACTTATGGCAGTGCGAATACGCTCCAACTTCTGAATCACATTTTTAGCCGATTGCCAAAACTGCAAGGGATCCAAGCTAACATCATGAATCGTTTAAGAAATTGCCAAACAAATTTAAACCATTATTCCCCAATAAACCACGGCACTTTGCAAAAGTGACTCAAGGGAACAATGTTTTTTGTTTTTTAATCGAAACTCAAAACATATAAACAATGGACTATTTGATAAACTGAATGTTCCTTTCCTGAACACATCACAATAGGCTTTATATAAAAATCAACGCTACCATCTAAAATGAAAACCTGATTTTCAAGGTGCACTGTGTAATATTTTTGTGGTGAGTTAATGGTGGGGTGCTTGGTTTGCGGTGTCATTTAAAAGTTAAAAATAAAATATTTTCTCTATTAAATACGTGTTAACAATGCCTAACTGAGTTCATAGAGCCTTTATATATTTTTTATCTTTCTTATTTTCTTCCCTATTTCCGGCCACGGAGCTTATTACGCTGGACTTAAGAAAGTAGTGGGATGGGAATGAGTTTGATTTCACGTGCGTGCTTGCGGTTTTCTTTTATTCCTGGATGAAAATTGTCAAATTGAAAAAAGGATAGTTTCAAATCCAGTGCAAATTCCAACCCAAACCCCCCAAAAAATGAAAAAGAGTTTATTTAACGCGCCTAGGAAGCTGCAACGACTATTTCGGGCAGAAGATGGCGTCAGCAAGAATATTTTGAAGTTACGAATACTACTGTTGAAAATCCATTCATTGCATGTACTTGCACCAACTTTGGCTGCATTTAATGATCTAGCAGCTCCAGGTGGTAACCTATACACTGTCCCTTTAACCAGCTCTACGGATCTTAATCTGAATAGAGTACATTTTTGTGGATGTAGTGTACGTCCATGTGATTTTTCTAACACATTTATATTACATAGTATAATATAGTTATCGGCAACAAATTCTAATTCTCCTCTTCGATCATTATTAATATTATTCAAGGAAAAATGTAATCAATATTAAAATGAGGAAAGTGTACTTGAAATAAACATACTATTAATAAATAAAATGTACATAATACATCTTTAATATCACTATATCATTATTTTTTACAATTTGGAGCTGTAATAATTGTGAAAATAAAATATTGTAACACTAATATAGTATCATAGAAGATATGTTTATTGCAAAATTGTATTTATTTTATTTTGTTGTGTGCAAGTAAAAATAATAACTATCTTAAAAGAGGAAAAACTGTATAAAATTAGAACAATATTAGTACAAAATTAAGAAACTCGTGTGTCAGTTGAGCGATTGTTTTTCTTTGTTTTCATTTTCAAAATAAGATTTTTGCAGTGTAGGTTTTATTTTATTTTTGTATGTTTTTTAAGTTATTTAAATATAAATAAGACATAATAATAAGGATTCCAAATAACGATGGGGCCCAAAAACACTTTTTTGTGATCTTCAGATTATTACCAATGTTTTGCTGACCTTAATGTTTTTTTTAATATATAAGATTTAGAATATTAGTTATTTATTACTGACTAACTAATTGCGGCATTGGGCAGCACGGCGGCGCAGTGGTTCGCGCGTGTGCGGCACCGTTCTGAGATAATGAGATCGAACCTTCCTGTGTGGAGTTTGCATGTTCTCCCCGTGCTTGTTTGGGTTTCCTTCCACATTCCAAAAACATGCATGTTAGGTTAATTGGCTGGTCCTAATTGTCCCTAGGTGTGAATGGTTCTGTCTCTGTGTCCCCTGCCCACTGCCCGAAGATTGCTGAAATGGGATCGAGCACCCCCGCGAACTTACTGAGGATAAGTGATGCAGTGAATGAATGAATAATCGCGGCATTGACAATATGGGCTTTAATGGTTTTTATCGATTAAATAAATATACCTGTAAACTAATAACTCTTTATTGAGACGTACTGTGTCCTTTTTGTTTCTTTTCTCAGTGTTTACTGTCTCAACCCAAGTTCTGGGCTGTGGAGGTGACAGCGCTTTGCCTGAGGACCAAGCTGGAAAAAGGCAGTCCCCGATGCATTGAGAGGGCCATGATGCAAATGCAGGTAAATCCCACAGTGCTCACATTTGTACTGCAAAAAAAAGACATGATGCAACTCGTCTCTAATTGTTACGGAAGGAGAAGAATCATGTTTAATGTTACCAGAACGTTTCTTTTCACCAACTGTGATGCAACGGCCCGGTTAAAAATTTGGTTTGAAATAAATGACCCGCCTCTACCTCAAAAGTCCCCTTGACTAAACGACTAACGTCACTTTAAGGATTTGTTCCGTGTGCAATTCCACATCTGGCCAGATGTGACCAAATGTCAAGCCGCAAGTCACGAAACTGTGACACTGTTTGCCGCGTCCTACTCTCTTTTGACACATCTCCTCAAAGGTTTTTGAATGTGTGCACATCCTGCTTTGTGCAAAATCAGTTTAGCAACAAAAAAGTAGAAAAGCAAGTTATATAATCAGTTTTGTCCTCTTTATTTCCCCACACTAAAGACTGGATCTCATGAATGAAATGGAAGGAAATCCTGATGAGTTGCCGTTGAACTGAAATCGCTTAAGTAATTTTTTTATTGGATTAATGTTGGATTCATTTTTGATATAATATGCAGTCATTTACTTGAAACAATATTGGTAGGCTGCTCATGAGGAAAGATTGCAAAGATTAACAAAGGTTGGAGAAAGTTTTTCTTTAAGTGCTTGGTTGTAGTTTTTTTTTTTTTTGGAGGCTGTAAAAGTTTATTCCCATTAGGGATTGAAAAATGAAACTCAATTATGATATTTTTCACTCCCATATTAGGTTTTTTTCAGCCAGTGTTCAGGCATACCCTCTTCAATTAATCTTCACCGAACGCTCACTGTTATCCTTTTACATCTATTAGTCTTAGAAGATAACTATTATGATAATATTCTAGTCACGTTTTAAGGGACAGGTAAAATATTTCGTTATTAATTTGTTTAAGCCGGCTACCCCCTTTTCTCAAAAAAGCTCTGATGTATTATTTTTTTCGTGATTTATTAGAAAAGTGTAAAGCGGAGTTAACTACAAAAACTAGAAAAAGTTATAATTTCTTCTTATAAGCGTTTGATAAAATACTTCCTATATTGTGAACTTACGCTACAGTGTAGCAGTGTCTGGAATAACGTCTTCAAAACGTCTCCGCCTGGGTGGCCGACAACTTTTTTAAGAAGAAGGAGAAAAAAAAAAGCAAAAGATGTTTTTCAAATTAAACGTTTTTTATTCCAATTTTGAAATCGTCGTTGAGTTTGGGAATTTGTTTGTTTGGCAATCTGCATACTCGGCAGCCGATCAGAAGCCTGCATCAAGTAACTTTGTGCTTCCGGACTTTCCCGAGCCATTATAAGGTCCTGCATTCTCATCATTTTCCAAAGTTGACGACAGAGAACACAAGAAAAATCAAATAAGTGGTTAAGAATCGAGCCAAAACCTCAGCCCCAGAAGAAAGATTCAAAAGGAGCTAACAAAATTGATGATGGTACAAAATGTAAACGTACATTAAAAGCATCGTAGAAAGAGGAGTTCACGTGGCTTGTAGCAGACGACGCAACGCAAATATGTCATGAATGAAGATGAGTCAATACAGGTACATACTGATGGCAGATGGAAAACTGCCATGTCATATACTTGCAATGAATGTTATAAGTAGATTTATAATGAACGTAATTTGAAAGTGTTGTTCTGTTATATATCGTGATTGTCAATCATTAATACTTTGCAACAATTGTTTTTTTTTTTGGCGATTAGTCGTCTTATTGTGTTTCAAGTTGTGAAAAATGGGGCAGGCAACTTTATGTCCGCTAACGTTTTTGCATGAGTTTCAGACACTGAGTGTAGCCTATTTTAACAATGAAATAATGAAACTGTAAATCATTGGAGTTTCTTTTTACATTTTCTATAATAAGTGTGAGAGTTTTTTTTAATTCAATTAAAAAGTGCCTTGGCTTGAAAAAGGTTTAGAAACAGTCCTCTAGAGCAGTGTTTTTCTACGAGTGTGCCTGGGCATACTAATGTGCCGTGAGACCTCGTCTAGTGTGCCGCTGGAATTTTCCAGATTTTATCTTTCCCAAAAATCAGGCCTTTATTCAGTATTTTTGCTATCTTCAGACGAGGAACTGTAATAGTCATCCATATCAGTAGGTGGCAGTAGATTCTAATATACTTTTGTATACTAATTATCTGCTCCTGAGGTAGCACAGTACATTTAATAACTTAATTTGTTTAACAAAGCGGTTTGAGATTGCACTGTAAAAAATAAAAACATAAATATAGCACATTGTTCTTTTTTATTTTAAGTACTATTTTCTTCTTTTTATATACTAATTATCTGCTTATGAGGTAGTACAGTGAAATATTTGACATAACTTCATTTGCAAACATTTTCGACGGACGGTGTGCCTCGGAACCTTTTTATAAATAAAAGTGTACCTTGATTCAAAAAGGCTTGAAAAACATTGCTCCAGATGGCAGGAAAGAAAGCGAGTTTCACTAGCCTTTATATTTAAGCCCAGAGCACCACCTCAAGGACTGGAGAGCTACTGCAAGTGCTTCATGAAGCTTCATTTTTCTAACACTAGCCATTTTTATTACACTTTATCTTCTAATGAGCCAAGTTTTTCTGTGGAGGTTTAATTATAAACTCCTTCTGATGCATTTACAACTAAAAACTCCAATCACTACCATAGTTTTTCCTATTTATTTGGATTATCTTCTTAATATTATGTCAACATTACATATTCTTGAGTGTTGTGTCTATTCTCATTGTGAACAATGTCAACTTGTTGTTATAAATGACAGTAAAGATAATTTTTATTCTATTTATTCATCTTTAAAATGAGGATGCGTTTTCTCCATTTTGAGCAGAAAAATGTGGATTTCTTTCAGGCATTAGTGGACCATTTTGACGACAAGAACTGTCCCCTGACTGAGCGTCTGAAGGTGTTTTACTGCTGCCATGCTCCAACCAGATGGGTTATCCAGGTAACTGAGCCGGATTGTTTTTTTTTTTCTTTTCTTTTGAGTTGTCTGGCCACAACAGAGGATCACTTTTACTTGGAAAGACGCTGATGGAACTCCACGTTACATCCGTATGTGTGGCCCTCGAGCACAAACAGTATTTTAATAATAAGATGATTAAAAACAGTGCTCTGAATAATTTTTATGATTGATAGATTTATATAAAATCACATCAGGGAATTGAATTCAAAGCCAAAATATGTATTCAAAGTTGATTTAGACTCTACTTATGTGGCTGTGTCTAGTATTTAGCGCTTCCTCGTGGTAAAAATGTCAGTTATTTAAAAGAAAACAATATTGATTTCTTGAACAAAAATACATAAACAGTCAAAAAAATAGAATTTGTGTATTTATTGGATTTTCGATGAAGCTTTCCTAAAGGGGGGTGACATAGGGGGCTGACGTAGCCTTGCTGCTTTGACTTTTTTTACACTTTTCAATCACTTTCTTCAGTTTTCTTTCATCTTTCTACTTTATTTTTACCTTTTTTTTTACTTATTCCCATTTTTCATGTTTTTTCCTCTGGCTTTTTTCAGTTTTCCTTTTCTTTTCCCCTTATGTTTTCTTTGATTTCTTTTTTTTCTTTTTTTCTTTTAATTTGTTCAGTTTTTCATGTTTCCTAATTCTTTTTTTCTTTCATTTTCTACTTTGCTCTTCTTTCTGTTTTTCCATTTTTCTGTCACGAACCAGGAGCGGAGACGGGACCCAATCGCGTTTGTTTTACTCCGTTTTATTTAGAAGGAGAAAAGGAGGCATCCACGATCCGATGATCGTCAGTCACGGGTAGCAGATAGCTGGAACGCGGAAGTGGCACTTCCGTGTTGAGCGAAGTTAGTTGTTGACAATGAGAAAAAACAGGTCGATGGCCGGGACAGAGGAGCAAAAACTTAAACGGGCCCAGAAAAAATGTCAGCAACGGGAATCAGACAGAACAACAGGGCAGGATAGAGTCAGGAGTCACAAAAGTTTGCCTAGCGTGTAGCGTAGGTTCGCAGACGATCCGACGAGTATTGTCAGGAAGGCGGGGGTTTAAAAAAGAGGAAGCAGCCAATCAGCGTCCGTGGCTGTTGGCGCCAACGGAGCAGACTCTGGTGCCTCGCATCAGTCACCATGACATTTTCTTGTTTTTTTCTATCTTTTTTCCATTCTGTTTTTCCTTTTATGGTTTTTCACGTTTCTTTTGTTTTTAATTTTTCTTGTTTTTTCCTTTTCTCTTTAATTCCTCTTTTCTCTGTCTTTTCACAAAAGGCTAGGTAAGAATAACTGCATTTCGGTCACTTTGAGTCCCCGTAATTTGTATTCTTCCTTATGCCTTTTCAAGACAACACAGCAACATCTAGTGGTCAAGTATTACACACTGTACCTTTAAGGAAATCAGCCTAAGAAACGAGCCGATGGTTTCACTTAGCAAAAGGATTGCTTGAGGAGTCAAATATGAAAAAAATGTCGACGTCTGTCGAGCAGCAAAGCATCATAAAAGCTCGGATGACGAATAGACGTGATAACATGTCAAAGATATGTGTCGTCCAAAAAAAGGGAGCTTTGGAATAATGGAATAATTTACACTTGTCTGAGACATTGAAGGAGGAGGAATGCCTGAGAGAGGGGAAGAGAATTTTGGGGAGCTTTCACCCGGGTGCCATATAATAACTGATAACAGCAATAAAACCGGAATTGAAGAGTCCTTATTGCAGCCCGGAGACAAGAAAGTAGGTCGAGAGCCTTGATTGCATCGGGTGATATATTTATTTATTTTTTCACAACAAAGGGGGTAGAAAAGGCTCTTTATATTGCAAAAGGGTTTTGCTTTTGTACCGAATTGTATTTTTATTTTGTATACTTTCTATCACTAAAAATGAGAGCAAATTTTCTAAATGCATTCTAATTTTACACTTGAATTAACAAACTCAAAATTTTATTGATGTATAACAAGCACTCAGGGCAGCACGGCGGCGCAGTGGTTAGCGCTTGTGCGGCACAGTTCATGTCATGGGAACCTGTCGTGGGTTCAAATCCAGCTCCAGACTTCCTGTGCGGAGTTTGTATGTTCTCCCCGTGCCTGCGTGGGTTTCCTCCGGGCACTCCGGTTTCCTCCCACGTTCCAAAAACATGCATTTCAGGTGAATTGGCCGGTCCAAATTGTCCCTAGGTGTGAATGAGCGAATGAGTTGTCTGTCCCCGTGTGCCCTGCGATTGGCTGGCCACCAGTTCAGGGTGTCCCCTGCCCACTGCCCGGAGATGGCTGGGATGGGCTCCAGCCCCCCCGCGACCCTAATGGGGATAAGCGGTACGGCTAATGAGATGAGATGAGAACAAGCACTCATAGATAATATGGACCCATACTGATTTCTAACAAAAGAAAATATTGTGTTAAATGGTAAATGGTCTGCATTTCTATAGCGCTTTTCAAGTCAATGAAGACTTCCCAAAGCGCTTTACAATGTGCTTCACACTTACCCATTCACACACACACACTCACACACCAATAGGGAGTCAGCCATGCAAGGCGCTGACCTGCTTATTGGGGGCATTAGGGATTCAGTGTCTTGCCCAAGGACACTTCGACATATAACACGGAGGAGCCGGGAATCGAACCTGCGACCTCTTGATCCCAAGACGATCCCTACCTCCTGAGCTAATAGAATAGAATAGAATAGAATATGCCTTTATTGTCATTGTTACAACATGGGATATGCTGTGACAACGAAATTGGACAACTCCAGTTCCACATTTACAGTGAGGATAAGGAAACAAAGAGAGAAATAATAATAACGCCCATTTTCTCATTGTTGATCAGTACAGACGCTCCCCTACTTACGAACATTCGACTTATGTAAAACGGTAGATACGAAGATTTTTTTCGGGATGTCGAAAGACATACGGACATTGCTGTAAGTTAGATTTTGTATTGTGTGCACCTTTTTCCGAGTACAGGACATTACTGTAGTGGGGTTTTTAAGGGTTATTGATCTATCTTCGTTATTCATTATCCATTATCCGTTAACGGTCAGTTCATAATACGCTACAAAGCCTAGGAACCGGGACACTTACTCTCAGCCAAAAGGCCAAGCTAAGGTCCTAGCCCTAAAGCCTTGCTGCGATCATTGCGAATACACCGTTCCCGGAGGTACTGCAATACCGGGCCGATGCGTGGAGTGGACAGAGCAAGCTCTTCCTTACAAATATCGGTATAGTCCAAGACCTTTAGCTGCTTCTTTCCGCCACTACTGGCGTGTGGCGCTGTGAGAGGTCACCCAGCATCCAGCCCGAAGAAGAAATCCGGCTTCCTCTTCCTAGTTCGTGGGTTGACATCTCTCCTTCACTTGCTCGTAATCCCACCGCTGCCACCAATGTAGCGTGTCATTTTGTGTGGGTAATGGATTGCTCCTCGTTCATGGGAAAATACTCAGAAACACTTACGGTCTCTTTGGAGAGCGACAACAGTCACCACCCGTTTATTGTAAACACACAGAACTCTCTCAAACTAAACTCTCGCGCTCCCCTACACTCTCGCATCATTCATGCCCACCTCACATTGTACGCCTACCCTCCAGCTCGCTAAGAACTTTGAAACTTTTATTGTTTAATATCTCGTCCATCTATTCAATATGGTTGGTGTAAAGTGTGAAGAAAAGGCGAGTATCTTTTGAAACGAAAGTGGAATAAGAAAGCTTGATGCGGTTGAGATAATGGTTGGATTGCTTTTTTTTCCCGGCCACTTTATTACCATGGAGAAGGACCTCTTAAAGCACATGAATGAATGAATGAAAACTTTATTTCAAACATCAAAATAAAAACGGAACAATAACTTAACAACAAAATAATGTTACATAATATGTTTGAAAAGGGGTAGTAAGAAGCAAATGCTTATATTACCTACCCCTTATCTTCCCCACCAAATACACCAATGATATAACAACAATTGTAATGACATTAATAATAACAGTTATGATATAAGAATAGCAACAATAACACAAAGTTAACTAGACACACTATTCCCAATCTCCCGCACCACTCATACCCCACCCTCCTCATCTCTGTATTTTGCCAGGATTGTTTCTTTGTATCTAAACCTGAACAAGTGAAGAGTTGGTCACCGTTCGATCTCGTCTTGCAAACCGTTCCAAAGCTTGACTCCACATTCAGACACACACATACTTTTCCTGGTGGTTCTCACCTTTGGGATTATGAATTCACTACAGCCCCTTAAGTTATAATTTCCCTTTTTCAGAATGAATAAATTATGGATGTTTTCTGGCACTGTTTTTGTTGACCTTAAAAAGCAGTTGTGCAGTGAAGAATTTTACTAAATCATCTAATTTGAATCATTTGGACTGCAGGAATAAAATATTCGTATGATCTCGATATCCTACCCTGTGTATGGTTCTAATTGCACCTTTTTTCTTCTTTCTACATTTTCCAAAAGTTAGTCAAACTTTACTTTATTTATCTTTATAGAGCATATTATTTTATGAAATGTTTGTTTTTTTCGTACAAAACAATAGAGGTTACTTATACAAGCCTAAAACATACTTATATAAACCTACAAAATATACATACAAAATATAGCACACAATATTTTTTACAGCTCGCCACCGTGCCGCTGTGGTATTGTACTTGTTGCACTTGTTGACATGGTGTGCTCTTGCAAGTAACACAAACAGCTGAAAATATGTGGCTAAATTGAATATGTTTCTTTGCATAGTACAGTCTTCAGCATCCATCTTTCTCTCCAGAAACAACTGGCGACTCTTCTGACAGATCTCGCCTGCATCAGTTCAGCTCTAATCATTTACGAAAAGCTGCAGCTATGGGAAGATGTTATCATATGCTACGAGAGACTCGGCCAACACGGCAAGGTATGCAAACTCCTATTTTCATTCATAACGTATACTTGAAATCAGCAATTTTGACCAACGGAAATTGCATTCGCTTTCATTTTATACGCTGCTTATTAATGCGGCAAGCAACTTGGGTGTGTGATTTGTGAATACGACCATGTTGTTCCAGAAAATGCTCTTCATGAATTTGAATAAAGACATTTTTTCCCACCCGCTGGAGAAGTCGACCAAAAAACAAACGTGTAAATCATAGACGATAATTAAATTTTGCACAAGGCATTACAAGCAAGGGCGAGCTAGAGAGGGGACTTTTATGGAAAGCTGGTGGGTCAGGAATTCAATTGAAGTGTTTTGATTATAAAGCCTTAGAAAAATAAGGTTTCATTTGAATTATACAGATATGATCACCAAAACTAAAAAGATTGCTTATGCGATATGGGTAGTTGTTTCGGAATATTTATTGTATGTTTAAATTGTGTTGTCCATTAAATCTGTTATTCAAGAAAATACATTTGTCAAAACAAAACTTTATTCAGAATGTATTCCAATAAGTATTAGAGGGAGGGATAGGGAGAGAAAGAGAGAGGGAGAGAGAGAGAGGAGGGCGTGGGGGAAGAAAGAGGGAGGGAGAAGGAAGAGAGAAAGGGAAGATAGAGAGAGGGAAGAGAGAGAGTGAGTAGGGGGGAAAGGAGGAAAAGAGATAAAGAGAAGGGGGGTAGAAAGGCAGAAAAGAGAGAGGGGGGAAAAGGAGGAAGAGAGAGAGGGGGGAAGAAAGGAGGAAAAGAGAGAGAGGGGGGGGAAAAGCAGGAAAAGAGAGAGGGGGGAGAAAGCAGGAAAAGAGAGAGGGGGGAAGAAAGGAGGAAAAGAGACAGGGGAGGAAGAAAGGAGGAAGAGAGAGAGAGAGAGAGAGATGTGAAGAAAGGAGGAACTGAGGGGGGGAGAAAGGAGCAAAAGAGAGAGATAGAGGGGGTGTGAAGAAAGGAGCAAAAGAGAGAGGGGGTGTGAAAAAAGGAGCAAAAGAGAGAGAGAGAGAGGGGGGGGTGAAGAAAGGAGCAAAAGAGAGAGAGGGGGTGTGAAGAAAGGAGCAAAAGAGAGAGAGGGGTGGTGTGAAGAAAGGAGCAAAAGAGAGAGAGGGGGGTGTGTGAAGAAAGGAGGAAATGTGAAGGGGGAGAAAGGAGGAAAAGAGAGAAAAGAAAGAGGGGGAAGAAAGGAGGAAGAGAGCGAGACGGGTGGAAGAAAGAGAGAGAGGGAAGGAAGAGAGATAGAGGGGGGGTTGAAAGGAGGAAGAGAGAGAGCGAGAGTAACCCTAAACACACTACCTTTTTGCACACAGAATACGGTACTCAAAATGTTATTACCAAATCATGTTCACAACATGGGTGACTCTCATGTGCCTCGCACAAACTATGGTGAGGTAAATGGGATACACAACCAAGTTGTGCTTCTACTAATGTTGAAAATCAAAAAAGTAATCCAATGAGGATCATAAATTCTTTGAATATTTCTAACAATTTGTGTGGGCGGATTGAATAATACTCAAAATGTTATCGCCTATAAATCCTCACAACATACCTCGCACTCATTACAGTGAGGCAAAGAGCATACACAACCAAGTTGTGCTCCTACTAATGTAAAAAATCAAAATATAAGGATAATGATCGCAAAAATTTTGATAATTAAAAATATTAGGATGTTGTGGATACAAGTCTGTCAGCCATTAGTGGGACCTCCACTATAATAGTTAACAGTTTTAAGCAAGCAATAATAAAATTCAAGTTACTATAGGCTGTAAATTGGTAATACTTGACATAAAGCAGTGCTTCTCGATTATTTTCTGTCATGGAAAAATAAAACTTGACGCAATTTTAAACAGCTTGATCAAACAAAATTGTCAAATATATTACCCCATATTACATCATGATGAATAATTAGTGTATAAGAGGGCCACTTATTGATAAATGTAACCGTTACCTGGCTGGTCACTAGAAGAAAGCAAAGATACTAATCAATATTGTTCTTTTTGCCAAGATAGGATTGGTCAATTTCCTACATTTAAGTGTGTAATAATTAAAAAAAAGAAAGGTTTCTATCCCTAGTGGTTTTTGGATCATAATCCCCAGGATAAACAAGGGTTCACTGTACATCAAATGCTATAGATTGAGACAATCAACAATAAAAAAGAATAATAACACAGAAAAGTGTATTGAAATGTCCTGTCGTATATAGTTCTCGCTCTTATTTCTGTTTTATTAGAATATAACACAATTGTCTTTATTGTCATTGATTTCCGTGTGGTGAACCATTGTATGCAACAAGATTAGACATGGCACTCCGGGGTAAACGTGTAATAAAGAATTCTAAAGAGAAAAATGAGATCAAAATCTGTCAGAATAAGTAGGCAAAGATACTGCTAACATATTGCTTAGAGACTGGCCCAAGTTATAATAATAGTGCATTGTAACAATGGTGCAATGATGACTCGTCACCTACTCTAATTTCGGTTAATAAACCAGTTATTAGTTTGTAAAATTTTAGAATCAACCTAAATCTGTGTTGGTTTCACACTATAATACACAAATCTTAATGACCCTTCAAATAAATGATGAGAGGGGTCATCGAATAAGCAAAGAAAAAACAAATTTAGACGTTTTCCAGTTCGGAAAATCCCAAATATATGGATATGCGCTTTAAGAACATGCTGGTTCAGCAATCCACAGTCGATCCAATTCCTACCGGGACCTTGATGTGGTTCCCTATGACAGCAACCTTTTTGGTGTGGAGTGCCACTTTCAAAAGTTCTTGTAAATCAGAGTGTCACACCAAGATTAATGACTCGCACAACATTTTTTTTATATCCAACTGAACTGTATAGACATTGAAATTGTATAACTGACCAATTTATTTTCCACTATCCTTGTTCATCAATAAACTAAAAAATGAATGTGAGCAACATGTGGAATGGCCTGTAGACACAAGAACCACAACCACAAGAATCAACCACTCTTCATCAGCAATGAACTATAATCAAAAAACAAGTGATATGGACCGCTACCATACTATTCACCAATGAAACCCTATTGCAGAAAATACCAAAACTTGAATTGCACACACGCTTCTTTAATGTATTTGCCATTTTTAAAAGGTTTTCTGTCCTTTGCCATGCAATGAGCAATGTGATAACTTGCTTCAGTGGTGGTGTTTTTAGCAGTGACAAAGGTTTTCAGGGTCCGTGTTTGTTTGCCGTACCTGAACACAGCGCGTTTTAATGTCTCCGCCTTGTCAGACTCCTGCTTGAATTCATGTTCATGTTTCGTCTCGTAATCATGTTTAACAGGCACAAAGCTCTCGAGGCATCATGCACAAACAGCATGGTCTTTTTCTCGTACAAAGCCACAGTCATCTATCCACGCTGGCTTAAAAGAATGAGATTTTTTCGCACAAGGAGCTGTCGTGATTCATTCTTTTATCGCGCGCCTGTGTTTCGTTGGCTGGGTTAATACACAGCTCTCTCCTCCTCTCCTCGTCGACACATGCTCACACACGGAGAAGAGGAGGGCGGGCGCTACCTTAATGCCTCCAAACAACACGGTGCGCAATTGAAAATGTCTAAATTTCAGGTTAAAATGCACATTTTTTTTGAAAAAAGAATCATTATTTTGCCGTGCCCTCGTGTGCCACTGCTGGCACGCGTGTCATAGGTTGCCAACCCCTGCCCTATGATGAATCAGATTCTTGTTGGATTCCTGGTCTGGGTAGCTCACCACTCAGATCCCTGAGATTTCCAATTGTCCAAGGAATTTGTGAATTTTCTTGGAAGATAAAAAAAAAAACCTCCCCTTGTCTCTATGTCTTAGATTTTTAATTTACGAGGACAAAGCTGACACGTGTTTTCCCCCACCCGCTCAGGCCGAAGAGATCGTCCGGCGGGAATTGGAGAAAAAGGAGACCCCCAGTCTGTACTGTCTGCTCGGAGACATCCTGAGGGATCACCAGTATTACGACCGTGCTTGGGAACTGTCAGGCCGTCGTAGCGCCAGAGCTATGCGCTCCAAGGCCCTGCTCTATCTCCGCAACAAACAATTCCAGCAGTGCGTCGACTGCTTCGAACAGTCACTCAAAATCAACACCCTGCAGGTATAAGTTATCGTTACGCTTCATAGGAAACACACCGTCGAGCGGTTGATTGCGAAGGCGACTATAAATCTGTGAAGAAAATCCAGATTTGAACCGAAGGCGTACGTTGTGTGTGCAGCTCGGCGTTTGGTTCGCCCTCGGCTGTGCCTACTTGGCCTTGGAGAGCTACGAGGGCGCGGCCAAGGCTTTCCAAAGATGTGTGGGACTGGAGCCAGATGTGAGTACCAAGATAAACACACCGATGAAACGTTACAGCGGTCGTCCGAAAGAAAAACACGAGAGAGGCATAAATCTCTCGCTTTACAACACGCTTCTTGTCAGTCCTCCCTCATATCTCTCTCTGCACACACTGTCTCGCGTCTAGACCGAAGAAAAATAATGTAATCCCTTTTGAGGAACCACTATAAATATTTTGGAACGCGATATTGCAGCAATATAGGAAGTGTATTAACCGTTACTTGCCTGTGGACGAGTTTGCTGTCCTGTTTAAAAGGGTCTTAAAACGTGTGTACAAATTTTGCATTGGGACACGAAATCTTTTTGTATTTTTCAGTTTTAAATCTTGAATATTTTTGGCCGTGCTCTTGAAGTCATTGTTGTAAGAGAGCAGCATCGCTGCTGAACTTTATAGACATTTTTTAGATAGATAGATAGATTCTTTATTCATCCCTGTAGGGAAATTCACATTTCCAGCAGTATCCTTTTGTTGTAAATTAACAGGATGGCCTCAGGGTGCTATGTTGTAGTTTAGCAACAGCGGAGTAGATGAAGTCACACGCTAGGCTAAAAGTTTGACGTCCCTGCAGCAGATGTGCCCAGGGTTACACCACCTCGTATTCACGTAGATAGCGAGTCTGCCTCCTCTCCGCTTCCTGCAGGCTTTTGTGTCTCTGTCTGTCCTAACAGTGCTATGTTGACAATGGAAAGTGCAAAAGTGCAGGGATAAAAAGGCCCATAGATAAATTATTTTGAAAGGGCAGCAATAGAAAAAGTGAATAAGCCTACGTTATGTAGCTCCACGTTAGCGTCCGGGATGCTAGACATGACAATTGGTGTGGACATTCAGAGATACTATTAAAACCTTTTTTTTATGTTCATACAGCTTCATATACGGTAGAAATCCTTGTTCAAACTTTTTGAGTTGCAGGCTGAAATGGGTTCAAAAATTGGTAGGGTGGGGGGAAAGGAGTTTTTTGCTTCTTTGTATATTCCCATACAGTCTTGAATCCAATACTTCAGTAGCTGATGAGGAAAAAACATAACGTAGGCTTATTCACTTTTTCTATTGCTGCTATTTCAAAATAATTTATCTCCATTTTTGGGGCTGGGTTCTTATTATTCCCCCTGCATTTTTTGTACTTTCCATTGTCAACTTTCCATGGAAAAAAATGAAAAAGGACCAAAACATTGGAACTCTTTTGCTGCAACAATAAGCAATGGATACATAAAAGATAGACGTACACGTTGTATTTTATTTTTCATTCCTCCATAAATATTCCATTTGATCAAATTTGTTTAAAAATGAAAAAGACAGAAAAAAGGAAAGATAAAAGAAAGCAAGGGAGAAAAGAAAAAGAGAGAAAGCGGGGAAAGAGAGCAAAACAGTGAATTAAGAGAAAGAAATGGAAACAGAAAACAAGTCTGTGAAGCCCTTTGAGACTCTTTGTGATTAAGGGCTATACCACGTCTGCCCGGACGCCCGGGGTGTCCATCTTTTATGTCAGGCGTACAACTTACAAAACGTCTCCGCCCGGGTGGCCGACAACTTTTTAATGGAAAAAAAAATATATATATTTTCGTTTGTTTTTTCCCCCAAATCAAAAGTTTGCTTTATTCCGATTTCGAAATCTTCGTTCGGTTTGGAAATGTCGGTTCTTTTGGCAATTTGCATGTTTGGCAGCCAATCAGAAGCCTGCATCGAATAACTTTGTGCTTCTGGGCTTTCCTGAGCCTAATAGGGTCGTGCATTTGCATATTATTTTCCAAAGTAGACGCACAAAGAACCAAGAAAAATGGATAAGTGGTTAGGAATCAAACCGAAACCTCAGCCCTAGAAGAAGGATTCAAAAGAAGCCAACAAAATTGATGACGTTACAAAATGTTAAATGTACATTAAAAGCTTCAAGGAAAGAGGAGTTCACGTGGCTTGTGGCAGACGACGCAACGGAAACATTGCAGGAATGAAGACGAGTACATACAGGTACATACTGATGGCAGATGGAAAACAGCCATGTCATATACATGCAATGAATGTTACAAGTAGATTTATAATAAACTTAATTTTAAAGTGTTGTTCAGTTATATATATTCTGATTATCAATCCTTAATACTTTGCAACAATGTTCTTTTATTTTTTGTGATGAGTCGTCTTATTGCGTTCCAAGTTGTGAAAAATGGGGCAGGCAACCTTTCAGAGTTGTCTGCCCTGGTCTCCGCTAACTTTTTCTCACGAGTTTCAGACACTGTTAAGCGCTATACAAATAAACATGACTTGACTTAAAACACTCAGCAAAGCAACACATCATGTTCCATTTTTAAGCACTAAACTTGATAAGCTTAAAAAACTCAAAATTCTATAATGATTTCTAGATGGGTTTTTTGTTTGTGAGAGGGGAGGATTGGTAACTATCTTGATTTAGAAAAAACATAAATCATAGCAAGCACAGGACAGGAAGTCACACAAAGGGACACTGGGAATAAGCACTGTGTTTTTAAACAATGTTATTCATATTATCATTATATTCTACCATCTACCATCGACCCAATCTATGTATTACTTTAAAAGCATCTGTAAATTCTTAGATGGCATCTTCTAATCTAAGCTTTTTTTCACTTAATGGCTTTCTGCTTTTAGAATGCAGAGGCCTGGAACAACCTGTCGACTGCATACATTCGCCTTCAAAATAAGTAAGTGAGATCCCACAGGATACCCAAATGGCTTGTGTAAATATGTGTGGGTGGTTGTTTGTTTGGGTCCCTTAACCACTAGGGTTGTTGTGGCACCATTTCCTGTGGTGTATCTTGGGCGCCCATTCCTCTCCAAGCCAACAAATGTGCAACAAATCATTGACTCATCGGAATTTCACCGAATATCAAATGAATCGCCAGCTATTTAAATAACTGACTAATTGTTTAATGCATTTTTAGATCAACGCTTCTGGTTCTCAACAGTAAATGATCACTTTAACGTCTGCTATTTAAGGAGACCTTCTACGTTTGTGTTGAATAAAGATGAAACGTTTTCTTAAGCCAGTAGAAAAATCTTGAATTACTATTTGGTACATTCAATATTTTTCAAGAACTCTTTCATATTGGTCAATCTCAATTTGTAGGCTTTATTAATTTTCACAAACTACTTTGTGTTCTAAAAGACCGTATTTATATTGAATAATTATGCATTTTTTGGTGATTATTTTAAAGGGGAAAGGTTCTCATCCCTGCACTGATAATTTAATCAGTTCAATTTAGAAAACTGTTGTATTTTCATCCCTTATCAGTAACTGAATAATCGTTTAATTGGTTATAGAACCCAGGACTTGAAAAACGTCCCAGTGTGAAAACGCAGCCTTTTTGTAAAACAAATTAAAAACAAATTTGAATTTGTCGCGGCCACTCTCAGAGGGAAGCACAGTGCAGAAACAGATTAGTGCAGTGGTCTCTATTTCGAGTAGGGTTCAGTACACTGATCCGGCAGGCAGCAAAGGTAGCGGTCCAAGAATTCTGTGGGCGGTACTTGTGATCCAGAAAGGGGACAAGGGGTTCGGTACACTGGGACAACAAGTCTGTGACAAGAAGGCGTAGTAAATGACAAGATAGACAACAAGCTAACACATAGCTGAGGATACAGAGTGTTTAAAGAGTGAAGAGGGAGAGGTGTGATTGGAGGGTAATCAGGACAAGTGACACCAAGTGTGGTGTTGAAATTAGAGCCAAGAAGTGAGTGATCAATTACCAAAATGATTGAAAAAGCAATTGACAGCCATTGGTCTAGGGCGCTCCTCCAGCATGATGTTTCCCTCCTCCAACACAGCTGATTGTCTCAAAGAGCTTTGCGAAGCCTGAAAGAAATAACCATCTGAATAGAGATGCATACAAAATATATGGAGAGTAGGTGTGCTTGAGAGCTAGTCATTTTAAATAAAATTATGGGCGGGTATTTATGACCTAAGGGAATATTGTCAATTATATCCCTTCATGTCTATTGATAACCGGTCATTGGTAAAACTGTGAGACATCAATGTCAAAACAGTCATGTTTTTGTCTTTCTTTTAAAACATTTTCGTCCAGGAATAAGGCCTTCCGCACCCTCCAAGAAGCCCTGAAATGTAATTACGAACACTGGCAGATTTGGGAAAACTTCCTGGTTGTCAGTGTTGACGTGGGCGCCTTCGCTGAAGCAATCAACGCCTACCACCGCCTGATGGATCTAAGGGACAAATACAAGGACGTCCAGGTAAAGAACAAACTTCCCCTGACACTTTCATTAAGTCTACTACAATTGGCAGCGAGGGGTTTGATATTTACTCAAGATCAGTATCCTGCTGTCTGGCATGCGGGTGCCGAATGCGTGATGTGTCTTAGTTTCTGTCAAGCAATTGGTCTTCGCCAGATTCAAGTCAGTTGTACTGTGAATATTGAATTTATTGATATGCCTTTCTGTTACGAGTCATGTTTATTTTGTATAGCCCTTAATCACAAAGAGGCTCAAAGGGCTGCACAGATCAAAGACTATTGCAAACTACAGACTATTATGCCACATCCCCTGATCTAAAACCAACATGAGGGCAAGGAAAAACTCAAAAACCTCAACATGAGGACAGTCAAGTCATGTTTATTTGTGACGCCCTTAATCACAAAGAGTCTCAAAGGGCTGCACAGACACCAGACTATTGCAAACTACAGACTATTATGCCACATCCCCTGATCTAAAACTAACATGAGGGCAAGGAAAAACTCAAAAACCTCAACATGAGGACAGTCAAGTCATGTTTATTTGTGACGCCCTAAATCACAAAGAGTCTCAAAGGGCTGCACAGACACCAGACTATTGCAAACTACAGACTATTATGCCACATCCCCTGATCTAAAACTAACATGAGGGCAAGGAAAAACTCAAAAACCTCAACATGAGGACAGTCAAGTCATGTTTATTTACGACGCCCTTAATCACAGAGTCTCAAGGGGTTGCACAGATCAAAGACTATTGCAAACTACAGACTTATGACACCATCCCCTCATCTAAAACCTACATGAGGGCAAATAATACACTACAACTACTATTATATTGTTACTATGTTATCGTGTTATTACCAAGTTGTAATTGTCAGGAGTGGGGCTAAATGGGCTCAGTTAATCACAAATTTTGAAAAAGTACCAGGAATTTGTTAAATATCAATTGTATATATAAAAACTCTTGTCATGTTAATACTTTTCTTATCCGAGTAAGAAAACAAATATCCCCAAAACACATATTTTCCCTATACAACAATTTGAAAAATGGAGGCATTTACAGTTAATGACTCATGAAGGGAGCTGTAAAGAATTTTGAACATTTTACTCGCAGCCGCTACCTCTGGCTTGTGTCATTATTGCAGCCTTTGTCATGCGTGTAAGTGTGTGCATGTTGACAGAATCAAGACTGATGTTAAATCAAAAGAAAACTGGATATTGGACATGACAGAGAGAGCACAAATAGAACTCATTACAAGAGATTTGTATTGTAATAAATTCAACATAGAGACTGGATTGCTCAACCAAACGTGGTAAATTAGCGAAATGTTGTGGATGTGTTGGGGCAACTTGTCATGTCATATTTTTTTGTGACGCCCTTTATCACAAGGAGTCTCAAAGGGGCTTCACAGACCACAAAATGTTGAAAACTACAGACTATTATGACATCATCCCTTGATCTAAAACCTACACGAGGATGAGGGAAAACTCAAAAACCTCAAGTCATGGTTAATTGTGACCCCCATAATTACAAAAAGTCTCAAAGGGCTGAACCAGACCACAGAATATTGCAAACCACAGACTATTATTACACCATCCCCTAATCTAAAACCTACATGGGGGCAAGGAAAAACTCAAAAACCTCAGCATGAGGAAAATAAAGAAACCTTGAGAAGGGACCGCACACTAGGTATTCCCTCTTCCAGGATTAATACTGAGTTACAATGCCAGTTGGAATTAAGCTCGGGCATTTATTGGATATCTTCTCTCAAATTTTTTTTGTTATGAAATCACTTAATTTTTGGGGTATTTTCACTTGGTGCATGTTCCAAAAGTAGTAATGCAAGGGTAAATGCAGTGCTGGGATACATGTTTTTTTTTCTCTACTGTTTCTACAAACACTTCATGTTAGTGCGTAAACACCTGTACACAATTGCAAACTTTACTTTGATAACAGCTTGGTGTTTTACTTTTTGTTATTTTGTAGTGCGAAATGTTATCAAATACCTTACCTTACAAGCAACTGTAAAGCAAATGATTGTCTGTCATAGTAACAACACATAACAGAAATTATTTTACTTTCAACTTTTCCAAAGACACTTCAAACGATGCACCCCACCTTTAAAGTTGCTGTCCGAAATTTGAAAATGTGTTTCTCTCTGCCGCCATCTTGTGACTTAATTTCATGATTGCAAATTTTTAGACACGCTAAAAATAAACTTTTTGTTTTATCTCCTTGCGGGGTATGGGTTGGCTTTTGGACTGTATTTAAATACGCGCCTTTTCTCTCTTTCACCATTTTCATGTTCCACAAAAAAATGCTCCACCTCTGCCCCTCCCCTCTTTCTACCTTCCAAATGTGTTGCAGGTCCTGAACACAGCTGACAAAAGATAAGAGCAGATAGGGTCGGTGGAAAAATAATGATAAAGGCTCTTTGAACTCTGTTTGGCATTGTTAACACCTACTTGATAAAGAAAATATTTTACTTTTAACTTTTCTAAGGACACTTCAAACGATGCACGCCTCCTTTAAAGTTGCTGTCCGAAATTCTAAAATGTGTTCTTTTCTGCCGCCATCTAGTGGCTTAAATTCACGATTGCACATTTTTAGACACGCCCCCAAAAAACTTAAAAAAAAAAAAAAATTTAGGGGCTTGGGTTGCCGTTTGGACTGTATTTTTCTTACTTTCACCATTCTCATGCTTCACAAAAAAACTGATGATGATAAACATGAAATCATGCCCCACCTCTGCCCTCCCCCCTATCCTCCTTCCAAATGTGTTGCAGATCCTGAACATAGCTGATAAAAGCAGATAGGGTCGGTGGAAAAATAATGTTAAAGGCTCTTTGAACTCAGTTTGGCATTGTCAACACATACTTAATAACATTAAAGTAAATTAACATGACTTATGCTCTGGAAAAGACTAATCACAGATCACCTTCAACTAGCAAGTGTCAAAATGATAACGAGGTAGCCTTAACTATTTTCCTTTGTTTTTGACGAAATATTTCCATTGCAGGTCTTGAAAATCCTCGTTAGGGCTGTTGGCGAAAATGTCTCGGACAGCCAAGGTGAGCTACCCGCATCCCTGCGGGCAAAACTGAAGGAACTTCTGGGCCGGGTCAGTTCCTGCCACAGCAACGACGCCCAAATCTGGCATCAGTATGCCGTCCTGTACGGGGGCGGCCGTAGCTCCAACGCTGAAGACAATGAAAAGGTTTGCGCATTTACGTTTCTGCACGCTCACAAAATGAAAGTTGCTTTGTATGGAAACATCATGATTGGGGCTTTTTAGGCCCTGCAATTCTTGACCAAGGCCCATCGCTGTGATCTTCAAATCGGTGGCTGGGAAAAGGAGCCGTGTCTGTTCAAGGAGGTGGTTAAAAGAGCCATCACTATTGGTCAATGTAAGTAGAGAGTTTTCACAGAATCATTTTTAATATTAGGGCGGCGCAGTGGTTAACGTGTGTGCGGGACAGTTCTGAGGTCGTGAGATCGAACCTCCCTGTGTGGACTTTGCATGTTCTACCTGTGCTTGCGTGGGTTTCCTCCATGCACTCTGGTTTCCTCCCACATTCCAAAAACAAGCATAATAGGTGAATTGGCCGGTCCAAATTGTCCCTAAGTGTGAATGAGCGAGTGAATTGTCTGTCCCTGTGTGCCCTGCGATTGGCTGGCAACCAGTCAAGGGTGTCCCCTGCCCACTGCCCGAAGACGGCGGGGATGGGCTCCAGCACCCCCGCGACCCTACTGAGGATAAGCGGTGCAGATAATGAATGAATTTTTAATACAGGAGGACCCTAGGATCCGTTCTGAGGTGGGATTCTTTAGGTTAAATTGCTTTATGTCAGCTGGGAGAAACTGATCCCATTCCTGTTAACTTGTGTTTTCCACATATTTTACATATTTTTGACTCTTTTAAAATTGTGTACGGCTTATTTTTCAAGAAACTTTTTTTTTTTCAGAAATATATTTTTTAAATTACTTTTATTTATTTTTTATTTTTTAGAGCTATTTCGTCTTTCCCATTTTAGCTCTTATCCTGAGGGTCTCAGTCACTGGTAGTAGATGACAGCATCATCTTAGATTAATGAAATTGTCGCGGTACACTAGCAAATGTTATCCTCTATCATCGATTTATTTGGTAAATAAAATAAACTTGTTTAAATGAGTTATATGTTTTTATTCTACATAGTCTGTCCTGCTATGAGTAAGTAGGTGCTGTGTTGTGTTTATAAGGGTTTTTTGTCGCCTAATAATATCAAAAGCGCTATAGAAATGCAGACCATTTACCATTTATTTCAATGTGAAAACATTTTAAGCTAAGAATTACATAACTTGGGAATCTTTTCTATTATTGTGTGTCTTGTTTCCATAGTGACCATAGATTGCAGTAAGACAAAATCCAACTCTGCCGAAGCTCTTCAAATGCTTTCCTCGGCTCACCTCAGCCTGAGGGGCTTGGCGACCAAAGCTAAGGTAATATAAATCAGATTCAGATATACTTTATTGTCATTCTTGTACGAAATGTCGATACATCTGACCCGCAGAGTTTCCTTGAATGTGCAGATATAAATAAAATGTTGTATTGAGTTGGAGTATTGAAGTACTAATAATATACTAAATAGTTATAGCTATGTATAGTATTATACAGTAGTGCAAAGACTGCAAGAGGAGCAGCTAACCAGATGTGCAAAATGGGCAGTCAGGTAAACAAGTCACTATACAATAACAATAACACTGGAGTACGAGTGCAAAGGAGAACAGATGTGCAAAGGAGTGGCTAGGTATAAAAATCGCTCCGTAATCAGCACTATCGCATTTCTCCTTAGTAGAGTGATGTCACCGCGTGGCATCACCAAACCCGACGTCATCGTCTTCAGTAGATAATTACAGCCTGCGCATCTGGCGTCTTCAAACCGCCGCAGTTTTTATTTAAGTGTCGTCTTTTACGTTGTTTTGCAGCAAACTCACACCGACGCGACGTCGGGTGAAATGCACGCCGAGCTGCGAGATGATGTCGCCGATCTCGGGCGTCTCGTCGAACAGCTGCAGGAGCTGCGAGAAAAGCTACGTGTTCAATAATCATCAGTAGCAACGCTAGATTTTTTTATTTTTTTAAATGTCTTATGTATGGATACTGTACAAATCACGTGGAAACTGCAACAATGGAATTAGAGGTAAGATCGGGCCTAAAACAATCCAGGCCCGCGGGTATTGAAGCCAAAAAACAGCTTGGGCCTGATCAATTATCATGATTTGAAGGACCAAGCCTGAAGAAAACCCAATTTTTCACAATTTTTGTTGAGTACTCCACCGCTCGAAAACAACAAAAAAGAAACCTAGAACGATAACGGGTGGATAATTAAAATTTGAATAAGAAGCCTGAACCCAAAATGAAAGGATTAAAATTATAGGCTCGGGCGTCAGCTCTTACCTCTATATGGAACGCAGATCATGAGATTTCAAACCATAAATAATCTAATGATAGGTGATAAAAGAAAACCACCGTGTTGCCTGTCTTTTTAATGAGAAATTTGCATTTTTAAATCCCCAGAAATGGAATGTGTCCTTAAAACACCTCAGAAATCCTTTAGTCCCCTTCACCCGCTTGATACAACAGAAAAAGCCTTCAGGTACTGTCTTACTGTCTTCCACTATATGCTGAGTAGGTCAATAAGAACATCTAAACTTAATTATTTCATTTTTATTACCCACAAAAAAACAGATCAGGCTTCCAAGTGTGTGCCATATATTATTGTAACATGAAAGGCACCAAGAGTTTTTGAAATGGTAAAACCGGTCTATCTTTTTATACTTTGATGAATGATCATTATTACTATCATGTAATCAGTTTTATTCATCAATAATGAAATGGTATAAAAATGAATTATTGGATAAAGCCTTGAGTGTTTTTTCTTTCTGCTGGGTAACTTATTTGTTATGAGATGCATTCAAGAATCTGTATTTACCCTTAATCCCATTTGTTGTGTTTGTTTTGGTTGATTAGTTCCTGAGTTGAGTGCTACCCTACACAGTGTCCTGGATTCCATAGCGCCCCTACGGCTTAAATCAAGATCTAAAAGATGCACACCTTGGTTTACTGATGAAACTAGATAGATAGATAGATAGATAGATAGATAGATAGATACTTTATTCATCCCCGTAGGGAAATTCACACTTTCAGCAGTCTACCCCGTTGTTTAATAACAGATGAACATGATGCCCTAGGGGTGCTTGTAGCGAAGTGGATGACGTCACGCCAGTCCAAAAATTCGACATCCCTGCGGCAGATGGAAAACTTTTCTTTGTGAAAATCCAGGGATACACCACCTCGTGTTAGCAAGTCCGCCTCCTCTCCGATTCCCCCCGGCTTTCGTGTCTCTGTTTAGCGGCGTTGAAGCCGGATTGCTCCGGGTAGCTCCGGGTGGCTACACGTTAGCGTCCGGAATGCTAAACGTGAGCCACGTTTCCGCAAAACACAGCAACTGCGCTCCCTGTGCACTTCGATGTTTTCCACCAGCCCTCGATGATCTTATTTGGTCGTGAGTTCGCATTTACCATGATTACGGATGGTACCGAAGACACTAGATGGCTTAAACAAGACTGCGGGAAATCTGAAAGAAAATGGCGTGCTACCAAGCTTGAGGTTTTCCGTCAAACCTGGTGTAAAGCAGCACTTGCCTCTGCAAAATCAGCCTAAAAGGTGATTGCGGCACAAAAGAATAACCCCAAAATCCTTTTCGACACTAGCATCGCTAACGAGGCAACAGATTATTCCAGATGGTACTACCCATTCAGACCATGACTTTGTGGTCTTCTTTAATAAGAAGATTCGACGCATACGGGAAGAGATTTCTGAAGACAATGGTGGCTGTCCAGGGATTTTTTCCCGATTTAGTGATCTGTCACTAGACAATCTTAAACAGGTGGTAAATAGGGCCAAACCGACGACTTGCCTGTTTGACCCGCTTCCGGGTTCGCCGATTAAAAGTCTTTTGGGGGTCCTTGGACCTTCAGTTCTAAATATTATAAACATATCACTCTCCTCGGGTGTAGTTCCAGCAGCTTTTGCAATAGTCTGTGGTCTGTGCAGCCCTTTGAGACTCTTTGTGATTAAGGGCCTCACAAATAAACTTGACTTGACTTTAATACTTCGTTTTCAGAAAATGTACTGTCCTTCAGAATATACTAATCACCCCCCCTGTCCCTTTATGCCCCTTTTTTTTTCAATTACTGCAATTTTTTTGCCCTTCTTGGAGAGTGGCATGACTGCTCATTTAACCTTTTTTATTTAGAAGAGACAATTTAATTAAGGCAATGTACAAACGGCAAATACTGTCTGTTTCTAATAGTTAACACTTGGAATTGACCTGGTATTTGTCTTTTTCTCATGAAGGTTCATTTCCTGGACCCGGATTCACGGGTGCACTAAAGCGTAAAGAGGACACAAAATCTAGCAGGGAAGTCAAATCCAATCGGGTAAGAGTTGAGAACATGAATCTTTTCAAAAGTATAGCGGCACAATTCCAAGTCCAGACCTCTAGAGAGCACCAAAAGCTAAATCACAACTCGAGTGACCAGCCAAAGTCAACCTTTAGGATAGGCTTCCAACCTTTATTTTGTATCAGGGTGAACCTATCTATTTTAATTCCATAAGGTTCAGCCTATGCAAACATTTGTTCTATACTCGATGCCGACTGATGTGAGAAAGGAGACACTATAAAATGTAGGTCATTTATAAGCTATAGAATAGAAGTGTGTTCTAAGCCTTGATTTAAACAGTTCCACTGAGGTTGCAAATATCCATCTTAGCTAGGCTAAGAAAATAAAATGGATAAAGTACATGTATAAATTAATAAAAACAATAATAAGAAAAAACCTGACAAATTGAAAAAACAAAATGCTAGGATATCATGGACCACTTTTAAGCTCAAATGCCAATTTTAGCTAATCTAAGAGAAATGAAATGAAAAATGAAATGAAATAATCTGCATTAATATAGCGCTTTTCAAGTCAATGACTTCCCAAAGCGCTTTACAATGTGCTCCACACTTCCCAATAGCGGCCTTGCAGCCATGTAAGGCGCTAACCTGCTTATTGGGGGTATTAGGGGTTCAGTGTCTTACCCAAGGACACTTCGACATGTAACACGGACAGTCAAGTCATATTTATTTGTATAGCCCCTTATCACAAAGAGTCTCAAAGAGCACAAGAACAAAATAACGAGTAAAATATAACAGCTATACAAAATATTTTTGTAGGAACGGGAATATTTTTAGCAAAATATGGAAAAAGCTAGCGAGCTAAAAGAATAAAAGCCATCTAAATACCAAGACCCAAAAACAGATGGCTTTTTAGAAAGGAGGCTAGAATTTAGCTTGATAACTTGCAAAGAAAAATAAAATGTCAGCTCGATAGCAAACAAAGAAATGTAAAAATGAGTCACGGACAATGGCTGCAGACATGAGTGCAAAGACGACATGGATGCCCATCGTTCCTATACGAAAAGTGCAGTCCATAATTCAAAGCTAGAACACTTTCATCTCGGTGCGGGGGAGTATTAGGGTTATTGCGTGGTGATGCGCCCTGCCATAGCCACCATGTATCCCCGCCTCTTATCGCAAATACACAAAAATACTTTCGAAAAAAAAATATATATATATATATTTACACACCTGAACCAACTCACTACGCTGTTGCAGCCTGGTCATCCTGGATTACCTCATGTTTTCTTCATTTTCCTCATGTTGAGGTTTTTGAGTTTTTCCTTGTCCTCATGTAGGTTTAAAATCAGGGGATCGTGTAATAATAGTCTATAGTTTGCAATAATCTATGCCGCCCTTTGAGACTTTGTGATTAAGGGAATCACAAATAAACATGACTTTAGGATTTTGAGTTTTTCCTTGCCCTCATGTAGGTTTTAGATCAGGGGATGGTTAATAATAGTCTGTAGTTTGCAATAATCTGTGATCTGTGCAGCCCATTGAGACTCCTTGTGATTAAGGGCTAAACAAATAAACATGACTCAACTTTCTTTCTGCAAACGATTTTGAGTTCTCCCTTGCCCTCATGTCGGTTTTAGATCAGGGAATGGTTTCATAATAATCTGTGGTTTGCAATCATCTGTTGACTGTGCAGCCCTTGAGACTCCTTGTGATTAAGGGGGCCACAAATTAACATGACTTCACTGTCCTCATTTTGAGGTTTTTGAGTTTTCCCTTGCCCATGTGTAGGTTTTAGATCAGGGGATGCTGTCATAATAGTAATAATCAAAAACATGTTATTACTGTGTAGTTACCATGTTATTACCAGTTTGTTATAGATGTTGGGTTATAATAGGCTAAGCCCACAACCAAAACATCTGCCTTGTGCAAGAGCACTGATTTACTTCCATAGATTATAGGCTAATTGGAAAAAACATTGATCATGTATTTGATTACGTCAATGATTTCTCTTGTTAAATTTCCTAGAAAATTACAAAGAATCATCTCTGGCGAGCTATTTACTGAACTGGCGCCACATTGGTGGCCTCTGTTATAGAGAATACCTCCAAGAAACTGTAAATGGTGTTTTTATTGGGAGTATGTTTTTACAAATTGCTAATTCTAAAAATATGTATTCAAACCATTTTACGTGTACTTTCCCATCGTTTTTTTTTCTTTCTAAAAAGTTGCTTTTGTTGTTGTCTGAGCCTATTTTGGCCCCCCCAAACTCATTTCTGGAGTGTGTATCATACATAGTAGCTCGAATCAGGAACAAAGAAGTAACTTTTGGCTTTAATTAGTAGTTCAATTAGTGTCTGATATCATCAGTATTTCTATGACCCATAAACCAGGAAGACTAAGATAAAGTACTGTGCTGGAGTAAATGAATCCATGTTATATCGTTAAACAAACCAATGGATGCCAATGTGTTAGGGGTTTAGGATTTTCCTCTGGGTAGCCAAGTCAAGTCATGTTTATTTGTATAGCCCTTAATCACAAAGAGTCTCAAAGGGTTGCACAGATCAAAGACTATTGCAAACTACAGACTATTATGACACCATCCCCTTATAGTGTCAACATGAAATATAGGTTATTCATATGCTATAGAATAGAAGTGTGTTTTAAGCTCAGATTTAAACAGTTCCACTGAGGTTGCAGATCGAATCTCAGGGGGAAGAGCATTCCACAGCACCTAGGTCGAACGCTCTGGAACCAGCTGATTTCTTCTTGGATCTTGGGATCACTCGTCGACCAGCATTTTCAGAGCGAAGGCTCCGGACTGGAACATAGGGGGAAATTCAATCTGAAAGATATGAGGGAGCAAGTTCATGCATGATTTTGTATACTACGAACAGAACCAACATCTTAAGCTAACAGGGAGCCAATGCAGGTTAGCTAAAGTCGGGGTCATGTGATCAAACTTTCTTGTCTTAGTCAAAAGCCTCGCTACAGCATTTTGTACCAGCTGAAGGCTCTTGATTTTGGACCCCGGGAGACCGGAGAGTAGCGCGTTACAGCAATCGAGATAGGAGGGAACAAACACATGAATTATAATCTCCGCATCCGACAGGGCGAATTTTAGCAATGTTGCGAAGATGGATAAAAGCCGTTCTAGTAATATTCTCAACATGTGTTTGAAAGGACAGATCAGAGTCAAATATGACACCTAAATTTTTGACTCAATCACTCTGGGTGGTATTACATTTGTCAATGTTCAGAGCAGTCACGACATTTAGATGGACCAATAACTAACATTTCGTTTTTTTCAGAGTTAAGGCGCAAGAAGTTGAGTGACATCCAATCTTATATCTCAGTGAGGCATGCCTTTAAATTTCCACAGTTTAGTGTGGCAGATTCCTCCAACGGAAGATATAGTTGGAAACTGATATTATACTTCTGAATAATATGACCTAATAGATAGATGGATAGATAGATACTTTATTCATCCTCGTAGGGAAATTCACACTTCCAGCAGTCTACCCCGTTGTTTATTAACAGATGAACATGATGCCCTAGGGGTGCTTGTAGCGAAGTGGATGACGTCACGCCAGTCCAAAAGTTCGACATCCCTGCGGCAGATGGAAAACTTTTCTTTGTGAAAATCCAGGGATACACCACCTCGTGTTAGCAAGTCCGCCTCCTCTCCGATTCCCCCCGGCTTTCGTGTCTCTGTTTAGCGGCGTTGAAGCCGGATTGCTCCGGGTGGCTACACGTTAGCGTCCGGAATGCTAAACGTGAGCCACGTTTCCGCAAAACACAGCAACTGCGCTCCCTGTGCGCTTCGATGTTTTCCACCAGCACTCGATGATCTTATTTGGTCGTGAGTTCGCATTTACCATGATTACGGATGGTACCGAAGACTTATAACGCCGCTAGCCGCTTCCCTAGGTCCGGCTCTTCTTCCACGATAGGCCCTTTCATCACGCCGGCACGAGAATTCTTCAGGGCAAGGAGTTGAAATTCCTTGAATACATGCATTTTTTGTGCGCTAAAACCCATGTCCATTGGATAGAAGTAATCCATAGTGTAGTTGTCAAAACGGGAAGAAAAAACACCGGAGAGCAGACAATAAAACAATAGGGCAGCTGCTGGAAAAGGCAGCCGCTCGTGGCAGCGCCGCTTAAATGCTGAAAAGGGGCCAAGTACTGAACCCTGCGGAACACCACGGGTAACACTAAAGGGCTCAGATGTCATTACACCCTATTTAACACAGTACACAGTAGCAAGAATGAAAGCTATCAAAGGGTGGCATGTTGAACAGATCCTTGAAAGGTTTATTATAAAATGTTCTGGGAACGAATGAGTAACAGACAATGGTTCCAGACAGCTATTATGTGCAGGATAATGGTTTACAAACATTCTTTACTAACAAGGCAGTCTGTGAGCTCAAACAAAACCTAAACCTTGATAAAAACAAAACTTAATGTACAGTTCTGTGGAAACTTCCACTGCACAATGACCCTGTTTCTAAACCGATTCTTGCATATGGGGTACGGTTCAAGGCCACTTTTGGCTACAAAATCAAGCAGAGCTGAAGAGTTTTATCATTTATACTGGATAAATGAAGTTGAATAACTGATTAAATACATAAAGAAGTTATAAATGACTGAAATAAATGGTAACTGGTCTGCATTTGTATAGCGCTTTTCAAGTCAATGAAGACTTCCCAAAGCGCTTTACAATGTCCTTCACACTTACCCATTCACACACTCACACACCAATAGGGAGTCAGCCTCCAAACGTTTTGAGGATAATCAAGATGCTAAATGGTAAATGGTCTGCATTTCTATAGCGCTTTTCAAGTCAATGAAGACCTCCCAAAGCGCTTTACAATGTGCTTCACACTTACCCATTCACACACACACTCTCACACCAATAGGGAGTCAGCCTCCAAACATTTTGAGGATAATCAAGATGCTAAATGGTAGATGGTCTGCATTTCTATAGCGCTTTTCAAGTCAATGAAGACTTCCCAAAGCGCTTTACAATGTCCTTCACACTTACCCATTCACACACACACACTCACACACCAATAGGGAGTCAGCCATGTCAAGTCACATTTATTCATATAGCCCTTAATCACAAAAATGTCTCAAAGGACTGCGCAGGATTACAATTGCACAATTACCTAATCTTAAACCAGCATGGAACAATGGAAACTGATATTATACTTGCGAATAATTTCAGCTCATGGAAGCAAGTAAATGCTGAAAAGAAGGGGGCCAAGTACCGAACCCTGCGGAACACCACTGGTAACACTAAAGGGCTCAGGAATTGGTTCCAAATTGATAAATTAGGGTCATAATCTTCCCTTACACTGACGGTGTTCCTCAAGAACCTGTATTAGGTACAGTACAGAAGTAGTTCCTTCTTGACTCCTGCATTGTCTTCACTAGTGGCCGGTTGCACAAATACAAGAAAAATTTCAACGACATTGAAATATTTTGTCAGCTGCCACAAGTATTTCGGCACACTCTTCTATGCCAAGGTCCATCCTCTTATTAGCTTCTTACATTCTTTTCGGTTTTTCGCAAATTGAAAGGGGACCTCATTTCTGGTCTGGCAGAGCGCAACTTCTCGTGTCTGGGACTTTGTCGAAAATGTCGGTAATTTGAGTTGAGGTCAGCGTGTCTTCTGGAAAAGTCTGCGTGAACTTCTTGCTAACTGCTTGCCCCTGTCCTTCTAGGGCAGGGGTGTCAAACTCATTTGAACTCGGGGGGGCCACACGATAGAACAAACATTCTCTCGGGGGCCGGACTAGTAGATTACAGCGAAAGAAAAAGAGAGAGGAATAAATAAGAGAGAGAGAGGGAGAGAAAAAGAGATAGGGTGGGACAAAAAAGATAGAGAGATAATGTGAGAAACAAAAGACATAAAAAGAGAAATAGTGAGGGAGGGGTAAAGAAAGAGAGCTAAAGAAAGAAATCCAAAGAGAGGAGAGAAAAGAGAGAAGGGGAGAAAGTGAAAAGAGGTAAGCGAGAGAGCGTGCAGGAAAAGGAAAAAAAGGAAGAGAAAGCAAAAGAAGTTAAAAAGAGACAGAGGAACAGAGAAAAAGAGAGAAGGGGAGAAAGTGAGAAGAGGTACGCGAGTGTGTGAGGGAAAAGGAAAAAAAGGAAGAGAAAGCAAAAGAAGGTAAAAAGAGAAAGAAAGAGACAGAGGAACAGAGAGACAGAGAGTGTGAAATAGAGTAAGAGAAAAAGGGAGAGAGAAGAGTGAGAGAGAACGTGAGAAACAATAGAGATAGATTACCGGTAATAGTGGGAGGAGGAAGAAAGAGAGAGAAAGAAAGAAATCCAAAGAGAGAGAAGAGAAGCTGAGAAAGAGAGAAAAGGAAATCATGAAGAGAAAGCAAAAGAAGGCAAAAGACAGAGAGAGAATGAGACATAGAGGAACAAAGAAAGACTGAAAGAGAGAGATAGAGAGTGAGATAAATGGAGGGGGAGAGAGAGAGAGAAAGGCAGAGCTAACGAAAGCTAGAAATAGTCACGAGAGAGGGTGAAAAGAAAGGGAGAGGAAGAAAAGAAAGGAAGAAGAGAGAAATTGAAAGACAGAAGGAGAGAAAAGAGAAGAAAGGATGAAGGGTAGGAAGAGAGAAAGAGAAAAAAGGAAAAAGGAAGTTGGAGCAAAAGAAGTTAAAAAGACACAGAGAGTGAAAGAGACAAAGAGCAACAAAGGAAGATAAAAATAGAGACACAGAGAGTGAAAGAGACAGAGACATAGAGTGGGAGAAAAAGGGTGGAAAAGAGAGTGAGAGAGATAGAGAGGAAGAAAGAAATCCAAAGAGAAATAGAAAGACAGAAGGAGAGAAAAGAGAAAAGAAAGCGCAAAGGGTATGAAGAGAGAAAGAGAAAAGGAAGTTAGAGCAAAAGAAGTTAAAAAGACACAGAGAGAGAAAGAGACAAAGAGCAACAAAGGAAGAGAAATAGAGAGACACAGAGACAGAATAGGAGAAAAGGGGTGGAAAAGAAAGAGAGAGAGAGAAATACAAGTACATTGTGAGAGGCCCCTGGCTTTGGCGACATCAAGTGTACATATTTCAACCTGCAGCTCGTTTTACTCTTTCGCTTCTCTAAACGTTGTCTCGCGGGCCGGATTCAATCGCTTAGCGGGCCTGATCCGGCCCCCGGGCCGCCCGTTTGACACCCCTGTTCTAAGGATTGGGTCCGCAGTATACATTCGGCACCGGCAAGCTGCCTCCCGTGAAGAGCGGCTCCGCCTTGTTGTTCCCTCAGCCGCTCGTTGGCCTCCAAGGCGTCCTGCAAAGACACGCTCAGTGTCTGCTTCTCCTCCAGCAGTTGAAGCTGTTTGCTCAAAGCTTCCTCCAGTTCTCGGCTTATCTTCTCAAAGACGTTCCTCTGCCTGTGGAGGGCGTCGCTGGCACGAATGGCTCGCTCTTCTGACTCGCAACGTTTCTCCTTTTCTTCTTCCAGAGCTTTTTGGAGGCGCGTCAGACTCCTGCTAGATTCCTCCTCACGTTCCGTAAGCTGGTTCTCCTTCGCACGGAGTTTCGCAGCGAGGTCCTGATTCTCAAAAACGAGGTCGTTGTTGCCGGAAGCCAGTTCTTGACAGTGCTCGGAGAGAATCCTGATCTGAGATTTGACTTTGTCGTGTTCAATCTCGAGAGCTTTGGATTTGGTCTGGACACACGCGTTCTCGAGTTTCAGGGAGTGGATCCGGTTCTGGAGACCATCGGAGGAGGTCAAGGCTTCTTTTTGTTCGTAACTCAGGACCGCGATCGCCTTGACGTCGGTTTGGTGACGCAGGAGCAACTTCTTCACGTTTTCCTGTTCGTCCCGTAAGGAAGTTCTCAAGATCTTCTCATTGGTGAGACTTTTCTCCAAAGCCGTCGTCGACTCGGAGAGCTTTTGACTCAGAGTTTGCAACTTTCGTTCCATTTCCTGCTCCGTCTCAGAGATGCTACGACTCTCCTTGGTTTCTTGGAGTTCTTTCAGAGAAAGGTCCTTCTGATTCCGAGCAACCTCCAGATCCCGGCGGAGATCTTCTCTCTCGGAGACCAGCTGGGTCACTTTCTCATGCAGGGTGGAAATAGTAACCCCGTTCGCTTCAATATCCTGTCGAAGAGACTTGGTCTTGAGGAGCAAGGATGTGATCTCACCGTCTTTTTCCACATCTTCTTCCCGCATCTTGGTAAGCTGGTCCTTGAGGTTCTGGACCCGATCGCTTGTTGCTCTTTCCAGCTCTGCCATTTCCTTTTCATGTTGACCCAACGCTGCCTTCAAGTCATTCTTGAGGGACTCCATCACCTTCTTGTCTTTGCCTTGTTTGGTTGTCACCTTATGGAGTTTGTTGGTCAGTTTGGTGTAGCCGCACTGTTGCCTCTCTAAGATCTTGCAAAGATTGTCCACGTATCTTCTCATGAGCTCCATTTCGCTGCGAAGGCCATCTTTCTTGTCTCTTTCGCTTTTCAGCGTTCTCACAAGAGTCGCGTTGGATTTTTGCTCTCGCCTTAGAGATCTTCTCAGCAGATTTTGATTGTGTTGTTCCTTCTCTGGAGCTTTCTTCTCCACCTTAGGATATTTCTTGTGCTGAGACACTTCAGGTTCATCTCGTTCCTTGCTGGAGATAGTGTTGGAGTCTTGGGACCTGGAGGAAGCCGACAGATTTTCACTATTCTCGATCTCCTCTGGGATGGTGTCTTCAGAGGAATCTCCCATTGTGAGGAACCTTCTTTTGCATTCCATTTTTCAAATGGGGACGTCAACCAGCTGAATAAATATGTCAGCCCGGTAGCTTTTTTTATTGGGGAACATCTCATAAAGAGACCTTTTCTCCATCATGTTCCAAACATGGGACGCATGTCAAGTCCTTTACGATGCTCTTGGCTCCTATGAACTGACAATTTGAAGCATGTGTTGCATTTCAGACCGTCGGAGAAAATAAACAATACTCCATTATGATGTCAAAAAGGAGATCATAGAAGACTTTGAAATGAGGTACAGACACACCCAAAAACCTTGAAGGTCCAACCCACAGTCCTTGTAAAGTAGATGTCAGCGATTCAATGAAGAGTGTTTTCATAGTTCCTGTGTCCAAGTTTGGTAAGCCCCTGTTTGAGTTATTTAACAAATGCTAGGAGAAATAAAGACGAAAGAGAAAAAAAGGGGAAGAGATAATGAGAGAAAAGAGAGAAAGAAATAGGATAAGTGAAAGAAAAAGACAAGATAAAAACAAGAAAGACTAAGAAACCGAAGGAGAAATAAGAGAGAAAAGACGAAGCGTATAGGAGGGGGAAAAAAAGCCAGAGAATGGATACAAAGAAATAGTGAAAGACGTAGAAAGAGAAAGGAATAGAGAGGGGAAGAGATGAGGGGGGGAAAGGAAACGAAAGAAAAATGAAAAAGTAAGAATAGAGATCGAGAAGAAAGAGAATAGATAAAAAGAAATGAAGAGAAAGGAATATAAAGGGGAAGAGATAATGAGAGAAGAGAAAGAATTGGGATAAGCGACAAAGACAAAAAAAAATGAGTGAGGAAACGAAAGAGAAATGAAAGAGAGAAAAAGACTAAGAATAGAGGAGAGGGAGAAGAAGAGAGGCAATAGATAAAAAGACGTAGAAAGAGAAAGGAATAGAGGGGAAGAGATAATGAAAGAAATGGGATAAGTGAGAGAGAAAGACAAGTAAAAAATGAGAGAGTGAGGAAACGAAAGAAAAGTGAAAGCGAAAAAGAAAGTAAGAATATAGCTAGAGAAGAGAGAGAATAGATAAAAAGAAATAAAGATAAAGGAATATAGAGGGAAGAGCTAATGAGAGAAAAGAAAGAAAAGAGAGAAAGAATTGGGATAAGCGACAGAAAGACAAGAAAAAAAATGAGTGAGGAAACAATAGAGAAATGAAAGAGAGAAAAAGACTAAGAATAGAGGAGAGGGAGAAGAAGAGAGGCAATAGATAAAAAGACATAGAAAGAGAAAGGAATAGAGGGGAAGAGATAATGAGAGAAAAGAAAGAAATGGGATAAGTGAGAGAGAAAGACAAGAAAAAAATGAGAGGGTGAGTAAACGAAAGAAAAATGAAAGCGAAAAAGAAAGAATAGAGCTCGAGAAGAGAGAATAGATAAAAAGAAATAAAGAGAAAGGAATATAGAGGGGAAGAAATAATGAGAGAAAAAGAAAAGAGGGAAAGAATTGGGATAAGCGACAGAAAGACAAGAAAAAAAATAGCGAGGAAACAAAAGAAATGAAAGAGAAAAAGACTAAGAATAGAGGAGCGGGAGAAGGAGAGAATAGATAAAAAGAAATAAAGACATAGAAAGAGAAAGGAATAGAGGGGAAGAGATAATGAGAGAAAATAAAGAAATGGGATAAGTGAGAGAGAAAGACAAGAAAAAAATGAGGGTGAGGAAAAGCAAGAAAAATGAAAGCGAAAAAGAAAGTAAAAATATAGCTAGAGAAGAGAGAGAATAGATAAAAAGAAATAAAGATAAAGGAATATAGAGGGGAAGAGATGATGAGAGAAAAGGGGGGAAAAGAGAGGAAAAAAACAGGATAAGTGAGAAAGACAAGAAAAAAATGAGAAAGAGTGAGAAAAAGAAATGGAGAAAGAAAGAGAAAGGAATAGAGAGGGGAAGAGATCATGAGGGAAAAAATGGAGAAAAGAGAAAGAAATAGGATAAATGAGAGAGAAAGACAAGAAAGTGAGAAAATGAAAGAGAACTGAAAGAGAAAAAGGGGGAGAAATAAAGATGTAGAAAGAGAAAGAATAGAGAAAAAATAAGAGAGGAGAAAAGGGAGCGTAATCGAAAGAGAGGAGAAAATAGAGCGAGTAATAGAAAGAGAGGAGAAAAGAGAGCGAGAGTAATAGAAAGAGAGAGTCATAGAAAAAAGGAGAAGCGACAATAATAGAAAGAGAGGAGAAAAGAGAGAGAGAGTAATAGAAAGAGAGGAGAAGACAGAAAGAAATAGAGAGGAGAAAAAAGAGAAAGAAAAAGGAGATAAAAAGGAGAAAGAAAAAGGAGAAAAAAGAGAAAGAAAAAATAGACAGAGAGGAGAATAAAAAGAGAAAGAAATCAAGAAAGAAAGAATACAGCTGCTTTGTGAGTGGCCGCTGACTTTGACGCCATCCAGTGGACATATTTAAAACTGCATCTAATTGCATACAGTACTTGCACTTCTCGCGGTGTTGTTCCGCGGGCTCGATTCTAACACTCGGACGGCCCTGATCCGGCCCGTGGGCCGCATCTTTAAAGCCCGTACCTCAAAGGCCACCGTATAGAAGTAAAACCAAACCCCGGATGTCAGCGTGCTTCAGTCTGGTGCGCAGGTGCCTGGGTGAACTTCGACTCTTCTGTCCCCCGGGACCCCTTTTTTGACAGACGGGCCACTCGCAGTGCGTGGACAGACTCCCCTTTGATGACGTCACTTCTGGAGGCAGGCACAAGCCTGGCAGCCCTTTCCATCCAGTCCACACACTTTTTGGACCAGAACACGAACAACCTCCTCACAACTCACTTTTATTCGGAACTTTTTCACCTTTTTCGATATCATTCCTCCCTTTTTTGGAGGTTTTTAGAGGACCGCGAGGAGTACCGGTGCGCTTTTTATACGAAAAGTGTCATTCCACGGAACCGAACCCCCATTTTCGAACTTTGGATTTATACCGACGCGGGCATGGATTGGACCCGCGGACTCTTCCTTTCATTGGGCTTTCTTATTTCGCTCTTATTTGTCTCCGCTAAATCCCAGAACCAGAGCGGGGTCCGGAAACTCTACGTGATCCAACCGGGTTCGGGACCCGGTTCGACAGCAGGGAACCGAATCAGTTCCATTTCGTCGCGACACGGAGCGTCCGGGCTTCCGGACTCTTATAACGTCGAACTCGGCGGCCAAGTTCGAACCCGCCGGATGGGGACCCAAAGTTCGACGGTTCAGGAGTCCATTGTTCGCCAAAGCGGTTCCGAACACCACCAACACCGGCAACTTCTCAAGCAGTCCGGGTAAGAAACTGTCAGTGCTAGCTTAATGCTAAAAAGCTTGAAAATACGTTAAAAAGACGGCAAACTTGAGTCAAAACATGGCGTCTTTTTTTTTTTTTTTTTTGGGGTAGAATGTTTATCCTCAGTAGGGTCGCGGGGGTGCCGGAGCCCATCCCAGCTCTTTTCAGGCAGTGGGCAGGGGACACCCCCATTCACACCCAGGGACAATTCACCTGACATCAGGGGTGTCAAACTCATTTTAACTCGGGGGGCCACACGATAGAACAAACATTCTCTCGGGGGCCGGACGAGTAGATTAGAGCGAAAGAAAAAGAGAGGAATAAATAAGAGAAAGAGAGGGAGAGAAAAAGAGATGGGGTGGGACAAAGAAAGATAGATAAAGAGATAAGGTGAGAAACAAAAGAGAAATAGTGAGGGAGGGGAAAGAAAGAGATAAAGAAAGAAATCCAAAGAGAGGAGAGAAAAAGAGAGAAGGGGAGAAAGTGAGAAGAGGTAAGCGAGAGAGCGTGAGGGAAAAGGAAAAAAAGGAAGAGAAAGCAAAAGAAGGTAAAAAGAGAGAAAGAGACAGAGGAACAGAGAAAAAGAGAGACAGGGAGGGTGAAATATAGTGAGATAGAGTGAGAGAAAAAGGGAGGGAAAGAAAGAAAAAAGAAAGATAAAGAAAGAAATCCAAAGAGAAACAGAGAGAGAAAAAGAGAGGACAAAAAAAGAGAGAAGGGGAGAAAGTGAGAAGAGGTAAGCGAGAGAGCGTGAGGGAAAAGGAAAAAAAGGAAGAGAAAGCAAAAGAAGGTAAAAAGAGACAAAGAGGAACAGAGACAAAGAGGGTCAAATAGAGAGAGATAGAAGGAGAGAAAAGGTTAGGGAGAGAGAGAAAAGAGAGGGATAAAGAAAGAAATCCAAACAGAAAGAGAAAAAGAGAGGGCAAAAAAGAGAGAAGAGGAGAAAGTGAGAAGAAGAAAGTGAGAGCGTAAGGGAAAAGAAAAAAAGGAAGAGAAAGCAAAAGAAAGTAAAGAGAGAGAGAAAGAGACAAAGAGGTATAGGGAAAAAGACAGACAGAGAGGGTCAAATAGAGAGAGATAGAGTGAGATAAAAAGGGAGGGAGAGAGAGAAAAGAGAGAGAGAGATAAAGAAAGAAATCCAAAGAGAAAGAGAAAAAGAAAGGAGAGAAAAAGAGAAGGGGAAAAAGTGAGAAGAGGTAAGCGAGAGAGCGTAAGGGAAAAGGAAAAAAAGGAAGAGAAAGCAAAAGAAGGGAAAAAGAGAAAGAGGAACAGAGAAAAAGAGACATAGTGAGGGGAAAAAGGGAGGGAGAGAGAGAAAAGAGAGAGAGAGAGCGTGAGAAACGTAAGAGATAGAGAAATAGTGAGAGGAGGAAGAAAGAGAGCAAGAAAGAAATCCAAAGAGAGAGAAGAGAAGGTGAGAAAGAGAGAAAAGGAAATAATGAAGGGAAAGCAAAAGAAGGTAAAAGACAGAGAGAGAAAGAGACATAGAAGAACAAAGAAAGAGACTGAAAGAGAGAGATAGTGAGAGAAATGGAGGGAGGGAGGTAGACAGAGAGAGATAGAGAGAGAGAAAGAAATACAAGTACATCGTTTGTGAGAGGCACTTGGCTTTGGCAACATCAAGTCAACATATCTCAACCTGCAGCTCGTTTTTCTCTTTCGCTTCTCTGAGCGTTGTCTCGCGAATTCAATCTCTTAGCGGGCCTGATCCGGCCCGCGGGCCGCCGCTTTGACACCCCTGCCTTACATGCATGTTTTTGGAATGTGGGAGGAATCCCACGCAGGCACGGGGAGAGCATGCAAACTCCACACAGGAAGGTTTGATCCCATCACCTAACCACTGCGCCACCGTGCCACCCTGTTAAAGAATATATGTATATATAAATAATCCAAAATACATGACCGAAAATAGAGCGATAGAGTGAGAAAGAATTATAGAGAGAGAGAGAAAGAAAAGGAGAGAAATCAATAAAAAGTATAATAATAAGTAAGAAAGAGAGAGAGAAATGAAAAAAGAAAGAATGAGAAAAAATGAGAAACCCAAAGAAAAAGACAAAGAAAACTTTTCAGCCAATGAATCGCTGTTCCAAATTTTCAGTATATAATATATAATATAATAATAATATAATATATAAAATACTAATAATAATAATATAGTAAAAAAATAATTTATAAAAGAAATGCATTTATGGCAAGGCACAGAGTAACCATGTGAGGAAAGGGACCTGAAGGACGCTCATCCACACGAATAGGGATCTTAGCAGATGGCCTCAAGAGAGATAAAAACTATGAACAACCTTTTTGGGCCCAAGACCAGAACGGAAACAGGACCCACTCGCGTAATGATAGAACGAACATCCTCTTGGGGGCCAGGCGAGTAGATTAGAGAGTGAGAGAGAGAGAGGGTGGGACAAAGAAAGAGAGAAAGACAGCAAGAGAGAGAGAGCAATAGAACGTGAGAAATAAAAAAGAAAAAAGTGCAAGAGGGGGAAAAAGAGAAAGAAATTGAGGAGAAATAGAAAGAGAAAAGGAGAGAAAAGAGAAGAAGAGAAAGAGAGAAGGGGCGATCGAAGAGGAAATCAAGAGGGAGAGAGAAAAGGGGAAAATAAGAAGAGAGCAAAAAAGGTAAAAAGACAGAGAGAGAGAAAGAGAGACGGAGAGCAAGAGAGAGAGAGAGAGAACGCAATAGAACGTGAGAAACAAAAGAGATAAAAATGAAAAAAGTGCAAGAGGGGGAAAAAAGAGAAAGAAATCGAGGAGAAATAGAAAGAGAAAAGGACAGAAAAGAAAGGAAGAGAAAGAGAGAAGGGGCGATAGAAGAGGAAATCAAGAGAGAGAGAGAAAAGGGGAAAATAAGAAGAGAGCAAAATAAGGTAAAAAGAGAGACAGAGAGCAAGAGAGAGAGAGAGCAATAGAACGTGAGAAACAAAAGAGATAAAAATGAAAAAAGTGCAAGAGGGGGAAAAAAGAGAAAGAAATCGAGGAGAAATAGAAAGAGAAAAGGACAGAAAAGAAAGGAAGAGAAAGAGAGAAGGGGCGATAGAAGAGGAAATCAAGAGAGAGAGAGAGAGAGAGAGAGAGAGAGAGAGAAAAGGGGAAAATAAGAAGAAAGCAAAAAAAGGTAAAAAGACACAGAGCAAGAGAACATGAGAAACTACAGAGATAAAATGAAAAAAAGTGAAAGAGGGGGAATAAAAAGAGAGAGAACGAAATCCAAAGAGAAATAGAAAGAGAAGAAGAGAAGAAGAGAAAGAGAGAAGGGGAAATCAAGAGAGAGAGAGAAACTAGAGAGAAAAGGTAAAAAGAAAGAGAAAGCAAGATAAGGTAAAAAGACACACAGAGAGATTTCTCTCTCTGAATGAAAGAGAGACAGAGAGCGAGAGATAGAGCAAGAGAACATGAGAAACAAGAGATAAATTGAGAAAAGATGAAAGAGGGGGAAAGAAAGACAGAGAAAGAAATCCGAGGAGAAATAGAACGAGAGAAGGAGAGAAGAGAAAGAGAGAAGGGGCAATAGAGAGAAGGGGAAATCAAGATAGAGAGAAAAAGAGAAAGACAGAAAAAGGAAAAATGAAAAGAGAGCAAAATAAGGTGAAAAGACACAGAGAGAGAGAGAGAGACAAAGAGCGAGAGGGGGAGCAAGAGAACATGAAAAACTACAGAGATAAAATGAGAAAAAGTGAAAGAGGGGGAAAGAAAGAGAGAAAAAAAATTCCAAAGAGAAATAGAAAGCGAGAAGGAGAGAAAAGAGAATAAGAGAAAGAGAGAAGGGGAAATTGAGAGAGAGAGAGAAAATAGAGAGAAAAGGTAAAAAGGAAGAGAGACCAAAATGAGAGAGAGAGAGAGAGAGACAGAGAGAGTCTTTTGTTAGCATATATTTGGTATTGGAGTAATCCAAAAGTCATTGAAAGTAATCCAGTTAAAGTAACCCTACCCAACCCTGGTCGCATTTGATGTTCGTTTTGCCGGAGATCAAAGAGATCAAAGCCAGGAGAGAAAGCTTACCACTTGTTGTGAGTCATCATTTCATTCATATTTAGTTTCTTTTGTCTTTGATTAGCATATTTGGTATTGGAGTCATCCAAAAGTAACTGAAAGTAATCCAGTTAAAGTAACCCTACCCAACCCTGGTCGCATTTGATGTTCGTTTTGCCGGAGATCAAAGAGATCAAAGCCAGAGAAAGCTTACCATGTGTTATGAGTCATCATTTTATTCATGTTTAGTTTATTTTGTCTTTTATTATCATATTTGCTATTGGAGTAATCCAAAAGTCATTGAAAGGAATCCAGGTAAAGTAACCCTACCCAACCCTGCATTTTATGTTCGTTTTGCCGGAGATCAAAGAGATCAAAGCCAGGAGAGAAAGCTTACCACGTGTTGTGAGTCATAATTGTATTCATATTTAGTTTATTTTGTCTTTTATTAGCATATTTGCTATTGGAGTCATCCAAAAGTCATCGAAAGTAATCCAGTTAAAGTAACTCTACCCAACCCTGATGATCGTCTGAAAGCAATGAATTCCAATGCTTGACTGCTCATACACCCTGTCATCACCCATTCCTCTTTTCAGTGTGAACATCTGCGGAGGCCAGTGCTGTCACGGATGGAGTAAAGCTCAGGGATCTCAGCGGTGCACAAAGCGTAAGAAACATGTTTTTTTTTTTCTCTTCTTCTTCTCCAGAAGACCTTACGTAATACGACAGGATTCTCTGGCGGTGACATCATCGTGTCGGACACCCTCATAAATAGGACGTCGTAAACTGTCGCTGACAAAGTTCATGCGCTTTATCCGTAACGCGTGACGTCATGTTTGGTTTGGCCCCGGGAATGAAGTGATATTTTTTTGGGGAACTCGAATCAGCTGAGCGCTCAAAGGATGGAGAGCCTCTCCTTGTTTATACAGGCACAGGAAGCGCCGCACAAACATCTGGACAGCAAATATGGCGGAGAAACTTTGTTTTTTCCCTATCCATTCTAATAATGTCCGGTGGTCTGCCACCCAAGAGCCAGATATGTTTGGAGCAGCCAAAAATATATATTATACATTATCCATCCATTATCTGCAGCGCTTATCTACAGTAGGGTCCCGGGGGAGTTGGAGCCCATCCCAGCTATCTCCGGGCAGGGGACACAAAGACAGATAACTCACTCGCTCATTTACACCTAGAGATAATTTAGACCAGCCGTCTAACCTGACGTGCATTTTTTGGGAATGTGGACGGAAACCAACGCAGGCACAGGGAGAACATGCAAACTCCTCACAGGGAGGCTGAGGTAGACTTAACCACTCAGCTGCCGTGCTGCCCCTATATATTATATGAACACAATAGATTGGTTTTTTTCCGGCGCCGTCACGAATGGCAGCCACTCCAGCAGCTCCCGTGTATTTTCGCTACTTTTGTGATTTATTTATTTGTTTAGTTATTTTTGCTTACTTTATCAGTGCCTTGCAACACTTGGATTACTTTCTATCCTATGGATATGGGTTTCAACTCGCAAAAATACGTATATTCAAGAAACCTACTCCTCGACCTGAGGAACTCTCGAGCCGGCACGGTCCCTTTTTTACCTAACGAGGTAAGGCGACCCTACCGGGGTTGCAGAGCCGGTGCTAAAGTAAAGGCTAAGCGGCTAGCGGCGAAGTGGCGATATAAGCCCACGGTACCGTCCATAATCATGGGGAATGTCAACTCCCTACCGAATAAGATCGACGAACTGGCTGTGCTTGTGAAAGACATCAAAGCATACAGGGAGTGCAGCTTGCTTTGCTTTACGGAAACGTGGCTCACGCCTAGCATCACGGACGCTAACATCGCGCTAAACGGCTTCTGCGCTGTTCGGGCTGACAGAGGGACAAAAGTCAGTGGGAAGCGCAAAGGAGGGGGACTGGCTATCTACGTGAACTCGAGGTGGTGTAACCCCGGGCATGTAAAAACCAAGATTTCTATCTGCTGCCGTGATGTCGAACTTTTGGCTGTAAGTCTCCGTCCCTATTACATGCCCAGAGAGTTCGGACACGCCATTGCTGTCATTGTTTACATCCCACCGCGCGCTGATGCGGAAGTAGCGTGTGACGTCATCCACTCCGCGGTGGCAAAACTCCAGACACAACACCCGGAGGCTGCAATGTTAATCTCAGGGGACTTCAACCACGTGACTCTTGATAAGACACTGCCCTCTTTCGTCCAGTATGTGAACTGCAAGACCAGGGGAAATAGGACTATTGACCTTCTGTATGCGAATATAAAAAATGCATACAGCGCTAAACCACTGCCTGCCCTTGGAAAAGGAGACCACAACCTCATTCTGCTTAAACCACAGTACAAACCAAGAGTGAGGAGGCTACCAACAACTACACGCTCATTTAGAAAATGGTCCACCGAGGCAGAGCAGGCTCTGAGAGACTGCTTTGGATGTACGGACTGGGATGTCCTGCTAGGGTCCAGCAGTGGTGACATTGAGGAGATGGCAAACTGCACTACTGACTACATTAAGTTCTGCATGGACAATGTTGTTCCTATAAAGACTGTACACTGCTATGCCAACAACAAGCCCTGGATCACGAGAGACATCAAGTGCCTTCTGAACCAAAAGAAGAGGGCCTTTAAAAATGGTGATCATCAGGAGCTAAAACGAGTACAGAAGGAGCTCAAAGTCCAGCTCCGGAAAGGGAAGGAGCAGTACAGGAGGAAGTTGGAGAAAAAGCTGCTGAACAACAACATGAAGGAGGTGTGGGAAGGGATGAAAACAATTACTGGCTGCAGCACCAAGCAGGGAGTGGCTGTGGATATAGATGTGGGGCGAGTCAACCAGTTGAACAACTTTTTCAACAGGTTTGACCACTCCGCCTCATCCTCACCCCTGAGTTGTGCAGCTGTCCTTCCCCCTCCCCCTCTGCACACTAGCATGGAAGACATCCCCCCACTAAAAATAACTTCAGCCCAGGTGTGTGGGGAGCTGAGAAGGCTACGAACCAGCAAGGCAGCTGGTCCGGATGGAATATCCCCCCGACTGCTGAAAGCCTGTGCGTCTGAGCTGGGAGACCCTCTACAGCGCATCTTCAACCTGAGCCTTGAACAGGGGAGGGTCCCTCAGCTGTGGAAAACATCCTGCATCATCCCAGTCCCAAAGAAATCAAGACCAGAGGAACCCAACGACTTCAGGCCAGTCGCCCTGACATCACATGTGATGAAGACCATGGAGCGGCTGCTGCTGCACCACCTGAGGCTACAGGTCCGTCACGCCATCGACCCACTGCAATTTGCTTACCAGGAGAAGGTGGGAGTGGAGGATGCTATATTATACATGTTACACCGATCCCTCTCTCACCTGGATAGGGCGAAGGGGGCTGTGAGGATTACATTTTTGGACTTCTCTAGTGCCTTCAATACCATACAGCCTCTGCTACTGAGTAGGAAATTGACAGAGATGGGAGTTAGCTCACACCTTGTAGAATGGATTACTGACTACCTGACAGGCAGACCGCAGTATGTGAAACAGGGGGGCTGTACATCGGACACCGTGGTTAGCAGCACAGGATCTCCGCAGGGGACCGTTCTCTCTCCGTTCCTATTCATTCTATATACATCGGACTTTAAGTACAACTCTGAGTCCTGCCATGTGCAAAAGTTTGCCGATGACACTGCGATCGTGGGATGTATCAGAAACGGGCAGGAGGAGGAGTACAGGAAATTGATTCAGGACTTTGTCCGATGGAGCGACGCAAACCACCTGCACCTAAACACCACCAAGACCAGAGAGATGGTGGTGGACTTCAGGAGAACCAGAACTCACCCGGTTCCTGTAACCATCAAGGGAGAATGTGTAGAATTTGTCCAGACCTACTAATACCTGGGTGTGCAGCTGGACAACAAACTGGACTGGACTGCCAACACAGAAGCTCTATGTAGGAAAGGGCAAAGCCGACTTTACTTCCTCAGAAGGCTGGCCTCCTTCAACATCTGCAAAAAGCTCCTGAAAATATTCTATGAGACAGTAGTGGCAAGCGCCCTCTTCTATGCGGCAGCGTGTTGGGGAGGCAGCGTCAAGAAGAAGGATGCCTCTCGTCTCAATAAACTGGCTAGGAAAGCGAGCTCTGTTGTGGGCAAAGAGCTGGACAGCCTAACAACAGCAGCTGAGAGACAGGCACTGAAAAAGCTGAGGTCAATCATGGACAATCCATCGCATCCGCTTCACAGCATTATCTCCGGACAGAAGAGCAGTTTCAGTGACAGACTGCTGTCACTGTCTTGTACTACGGACAGACTGAAGAGTTCTTTTCTTCCTCATGCCATGAGGCTCTTTAACTCCACCCGGCAGAGTAAAGGCCCACATTAAACCACACCACCTACATTGGATCTTACTGCATTATGTGTAGCACTATTTAGTTACTCTATATAACATGCTAAAGTGGGCATTTGCACGTCACACTGGGTATTTGTATATTGTTTTCTTTTGGCTTTATTATTGTATTGTTCTCAGCTCAGGGATGCTGCTGGAAATGTGAATTTCCCTTAGGGGATGAATAAAGTATCTATCTATCTATCTGTCTAAAGGGGATTCTTACACTAAATATATCCATCCATTATCTGCAGCGCTTATCTACAGTAGGGTCCCGGGGGTGCTGGAGCCCATCCCAGCGATCTTAAGGCAGTGGGCAGGGGACACAGAGACAGATAACTCACTCGCTCATTCACACTTAGAGGTAATTTGGACCGGCCATCTAACCTGACATGCATGTTTTTGGACTGTGGGAGGAAACTTACGCAGGCACAGGGAGAACATGCAATCTCCTCACAGGGAGGCTGCGGTAGACTTAACCACTCAGCTGCCGTGCCGCCCCTATTATATATTATATGAACACAATTAATTAAAGGGGATTCATACATTAAAAATATCCATCTGTTATCTGCACCGCTTATCTACAGTAGGGTCCCGGGGTGCTGGAGCCTATCCCAGCGATCTTCGGGCAGTGGGCGGGGGACACCCTGAACTGGTTGCCAGCCAATTGCAGGGCACACAGGGACAGACAATTCGCTTGCTCATTCAAACCTAGGGACAATTTGGACCGGGCAATTCACATGAAATGCATGTTTTTGGAATGTGGGAGAAAACCGGAGTGCCCGGAGGAAACCCATGCAAGCACGGGGAGAACATGCAAACTCCACACAGGTGGTTCGATCTCATGACCTCAGAACTTTGCCGCACACGTGCTAACCACTGTCGTGCTGCCTAGATATTTCATATTTTTTTCCAAATATTTATTAAGTATTTGAACATAGGAACGTTTGTCCTCCTACAGAAAAATACATTTCCTTCCTCCATCTTTTTTCATTTTCAAAAACGTCTGAAAGAGAAATAGGATGAGAGGAGAAAAAAGAGAGAAATAGAAGGAGAGGAGAAAATAGATAAAATAAAAGGAAAGGAGAAAAAAGAGAGAGAAATACAAGGAGTGGAGAAGAGAGAGAAATAGAAGGAGAGGAGAAAAGAGAGAGAAATAGAAAGAAGGGAAAAGAGAGAGTAATAGAAGGAGAGGAGAAAAGAGAGAAGGAGAGGAGAAAAAAGAGAGAAATGCAAGGAGAGGAGAAGAGAGAGAAATAGAAGGAGAGGAGAAAAGAGAGAGAAATAGAAAGAAAGGAAAATAGAGAGTAATAGAAGAAGAGGAGAAAAGAAATAAAATAGAAGGAGAGGAGAAAAAAGAGAGAGAAATACAAGGAGAGAAGAAGAGAGAGAAAAAGAAGGAGAGGAGAAAAGAGACAAAGAAACAGAAAGAAGGGAAAAGAGAGAGTAATAGAAGGAGAGGAGAAAAGAGATAAAATAGAAGGAGAGGAGAAAAAAGAGAGAGAAATACAAGGAGAGAAGAAAAGAGAGAAATACAAGGAGAGAAGAAGAGAGAGAAATAGAAGGAGAGGAGAAAAGAGACAAAGAAATAGAAAGAAGGGAAAAGAGAGAGTAATAGAAAGAGGAGAAAAAAGAGAGAGAAAAATGGAAAGAGAGGAGAAAAGAGGGAGCCACTTGGGCAGTGCTAAAGAGCCACATGTGGCTCTCAAGTCGCAGGTTGAACACCACCTCGATGATAACTAAATCCTGCCTCCGGTGACCGAACTGAATAATACATCCCATTTTTTTTTAAACTGCATACTTTATTCCGATAAAAATAAAAATATTATACAGCTTCAGTCCACAAAATCTACAAAAATTGGAGACAAGAGCGCCATCAACTGGCCTATACTGACTCAGCTATAGCCACTTTCAACTATAACAACAAGATATTGTTCGGAGCACCAAAATGCTTCCATATACATATTGCAGAAAATTTTATGAATATGGTTGTGCGGACCCAAGCGCAGACACACACGTTGCATACATGAGCGTAATAACATATTTATCCTTTTGCACATTTTGAGCTCTCAAATGTTGTTATACTATTGTATGATAACATTTAAAACCATTCGTGAAAATTCGTGAATGTCAAGATTTTATTGGGGCAAAGGCAAATAACAAAAAGGTGTTAAGAAACATACACAGGCAGTAACAAAAAGGCAAGCAACGATTCGACGGCTTCTGCTGTCTGCACAGTCCTTAAATACCCATCTCCTGATTCGAGTCAGGTCCAGATATCTCATCTCATCTCATTAGCTGCACCGCTTATCCTCAGTAGGGTGGCGGGGGTGCTGGAGCCCATCCCAGCAATCATCGGGCAGTGGGCGGGGGACACCCTGAACTGGTTGCCAGCCAATCGCAGGGCACACAGGGACAGACAACTTGCTTGCTCATTCACACCTAGGGACAATCTGGACCGGCCAATTCACCTGAAATGCATGTTTTTGGAATGTGGGAGGAAACCCACGCAAGCACGGGGAGAATATACAAACTCCGCACAGGAAGTCCGGTAGCTGGATTTGAACCCACACAGGAGGTTCCCAAGACCTTAGAACTGTGCCGCACACCAATAACCACTGCGCCGCCGTGCTTGTATAAGTAACATGTATTGTTTTGTACTAAAAGATAAACATTTCATCAAATAATATGCTCTATAAAGTTGAGTTTGACTTACTTTTGGGAGATGCGCTTCAAGAGTTAGGCAACTTTCTCCTCCGTGGTGAAAAGTGGCCGAAAAAAAAGCATTCCGTCCATTTTCTCAACCGCATCAGGCTTTCTTATTCCACTTCCGTTTCAAATGAAATGGTTCGCCTCTTCTTTACACTTTACACCAACCGTATCGAATGGATACGCGAGATATTAAACAATAAAAAAAGTTCTTAGCACGCTGGAGATAGTATAGACATAGATAGTATAGAATGTTTACTCACAAACTAGGAAGAAGAAGCGGATTTCTTCTCCGTGTCATGATTACTCATTTCAGTCACCTGTGCCCACTCGTTTGGCCCCAGCTGCTGCTAGTTGCCTCCCTCACCCTTTGTCAGTCCGTCAGCAAACCTCTGCTTACGGAAGGCAAGTACTTTGGCTCCCGTCTGTCCCGTTTTTTTCATCTGTATACCACTCATCTGTTCCTGATTCCCCGTTTGTCTCCGGCTACGACCCGTTTTTGACGTCCTAAAAAAAATATTCGTATCAACTGTTTATTATAAGTCGAATGGTCGTGAGTAGGGGAGCGTCTGTATTGTTTTTTGAACCACCAGAAGGTTCTTAAAACTACACAAGGTTCGCATTTATACAGCGCTTTTTAAGTAACTGAAGACTTCTCAAGACGCTATAGAATAGAATAGAATAGAATAGAATGGAATAGAATAGAATATAGCTTTATTGTCATTGTTACAAAATGGGTTAACATATTGTGACAACGAAATTGGGCATGACACTCTAGGTTCACACAGTCACAGTGAGGTGAATACAATACAATTACAATATACTTCACACTTTCCCATTCACACGCACACCCACACACCGATAGTGGCGTCAGCCTTGCATGGAGATTACCTGCTTATGGGCGGCATTAGGGGTTCAGTGTCTTGCCCAAGGACACTTCGACATATAACACATATCCAGTTCTATTTGAACATTTTTGGCATTCTACAGCAGGGGTGTCAGACTCATTTTAACTCGGGGGCCACACGATAGAACAAACACTCTGTCGGGGGCCAGATGAGTAGATTAAAGAGAAAGAAAAAGAGAGATAAAGAAATAAGAGAAAGAGGGAGGGAAAAGGAGAGGGGGCAGGACAAAGAAAGAGAGGGAGAGAGCGTGGGAAACAAAAGATAAAAAGTCATGAGAGAAGGGGAAAAGAAAGAGAGAGGAAGAAAGAAATCCAAAGAGAAATAGAAAGACAGGAGGATAGAAAGAGAAAAGAGAGAAAAGGAAAAAAGGAAGTTAGAGCAAAAGAAATTAAAGACACAAAGAGACAAAGAGCAACAAAGGAAGAGAAAAAGAGAGACACAGAGAGTGAAAGAGACAGAGAGTGGGAGAAAAGGGGTGGGAAAGAAAGAGAGAGAAAGAGAGAGAGAGAGAGAGAGAGAGAGAGAGAGAGAGAGAGAGAGAGAGGAAGAAAGAAATCCAAAGAGAAATAAAAAGACAGAAGGAGAGAAAAGAGAAAAGAAAGCGCAAAAGGTATGAAGGGAGAAAGAGAAAAGAGAGAAAAGGAAGAAAGGAAGTTAGAGCAAAACAGGTTAAATCACACCGAGAGAGAAAGAGACAAAGAGCAACAAAGGAAGAGAAAAAGAGAGACACAGAGGGTGAAAGAAACGGAGACTGAGTGGGAGAAAAGGGGTGGAAAGGAAAGGAGAGAGAGAGAGAGAGAGAGAGAGAGAGAGAGAGAGAGAGAGAGAGAGAGAGAGAGAGAGAGAGAGAGAGAGAGAGAGAGAGAGAGAGAGAGAGAGAGAGAGAGAGAGAGAGAGAGAGATATACAGAAATACAAGTGCAGTGTCTTTATTTGAGGCACCTGGCTTTGGCAACATCAAGTTGACCTATTTCAACCCGCAGCTTGTTTGTCTCTTGCGCTTCTCTGAGTGTTGTCTCGCGGGCCGGATTCCATCCCTTATGGGGCCTGATCTGGCCCACGGGCCGCCTCTTCGACTCCTGTGTTCTAGCAGCTGGCCAAAGGCTTTCCGAAATCCTTTTTTCCACTTTTCCACGAGGGCCCGACATATTAAAGCTCATTATAGAATAACAGCAGGGGAGGCAGACTCCGCAGAGAAAGCCTGTCTGTCTTTTTGGACAATCTATCTTTTTCAAAAGTGATTTGAATCATTTTATTTTGGCGGGGTGGACATTTATTGCAGGAAATGACTTGATTTTACAATTTAATGGAGAGAGTCATTACGGAAGAAAAAGTCACAAGAACCGCCGATGTGTTCTTAGATTAAACCTTATGACGCGAATTCCTGGACAATACCTGGAAACTTGATGACGTTTTGGATTTGAGATTTCTTTGTTTTTGACTGGAAACTGATTACCTGGGAGACCCTAAAAGGGGCTGACCACTTTTTCAAACTGAAAAGTATTTTCTATATATTGCTACTAGTTTAAAATACTATTTCTATGTTATGAAATAGTGTTCCCTCTAAGCTGCGCGCGTGCGCAATTGCGCACCGCTCGCACATTCTCAGCGCACAAGAAAATCTAGCCAGCGCACAAAAATCAGGGCTCAAAATTACTTATTAAGAATAATAATAATAATAATTTCCTTGTATTGTCATTCTGTGTAACAATGTACACAGAACGAAATGTAGATTGCACCTGACCCGTTGTAGCGAGCCGATGCAGCCGCAGCCAACAGAGGGCGCCGCCGACCACTTTTTAAGTCTTAGGAATGACTCGGCCGGGGCGCGAACCACCGACCTCCCAGTCTCAAAGCGGGCGCCTTACCATCTAGGCTACTGAGCTGGTAAGCGACTTAAGTCAAAGTTATAGTGCATGAAGGTAAAAATATACGGGTTCCCCTGACGTTGTGTCGTAAATGCGGTATTTTGAAGTCGAGTCGAATTAGAACGAAGTTTAGTAAAGGTAGAAGAGTTTGTCGAGAACCGGCTTCTTCGGCTCGGCTCACTCAAACGAACCGGCTCTTCGGGTCCTAAACGGCTCTTCGGGTTGTTTTTGCTTCTTCGAATCCCAACATGACCAAATATTATGTAAAATTATGCACAAAATGACTTAAAGGAAGGGGTAATAAAACAAAAAAGAAAAATGAAATGAAAAAGTAATGAAAAACTGAGAAAAAAAGAAACAAAAGGAATTAATAAAAAATGGTGCTCTTGTCTGAATGTCCCACAGTATATATATATATATATATATATATATATATATATCACCTAATGGAAGCATGTTAATGCTGAAAAGAAGGGGGGTAAGTACTGAACCCTGTGGAACACCACGGGTAACACTAAAGGGCTCAGATGTCATTTCACCCTATTTAACACAGGACTGAAATGACAGAACCAATCAAAAATGGTACTCTTGTCTGAATGTCCCACAGTATATATCGTATATATCACCTAATGGAAGCATGTAAATGCTGAAAAGAAGGGGGGTAAGTACTGAACCCTGTGGAACACCACGGGTAACACCAAAGGGCTCAGATGTCATTTCACCCTATTTAACACAGGACTGAAATGACAGAACGAATCAAAAATGATACTCTTGTCTGAATGTCGCACAGTAGCTCGTATTGCGTCCCGGCTGCAATAAATCCTGAAAATTCATACATGACTCAAAAGAAACATCTCAATGGACACACGCGACTTACTTTCAAAGAGCGTGACTGCCCATCGATGACATCACCTGTCTTTTCCCACCGCTAGCCAAAGGATGTTAGCACAAACTTTCCACTTCGCCTTACTTTTGCTTTCTTTTTCACAAAAGCGGTTTTCATTTCACTCACCCGACTCGCCCAGTGCCGACCCCGCCAACCGTTACCGATTCGATTAGGGAATTTATGTTGACGGAGAAAGTACTGTAATCTCGTGAAACAGGAAGAGGAAAAAAAAGATCAGTCCTGGTGATGTTCTCACCCATTTGATCAAACGAGTCTGGCTTGCGGTGCGTTCCCCACCCACCCTCGCTAAAATCCGTGGGGGTCTGAAAACAAAAAATAACATGCTTGTCTGAATGAGTGAGTCAGTGTGTGGTTGGGATCCCATTTAGTAGCAGGAACTTTGGGACATAACGATTTTCTTTGTGCCACCTTCTGAAATTCCTAAGTGCCTTGGAGAAAATGACCTAGCAGCTGCTACCGTCTGTTTCTGACCTCGTTCGTTCCAAGGACTTCCAAAATCGAGGTAATGGTGGAAGGTTGATCCTGCCATACTGTGTATAAGACAACCTCTGTTTTCTTTTTTTTTCATTTTGCAAGGGGGCCGAGAGTTCTGCAAATGATTTGAAACAAGCAACGCTCTTGTGCAGGGCTGTGCAAACCCGGCCCTCAGGGGCCCCGTGTTGAAACATTACAATGGGATAAAATATAACAAAAATGACCTCACGATATTTTGGGTTAAAATAAAAGGTCAATGCTGTAAAAACTGAGATTGGATTGTTAAAATAATGCAGGAGCGACCAAAAAGAAATAGTAGGTCTGTTGGGAATTACCATAATTTCCGCACTATAAGGCGCACCGAAAAGCCTTTATTTTTTTCAAAAGCTGACCATGCGCCTTATAATACAGTGCGCCTTATATATGGATCAATATTAAGTCGCAAAGTCTTGCAACAAAGTCAAGCAGCCGCCGACTAGATTTTCGTCTGCGGTGTATGCTGGGATTTATATACCGGCGTTTCATTGGCTAACCAATGTGTCAATCATCATTTGAATCAGTCACTATTGGCTGAAGTTATTCGGAGGTAAAGGGGGCGGTTCCTTTTTATCATTTACAGGCTCGCGTAGGCTAAAGGGGCGAAACAAAGCCTGCAATTGGCCGAAAAAGCTGAATGTGAATCACACGTTGGGTTGCACTACGGCATAGAGAAAACATTTTTTTACTATTCTGTTTTTGTAAATATTTGACTCTCCTGGATTTACTACACTCACGGTTGTAAGAAGACCATGGTTACGTATCATTAATGAACGTGAAGGCTGCAAGAGAACTTAGGTGAGCTACGCGGATTTATATTTTCCCGGTATCTTGTTTTAGAACGATCTTGATGTTTCTGTGATGAGTCTATTTTTAAACTCAATTCAATTCAAAGTGTTTATTGTCATATGCACAGTAAAGAACCCCGTTTCCCTGCACAATAAAATTCTTACTTTGCTGTCCACACAGTTGCGAGCGAAAAAGAAAATAGAAACTAAGGAATGGTTGACATTTCTTGAATCCCAAGACTTTAACCTTCCGAATGATATTTGGAACTTTGAGTGACATCGTACAGACACTGTTTCCGTACATGTCTGAGACACGTATTTGCTTCTTTGCAAGCTTTGGGAATGTTAAGGGGGTAATAAGTTGGACTGAACTATCTGACTGTTTTGTCCACGTTCCCATTGTAGCGCCTTATAATCCGGTGCGCCTTATGTATGGAAAATATAGGACCAAAAACTATTTTTTGGGGGTGGGCCCTATAACCCGGTGCGCCTTATAGTGCGGAAAATACCAAATTGTTCGAACTAGTTATCTGACTCCATTAACCAAACACAAACTACATTCACCCAACAATGCGCGCTCGTTTCTTAATGGAAAAGATGATCAAGAAAAAGACGACATTTTCACAAGGGGCCAGATTTAATTTATTTAACAATAGAACTAAGTGAACTCAATCAAAATCGGCCGAATTAGTGTCGCCAGAGTCTCTGGCAAGCCTTGTCTCTCGAGTTCTCCCGATTCTCCTCTCGGCCCACGTCTTCCCGCAAGATGGCGTGCCGGCTCCTCCCATGGGCGTGCCAACGAAGCCCAACGTGGGCTCCACCACCTCCCCGCGATGTCTGGAAAACTCAAAACAGCACTGAGCGTTTCTCAAAACAATGCCTGTCATCAGGGCCTTTCTGCGTCGTCAAACGTGCTGATTATCTTATCAGCCTTACGTCCCGTTCCCGCCATTCCTGTAAACAATATTTCCTACCAGGGTACCCTTTCACTGCTCATTCAATAAAGGCACAGTCAGTAAATAACTACAGCATTAAACTCAATAAATGTAACTTGTATTCAATCGTATAAAATCCTTTATAGTCAAATGTATAAAATCCTTCAGGTCGCATATCATTTGCAAGTATTAAAGACCCAGTGTGTATTATATAGCAACCCTTAGTGGTGTAAAAATACTTCATTCATTTAAATCAAACACTTTTGATCCAAATAATAAGCAAAAACACATGAACAGAAACATGATTTTTTTTTTAATACTTGTAGGTTGAGTAGCTGACGCAATTGGCCACCATCTTACTACTACGTAAACCTGTATGATGATTTTTTTAAAGGTAGCTTGTCCCAGTGGTGCTTTTAGCACTTTACAACCATTTACAGCTGAAACCTGAATGTGGATGGTCTTTGATTATTGTGTTTCAGGCATCTTTGACTTTTCTATTCACTGTCTCCTTTTTTAGCCACTCGTGTTTAGCCACTTTCTTTAATGTAAACATTTTACATATGGATAGAGAATTAGCAACTCATTTAAATAGTGTAACACATAAGTGTAAGAAAAACATCTAAAGGAACCCACAAAGAACACAAATAGTCAAGTCAATGTAATGTGTATAGCCCTTAATTACATGGAGTCTCAAAGGGCTGCACAGACCACATATTATTGCAAAGCACAGACTATTAAACACCATCCCCTGATCTAAAATCTACATGAGGGCAAGGAAAAACTCAAAAACTTCAAGTCAAGTCATGTTTATTTGTATAGCCCTTAATCACAAAGAGTCTCAAAGGTGTCACGCGGAGACCGGACCAGAACGGAAGCAGGAGGCAGGAAGGAAGAACTCATTTGCGTTGATGATCAAAACTTTTATTTAACAAAATAAAAGTCGTCCAAAACTCAGGGACAAAACAGAACAAAAACAGGCTTTTACTCAAAACGTGAAAACACAGGTTTCCTCCGAATCAAACAAAACAGGACAGAGCAAAACAGAACGGAAAATGCAGACAGAAAATGCAATGAACCAGCACCCGCAATACCCACAACCCACCCTTATGTAGCACACACGCAAAATAGCTGATTTACTCCAGCCGGTGCCCAGGGGGCGGGGCCAGCCGGTCGCCACGGCGACCATGCTGGACACGACAAAAGGTCTGCACAGATTTTTGAAAACTACCGACTATTATGACACCATCCCCTGATCTAAAACCTACATGAGGGCAAGGAAAAACTCAAAATCCTCAACATGAAGAAAATGAAGAAACCTATGTACGAAACAAACTGTGTTGTGTATTGTTTTAAAGCAGGGGTGTCAAACGGGCGGCCCGCAGGCCAGCCCAGGCCCGCTAAGGGATTAGATCCGGCCCGCGAGTCAACGCTCAGAGAAGTGCAAGAGAAAAACGAGCTGCAGGTTGAAATATATCCACTTGATGTTGCCAAAGCCAGGTGCCTCTCACAAACGCTGTACTTGTATTTCTCTCTCTCTCTCTCTCTCTCTCTCTCTCTCTCTCTCTCTTTTCTCTCTCTGTCTCTGTCTTCTTTCCACTCTTTATCTCTCTCTCTCTCTTTCACTCTCTCTGTCTCTCTTTTTCTCTTTCTTTGTTCCTCTTTGTCTCTGTATTTTTACCTTATTTCACTCTCTCTTCCCTTTCTCTCTCTCTCTATTGCTTTCCCCTTTTCTCTTTCTCTCATTCTCTTTTCTTTCCTTGTCTCTTTCTCTCTTTCTATTTCTCTCCGAATTTCATTCTCTCTCTTTCCCTCTCTCTCACTATTTCTCTTTTTATCTATTTTTTTTTCTCATGCTCTCTCTTTCTTTTCTCTCTCCCTCTCTCTTTCTCCCTTTCTCCTTCTTTGTCCTACCCTTTCTACTTTTCTCTCCCTCTCTTTTTCTTATTTCCTTTTTTTTTTTTTTTTTTTCGTTCTCTCTAATCTACTAGTTCGGCCCCCGAGAGAATGTTTGTTCTCTCGTGTGGCCCCCGAGTTAAAATGAGTTTGACACCCCTGTTTTAAAGCAAAACCTATTACAAATTGTCCACAACATAGTTGATTAGAATGATGAAGAAAAGTTCACACTCTGTACATTTTTCACGCGAAACATTGAAAACAATTTAGAAGCACAGGACCAAATAAACAAAAGGACCACGTAGTGAAATGTACATAAAAGTAACTCACTCAGTGTCATTTTACACCATGTTATTTTTCATTGTTTTTATTTCAATATCATCGATTTCAAATAAGAATGATCCTTTTTCCTGACAAAGGAATATTTTTGGGGGTAAAGTGCATTTTAGAATGTATCCTCTGTGTCTCGTAAAACTGATCCAAAAAAATCTCTCAAAATGATTAGCACTCCTCTGTGATGGTTCATTGCAATTTTTTTCCTTTTAATTTGTAACTGGAAGGAGAAATGATTGACATGATCAGTGTATTTAAACGCACGATGACTTCTTTATAACACCAACTCTGAAAAGACCGAAATATTTCATTTCCCCCTATGTTCCAGTCCGGAGCCTTGGCTCTGAAACTGCTGGTCTACTAGATAGAGATAGATAGATAGATAGATACTTTATTCATCTATTCATTCATCACTAGTGATCCCAAGAGCCAAGAAGAAATCTGCAGGTTCGAGACCGTTCTCCATTCGGGCTGCCCGAGATTCCATCTGCAACCTCAGTGGAACTGTTTAAATCTAGGCTTAAAACACACTTCTATTGTATAGCTTATGAATAACCTATATTTTATGTTGACAATTGCTTTGTATCATTTGTTATTGCAACATATGTTGCAGCCTGGTCATCCTGGAAGGGGGATGACCTCATGTGCAATCCCTTCTCAAGGTTTCTTCATTTTCCTCATGTTAAGGTTTTTGAGTTTTTCCTTGCTCTCATGTAGGTTTTAGACCAGGGGATGGTGTAAGAATAGACTGTAATCTGTCATAGTCTGTGGTCTGTGCAGCCCTTTGAGACTCCTTGTGATTAAAGGCGTCACAAATAATAATGACTGGATTGTCCTCATGTTGAGATTTTTAAGTTTTTCCTTGCCCTCATGTAGGTTTTAGATCAGGGGATGGTGTCGTAATAGTCTGTGGTTTGCAATAATCTGAGGTCTGTGCAGCCCTTTGAGACTCCTTGTGATTAAGGGCCAAACAAATAAAGATTACTTGACTTGACTTCCATCATGCTAAAGTTTTTTGAGTTTTTCCTTGCCCTCATGTAGGTTTTAGATCAGGGGACGGTGTCATTTTAGTCCATAGTTTGCAATAATCTGTGGTCTATGCAGCCCTTTGAGACTCCTTGTGATTAAGGGCCAAACAAATAAACATGACTTGACTTGACTGTCCTCATGTTGAGGTTTTTGTGTTTTTCCTTGCCCTCATGTAGGCTTTAGATCAGGGGGTGGTGTAATAATAGTATGCGGTCTGCAATAATCAGTGGTCTGTGCAGCTCTTTGAAACTCTTTGTGATTAAGGGCGTCACAAATTAACATGACTTGACTTCCATCATGCTAAAGTTTTGGAGTTTTTCCTTGCCCTCGTGTAGGTTTGAGATTAGGGGACGGTGTCACAATAGTCTGTGGTTAGCAATAATCTGTGGTCTTTTCAGCTCTTTGAGACTCTTTGTGATTAAGGGCATCACAAATTAACATGACTTGACTTTCATCATGCTAAAGTTTTGGAATTTTTCCTTGCCCTCATGTTGGTTTTAGATCAGGGGATGGTCTCACAATAGTCTGTGGTTAGCAATAATCTGTGGTCTTTGCAGCTCTTTGAGACTTTTTGTGATTAAGGGCGTCACAAATTAACATGACTTGACTTCCATCACGCTAAAGTTTTTGAGTTTTTCCTTGCCCTCATGTAGGTTTAAGATCAGGGGATGGTCTAATAATAATCTGTGGTCTGTGCAGCTATTTGAGACTCAATTTAAATCGCATCATGATAGAACTAATACTATCTTTATGTCAACAAATTGAGTCTTGATTGTTTCCAAAAAATATTTTGGGGGAACTGCTCAAATTCAAGGGTTTTCAACAATATTTTTGAACTTGTCAACTATTTTGGATAGTTCATTCTCTAAAAGGAATTGAAGACAGGAGAACAATAGTGCCTTTTTGTTGAATTCGGACTCGACAATACAATGTAAAAGCAAACCTTGGATTGTATATAAAACAGTCATGTAACCTTACCAAAATGTACAGCTCAGGACCACATCCCGCAGTTTCGACTGTTCCAGACCGACTCGGGACTCAAACACATGTTCTTCGAGTGTTGATATCTCAAGTCCGCGAGAATGCAAGTACAGACAAGAATCCGCTCGGAGTCAAACGTCTTTGACGGTCTCCACGCACATTGTGGCCATGATGTGTCAAACACAAATCGGGGTCTGGAAACTGGAAATTCTGATGTTTTGATATCCCACAAGTCGAGCGTGCGGGATTGTTTTGATTTTGGAGAAACAAGAGCTGAAGAAACACTCAGGCGATGTTATTATTATGTTATTAGAAAGATGACGGACCTTGACATTTTCAGTAGGCGGACGGATTCGCAGAAAGGGAACATACTGGAAGCATGAGTGGGATACTTTATGTCTCTTTTGCATGCAATTGTATATCTTATATTTTATTCCTGCAGTCCAAATGATTAAAATGGGATGATTTAGTAAAAAATTTTCACTGCACAACTGCTATTTTAAGGTCAACCAAAACATAGTGCCAGAAAACATCCATAAATTATTCATTTGGAAAGAGGGGAATTATAACTTAAGGGGCTGTCGTGAATTCCTAATCCCAAAGGTGAGAACCACCAGGAAAAGTATGTGTGTGTCTGTGTGTGGAGTCTAACTTTGGAACAATTTACGAGACGAGATCAAAAAATGTCCAACTATTCACTTGTTCGAGTCAAAAAACATTACTGGCAGAATACAGAGATGAAGAAAATGGGGTATGAGTGATAAGAGAGATTGGGAATAGTGCTTCTAGAACAGGGGTGTGTCATGGCCAGCATGGTCGCCATAGCGACCGGCTGGCCCCGCCCCCTGGGCACCAGCTGAAGCAGATCAGCTAATTGCGTGTGTGCTACTTAAGGGTGGGTTGTGGGTTTTGCGGGTGCTGGCTCATTGCATTTTCTGGTTTGCATTTTCTGTCTGCATCTCCCGTTCTGTTTTGCCATGTCCTGTTTTGTTTGAGTCGGAAGAAAACTGTGTTTGCACATTTTTAGTTAAAACCTGTTTGTTCTGTCTTGTCCCTGAGTTTTGGACGACTTTTATTTTACTAAATAAAAGTTTTGATCGTCTACGCAATTGAGTTCTCCCTTCCTGCCTTCTGCCTCCATTCTGGTCCGGTTCTCCCTTCGTGACAGGGTGTCAAACTCAGTTTAACTCGGGGGCCACACGATAGAACAAACATTCTGTCGGGGGCCGGACTAGTAGATTAAAGAGAAAGAAAAAAAGGGATAAGAAATAAGAGAAAGAGGGAGGGAAATGGAGAGAGGGTGGGACAAAGAAAGAGAGAGAGGGAGAGAGAGGGAGAGAGCGTGAGAAACAAAAGAGATAAAAAGAGAAGTCGTGAGAGAGGGGGAAAGAAAGGGAGCGGAAGAAAGAAATCCAAAGAGAAATAGAAAGACAGAAGGAGAGAAAAGACAAAAGAAAGCGCGAAGGGTAGGAAGAGAGAAAGAAAAGAGAAAAGGAAAAAAGGAAGTTAGAGCAAAATCAGTTAAAAAGACACAGAGAGAGAAAGAGACAAAGAGCAACAAAGCAAGAGAAAAAGAGAGACACATAGAGTGAAAGAGACATAGTGGGAGAAAAGGGGTGGAAAAGAAAGAAAGAGAGAGAGGAAGAAAGAAATCTAAAGAGAAATAGAAAGACAGAAGGAGAGAAAAGACAAAAGAAAGCGCGAAGGGTAGGAAGAGAGAAAGAAAAGAGAGAAAAGGAAAAAAGGAAGTAAGAGCAAAAGAGTTTAAAATACACAGCTAGAGAAAGAGCCAAAGAGCTACAAAGGAAGAGAAAAAGAGAGACACAGAGAGTGAAAGAGACAGAGACAGAGTGGGAGAAAAGGGGTGGAAGAGAGAGAGAGAGAGAGAGAGAGAGAGAGAGAGAGAGAAAGAAATACAAGTACAGTGTCTATTCGAGGCACCTTTCTTTGGCTACATCAAGTTGACATATTTCAACCTGCAGCTTGTTTTTCTCTTGCGCTTCTCTGAGTGTTGTCTCGCGGGCCGGATTCAATCCCTTAGCGGGCCTGATCTGGCCCGCGGGCCGCCCGTTTGACACCTGTGCTCTAGAACTATGGTTGACTTTTTTGTTATTGTTGCTTTTATTATATCATAACTGTTATTATTAATATTATAACTATTGTTGTTATTATCATTGTGGTATTTAAGAGGGAAGGGATAGGGAAAATAAGCATCTGCTTCTTACTACCCCTTTTGGAACATATTATGTAACATTATTTTGTTGTTGAGCTATTGTTTTTGTTCTGTTTTTATTTTAATGTTCGAAATAACGTTTTCATTCATTCATTCATCTTTTACTGGCCTTTTTGTAGCTAAACAGTTACACCAGCTCTGACCAACCCTGGCTTGTCGCTTATTCAGCCGCTTCGGGTGTATACAGCTCTTTTCGTCTTTTATTGTAACTCAAGTCGATTAACACCAGCCTTTATTTCCTGTTGCTTAGTGTGTCTCTCTTGAAGGGACTTGCAACAAACTCCAGCAGTGAATTATCTCACACTGTCACTTTAAGGGCCCTCCCTCTTTATCGCTTTGTCCTGTCCTGTTCCTTTGGGGTAGGCCGTAGCTCAGGAGGTAGAGCGCTCGTCTTGGGATGAAGGGATCCCAGTTCGAATCCCGGCTCGTCCGTGTTACATGTCGAAGTGTCCTTGGGTAAGACACTGAACCCCTGATACCCCCAATAAGCAGGTCTTACATGGCTGCAATACAAGACCGCTATTGGGAAATGTGGAGCTCATTGTGAAGCGCTTTGGGAAGTCTTGACTTGAAAAGCGCTATATAAATGCAGATTATTTCATTTCATTTCATTTTATGTTCCTAAACCTTGTTTCCATTATCTCCCGTTGAATAACAACCACATCGAATGAGGATGATTATCTTTGTGATTGCCTGTAATTATCTGTCTTTACTTAAAAAACACACAGTCACAAAACGTTTGAGAAAAGCCAAAACAATTGCTCATTTCTTTGTCATTACTTATTACACTCGCCCGTGCCCGCTCGTTTGGCGCCAGTTACCTGATTGGTTCCCAGTGCTATTTAAGCTCAGTCTTTTCACTCGCCTGTTGTCAGTCTGTCAGTGAACCTCTGTTTTCACAAAGAAAGCATTTTTTACTCTGACTCCCGTTGGTCCCGTTTTGTCACCCGTTTTCCACTCGTCAGTTCCCGTTGGTCCACGTTTTGATCTCCCGTCCTGGCTAACGACCTGTTTTTTGACCCTGACCACCTTCTGATCCCCCGTTCAGGCTAACAACCTGTTTTTTCGTCTAACTACGCTATGATCTCCCGCTCCGGAAGATCCACTTCCGCATTCGGAACACGCTCCGATCCCGTGAGCAGCTTGCTTCCCCCGTCCAGCGAGCACCGGCTCGCTGGCGCTGCCTTTCCTCCATATTTCAATAAACCTGTGAGTAAAGTTGCGCATCTGGGTCCTCTTTCTGTTGTCAGTCCGTCAGTGAACCTCTGTTTTCACAAAGAAAGCATTTTTTACTCTGACTCTCGTCGGTCCCGTTTTGTCACCTGTTTTCCACTCGTCCGTTCCTGATTTCCCCATTTGTCTCCTCCTTTGTGACCCCGACCACGTTTTGATCTCCCGTCCCGGTTAACGACCCGTTTTTTGACCCCGACCACATTCTGATCCCCCGTTCCGGCTAACGACCTGTTTTTACCTCTAACTACGCTATGATCTCCTGCTCCGGAAGATCCACTTCCACATTCGGAACACGCTCCGATCCCGTGAGCGGCTTGCTTCTCGCATCCAGCGAGCACCAGATCGCGGGCACTGCCTTTCCTCTATATCTCAATAAACCTGTGAGTAACGTTACGCATCTGGGTCCTCTTTCTGTTGTCAGTCTGTCAGCGAACCTCTGTTTTCACAAATCAAGCATTTTTGACTCTGACTCCCGTCGGTCCTGTTTTGTCACCTGTTTTCCACTCGTCCGTTCCTGATTTCCCCGTTTGTCTCCTGCTACGACCGTTTTTTTTACCCCAACCACGATTTGATCTCCCGTCCCGGCTAACGACCCGTTTTTTGACCCCGACCACCTTCTGACCTGTTTTTCTGTCTAACTACGCTACGATCTCCTGCTCTGGAAGATCCACCTCCGCATTTGGAACACGCTCCGATCCCGTGAGCAGCTTGCTTCCCGCATACAGCGAGCACCGGATCGCTGGCGCTGCCTTTCCTCTATATTTCAATAAACTTGTGAGTAACGTTGCACATCTGGGTCCTCTTTCTGTTGTCAGTCCTTCAGTGAACCTCTGTTTTCACAAGGCAAGCATTTTTGACTCTGACTCCCGTCGGTCCTGTTTTGTCACCTGTTTTCCACTCGTCTGTTCCTGATTTTCCCGTTTGTCTCCTACTACGACCCGTTTTTTGACCCTGACCATGTTCTGATCTTCTCTGCCGGCTAACAACCTGTTTTTCCATCTAACTACGATACGATCTCCCGGTCCGGAAGATCCAGTACCACATTTAGAACAGGCTCCGATCCCGTGAGCAGCTTGCTTCCTGCGTCCAGCGAGCACTGGCTCGCTGGCGCTGCCTTTCCTCTATGTTTCTATAAACCTGTGAGTAACGTTACGCATCTGGGTTCTACTTCTGTTCTGTCCGTGACATTCTTCTGCTGTGGTTTTTAGATTTTATAATTTTTCTGGTCCTTGTTTGTCTCTTAACACATCACAATACCGCCATTGCAATCAAAAATCACTGTTTTTATGATGTCAGCAATTTTTAAGGCCGTCTGGAATGGATCACTGACTAACTTTTAGTGAGAAACCAATTCATTCTTCTTGACATTGTAAAAAATAAACAATGCTGTGATATAAATGGAAAATATGACTAATCTGTGGACGTCAGAGAAACCGCCAGAAATATAATGTCTCCTGCCGGGAGGTTTAGAGAGTAGCTGGGAAGAGGAAAATCTGGGTTTCTCTGCTGCCCCGATGACCCGGTTCCTGATAAGCTGGAGATGATAAATGGATTCACATGATTGTATAAATTCACCCAGTGAGTGTGGGAACTAAACCCATGCGCCCCCTACTGTCTTTAGAAGTTATTATTACTATATTTTTTTATATCGTGTGCCTGTAAAACAATTGAGAAGAACATTTGTCTACTATTTTAATGAGAGGATGTAGCTTATTTTCCTGAATTTGCTATGTAAAAATGTTTAAAATGTCAGGACCAGAACGAAGACGGGACCCACTCGCGTTTCTCGCAAGTTTCAGCTGAAAACGGGTCAGTATCCGCGACAGGAGAGCAGAACGTGGTCGGGGTCAGAAGCAATGTTCCCTGTAATTTTCCGAGGGTCTGAGCATTCACACAAAGTCGGTGAGCAACGCTTGAAACAACAGTGAGCAACCGTAATCCCAAGTGTGGCAAGATAATTAATGATCAAACATGTCCAAAACTTGACATCAAGTTACTTTTGCTGACTTTGCCGGCCTACGAACGTCGTTTGTTCTTACAATTCTTTCACGAGATATCCATTTCTTTTTATTTCCTGACATATTTTGTCGCATAATATTAACATTTTTGGGGGCTTATTGAGTCGATTGTAAGATACAGAACTGTACTTAATCACATTTTTAAAATGTTGGCAACAAGATTCACTTGATATCATTGGAAATTATTTGAATGCAACACAAACTTTTTCTTCTTTTTTCCGTGTTTTTTTTCTACTTTTTTTTTATTCCTTTAAAAAAAAAATCTCATTGTGTTTATTTTTTCAGAGCTGTTACTTTTTTCTTTTGTTCTCTATTTACTTTTTTCCTACATTTCTTTTTTATCTTTTTTTCTCTAGATTTTTCCTTCTTTTTTTCTTTTCCTTTTGTTTCTTTTTTTCTCAGCTTTTCACTACTTTTTCATTTTGGTATTTTTTTTCTTTTTTGTTCTATTCCCCCCCTTCCTTTAAGTCATTTTGTGCATAATTTTACATAATATTTGGTCATGCTGGGATTAAAGAAGCAAAAACAACCCGAAGAGCCGTTTGGGACCCGAAAGAGCCGGTTCCTTTTAGTGAGCTGAGCCGAAGAAGCCGGTTCTCGACAAACTCTACTAACTTTACTCAACTTTGTTCTCCTTCGACTCGACTTCAAAATACCGCATTTAGGACACAACGTCAGGGGAACCCGTGTATTTTAACCTTCATGCACTGTAACTTTGACTTAAGTCGATTCTTAATTATTAATTTTGAGCCGTCATTTTTTTGCTCTGGCTCGATTTTCTTGTGCGCTGAGAATGTGCGAGCAGTGCGCAATTGCGCACGCCCGCCGCTTAGAGGGAACACTGGTCAGGAGCGAGTCGTATGCCGGGAAAGGAAACACGTTTTTTGGAAGTCAAATTGCGAGTCACAAATTCTGCGGGCTATCTGATTGGCTCCCTGTCCCTTTTTAAACCCAGTCCTGTCACTCTCCGGTTGTCAGTCTGTCTGTGAACCTCTGTTGATACAAGGCAAGCCTTTTTGATCCCGCCTGTCCCGTTTTCGCACCCGTTTTTCCACCTGCCCGTTCCTGATTTCCCCGTCTTTCTCCGGCTCCGACCTGTTTTTTGATCCCGACCACGTCTGCTCTTCCGTCCCAGCTTATGACCCGTTTCTGACCCCGACCTTGTTTTTGCTCTCCTGTCCCGGCTATCGACCTGTTTTTCCATCCCTTTCACTGCCATCGCCCCCTACAGAAGATCCACTTCAGTGGGCAGGGGGCACCCTCATTCACACCTAGGGACAATTTTGACCGGCCAAATAACCTGACTGTCGTGGTTGCCATGGCGTCCAATTGGCCGCGCCCGTGTTTGTCACGGTTGCCAAGGTGCCCAATTGGCCCCGCCCGTGTGGCGCCAGCTGCGGCTCGTTGAGAGATTGGCCTCCTGTCTATATTAATCTCAGTGCTCTCTTGCTTTTTTGTCAGCCCGTCAAACGAACTTCTGCCCCATGAGACGTGGGTTCTGTTTTCCTGTTGATGTCTCCAGTTCGGTATCGTTCCCGTTTATTTTTGGTCCTGTTTAATTTCAGGTTACAGTTTTGTTTCCGTTTGTTGTTATTTTCTCCAGTTTTTCTTTCCGTCTAGTTTCTCCTGTTTATTTTCGATATCCTGATTCGTTATCTATCTTGTCTGTCCTGTCCGGTATCGACCCCATCTGTCAGGTATCAACTCGGGCAATTGGAATCGTCGGTCTCTGGCTTGGTGACTTTCCACACCAGACCGGCTTTCTAACGTGCATGACTCCCCATTTCCCGTAAAATAAAGGCTTGTGTGAGAACGTCACGCGATTGGGTCCTGATCCTGTTCTGGTTCTTGACACTGACATGCATGTTTTTGGAATGTGGGAGGAAACTGGAAAAAAAACCACGCAAGCACGGGGAGAACATGCAAACTGCACACAGGAAGGTTCGATCTCACGATCTCAGACCTGTATCGCACACGCGCTAACCACTGCACTACCGTGCTGCCCAACTGAATAATGATAATCCATCCAAAGCTACATTATACTAAAATAGTCTGCCTTGGGATATCCTCTATGGGAGTCCAGAGAGCATGGAATTACAATAATCCAAACGCCAACTTTTCCAAATAATATCTACCTGTAATTAAAAAAAATCAATGCACGTGTGCACGTCTGCATCCGTCCTGTCTTTTCCTTTCTCATCCGTCTGGATTTTGTATTCCAGCGAACTGCATCCCTCACTGCCAAAATGGAGGAATGTGCCTCAGGCCTCAGCTCTGTGTCTGCAAGCCTGGCTCAAGCGGCAAGGCATGTGAGCAGACGACTGTGCCCACACACAAACTTCCAGCCAAGCCTGGGAAAGACCCTACCGCCGCTCACGTGAATGGACACGACGCGGGACCGCAGCGGCCCATTCCTCAGAAAGTTTCGGACTCACCCCGAACGGACAACGTTGCCCAGATGAAACTGACTGTCAAACCTTCGCCACAGCTTGTGAGGCCTCACTATATCCAACAACACATCCAGCAACAGTAAGTCATACTGCTTTCAATATGTCGATCGTCTTTCATAATAGTGCAATGGTTAAAAAATATGCATAGGATCAATAGTTTGTTCGTTTGTTTGTTTACCTGACTTGTTTACCTGACTTGTTTACCTGACTGCCCATTTTGCACATCTGGTTAGCTGCTCCTCTTGCACTCTTTGCACTACTGTAAAATACTATACATAGCTATAATTATTTAGTATATTATTAGTACTCAATACTCCAACTCAATACAATATTTTATTTATATCTGTACATTCAAGGAAACTGTGCAGATCAGATGTATCGACATTTCGTTCTGTATACACGTGTACTAGAATGACAATAAAGTAGATCTGAATCTGAATAGTCCAGCCTGCCCGGACGCCCGGGGCGTGCATCTTTTACTTTGGGCGTACAACTTACACGTCTCCGCCCGGGTGGCCGACAACTTTTTCAAGAAAAACAAAAAATATATATTTTTATTCCGATTTCGAAATAATCGTCAGTTTGGAAATTTTCGGAATTTTGGTTCGTTTAGCGATTTGCATACTCTGCAGCCAATCGGAAGCCTGCATCAAATAACTTTGTGCTTCCGGACTTTCCCGAGCCTTATAAGGTCGTGCGTTTGCACATAGACGCAACACACAGAGAACACAAGAAAAATGGATACGTGGTTAGGAATCAAGCCAAAACCTCAGCCCCAGAAGAAAGATTCAAAAGAAGCTAACTAAATTAATGATGCTACAAAACGTAAACGTACATTAAAAGCATCGTGGAAAGAGGAGTTCACGTGGCTTGTAGCAGACGACGCAACGGCAGCCAATCATTAGCCTGCATCGTATAACTTCTTGCTTCCGGACTCTCCCGAGCGTTATAAGGTCGAGCATTTTCCAAAGTAGACGCACAGAGAACACAAGAAAAATCGATAAGTGGTTAACAATCAACCCAAAACTTCAGACCCAGAAGAAAGGTTCAAAAGAAGCGAACAAAATTGATGACGCTACAACAGTCAAATGAAAAGTACTGCAATAACATTTAACAGCAAAGGAAAAAAAACATACTTGTTTAGGGTGGTGATGGCCCTGGAGTAGAAACTGTCTCTGAGCCCGTTTTTCCTTGTTTTAAGGGACCTCTCGCACCTATTATAGGGCATCAGGTCGATGAGGTGGTAAGGAGTCCTTTCTCATGTTTAAAAAAGAACTTGGAATTATCTTCCAATTTCAATTTGCCACAGTTGTAAAAGTATTCACCCCCTTGGACTTTTAAACCTTTTGAACAAGGAGAAGACAGATCAGAGATCCTTCTAGGAGGCCCTTGATGAATGAACTGCAGAGAGCTAGAGCTGAAGTTTGAAATGTGGTGAAAGTATGAACAGTTCAGAGCTGTCAGGGCCGGAACGGAAACAGGACCCAATTGCGTAACGTTTATCACAAGTTTTATTAGAGGAAAGAGATCCGGTGTTCACTGGACGCGGGAAGCAAGTCGCTCTTGTACTCAGCTGGTGCTCCGAACGCGGAAGTGGAACTTCTGTAGCGAGCGATGGCGGTGTCGGGGACAGAAAAAACGGGTCGGTAGCCGGGACTGGGAGAGCAAGGCGTGGTCAGGATCAAAACGGGCAAAGCCGGGGACAGACAGGAGCAAAAAACGGGACAGGTGAGAGTCAGGGTCGAAAAAGGCTTGCCTCGTGTTCACTGAGGTTCATAGACGGACTGACAAAAGGGGACATACAGGACTGGGTTCAAATACTGACCGGGAGCCAATCAGAACCCACAGCAGTTGGCGCCACAGGAGCGGGCACAGCTCAGTCACATCAGTAATCATGACACAAAGCGGCATTGTATACTTTCTATTTTGACCATTCATTTATACAGAGTCATCAACACAGCCCAGAAAATCGTTGGTGCCTCTCTGCCTAGTCTAAAGGACATTGCCGACTTGTGATACCGCAGCAGAGCCCACAACATTATATAGAACTCTAGCATCTGGCAGATGTTACAGATCCCTTAAACCAAGTACTAACAAAGTCAGAGACTGTTTCTGCTCCAGGGCCATCACCACCCTAAACAAGCACACATGACTGTGAAAATATATATCTTGCAGATGTATTCATATCTTATTGACGTATTTTGAAAATACGTTGCTGTTCTGATGCACATATAATCTCCAAGCGCTATCTTGAAAATATTTTTGCCCATTTATCCTGACATAATTTGTTATCCTATTTCCTCTTTTGAGTCTTTATTACAAGTTGATTTTGTTGTAAACAATGTCTACTATGTTTTTATCAATGGCAATAACATTGTCTGAAACTCATGACAAAAAGTTAGTTTAGTTTCTGAAAAGACGACTCATCGTAAAAAAAAAAAACATTGTTGCAAAGTATTAAGGGTTGATAATCAGAATATATAACAGAACAACGCTTTCAAATGAATTTTATTATAGATCTACTCACAACATTAATTCCATGTACCGTATTTTCCGCACTATAAGGCGCACTTAAAAGTTTTAATTTTTTTCAAAAGCTGACCATGCGCCTTATAATACAGTGCGCCTTATATATGGATCAATATTAAGTCGCAAAGTCTTGCAACTAAGGCAAGCAGCCGCCGACTCGATTTTCCCCCGAAGGCGAAGTCGTCCGCGGTGTATGCTGGTATTTATATACCGGCCTTTCATTGGCTAACCAAAGTGTCAATCATCAGTTGAATCGATCACTATTGGCTAAAGTTATTCGGAGGTAAATGGGGCGGATCCTTTTTATCATTTACGGGCTGGCATAGGCTTAAGCGGCAAAACAAAGCCTGCAATTGGCCGAAAAAGATGTGTCAATCATCAGTTGAATCGATCACTATTGGCTAAAGTTATTCGGAGGTAAAGGGGCGGATCCTTTTTATCATTTACAGGCTGGCATAGGCTTAAGCGGCAAAACAAACCCTGCAATTGGCCGAAAAAGATGAATGTGAATAGCACTTTAGGTTGACGGCATAGAGAAAGCATTTTTTACTATTCTGTATTTGTAAATATTTTATTCTTCTGGATTTACGACACTCACGGATATAAGAGGACCATGGCTGCACATTATTATTGAACACAACGACTACGGTGAGCCACTCCGGCTATATATTTTCCCTGTATCTTGTTTCAGACTGAACTCGATGTTTCTGTGATAAGCGGTGCAGATAATGGATGGAACAGAGTGTCCATTTTTAAATTAAACTCAATTCCAAGTGTTTATTGTCATATGCACAGTAAAGTTGTGAGCGAAAAAGAAAGTTGAAACTAAGGAATGGTTGGCATTTCTTGAAAGTTATTCGGAGGTAAAGGGGCGGATCCTTTTTATCATTTACAGGCTCGCATAGGCTAAAGGGGCAAAACAAAGCCTGCAATTGGCCGAAAAAGATGAATATGAATAGCAAGCAATAGCATGTTTTATTATTCTGTATTTGTAAATGTTTTACTCTCCTGGATTTACTACACTCACGGATATAAGAGGATCATGGTTGCACATTATTATTGAACGCAACGACTTCGGTGAGCTACTCCGGCTATATAGTTTCCCAGTATCTTGTTTCAGAGTGATCTAGGTGTTTCTATGATGGGTCTTTTTTTAAATTAAACTCAATTCCAAGTGTTTATTGTCATATGCACAGTTAAGTTGCGAGCAAAAAAGAAAATAGAAACTAAGGAATGGTTGGCATTTCTTGAATCCCAAGACTTTAACCTTCCGAATGATATTTGGAACGATGCATTTGAGTGACATCGTACGGACACCGCATCCGCACGTGTCTACGACACGTATTTGCTTCTTTGCAAGCTTTGGGAATGTTAAGGGGGTAATCAGTTGGACTGAACCATCTGACTGTTTTGTCGACGTTCCCATTGTAGCGCCTTATAATCCGGTGCGCCTTATGTATGGAAGATATAGGACCAAAAACTATTTTTTGGGGGTTCGCCCTATAACCCGGTGCGCCTTATAGTGCAGAAAATACGGTATATGAGATCGCTGTTTTCCATCTGCCATCAGTATGTACCTGTATTTACTCCTCTTCATTCATGCAATGTTTGCGTTGCGTCAACTGCTACAAGCACTCCTCTTTCCACGATGCTTTTAATGTACATTTGCATTTTGTAGCGTCATCCATTTTGTTAGCTTCTTTTGAATCTTTCTTCTGAGGCTGAGGTTTTGGCTTGATTCCTAACCACTTATCCATTTTTCTCGTGTTCTCTGTGCATCTACTTTGGATATGCAAATGCACGACCTTATAACGCTCAAGAAAGTCCGGAAGCAGGAAGTTATTCGATGCAGGCTTCTGATTGGCTGCCGAGTATGCAAATTGCCAAACGAAGCGAAATTAAGATTTTTTTTTTGTTGGGCAATTGGGCAGAGCCGTTTTGTAAATTGTACACCCGACGTAAAAAATGCACGCCCCGGGCGTCCGGGCAGACGTTATTTCAGACATTGATGTCTACTCTGTTGTTATTAATGGCAATAAAGAAAATTCTAATAGTAATTCATAGGCAAAATCCAGATTTTGTTTTACAGTCTGTGTATTAGCCTGAAACATTTGTTTTTGTGCTTCCAATATGAGAAAATTAATGAAGGTTTTATGGGTGACACTAAATTGGGATTATTTGTTCATGGAAATGATATCAAACGTTGGCTTTGTGTTTACATAGTTTCCCCACTTCAGCACAGTCCCAAAATGGGAGTCACATCAACGGCAGGGAAATTTGTGAAGTTGCTCTCGCTTTGAGTGCTTCTGTGGGAATTACCATCATCCAGAAGAACATTAGTGAGGTCAGACGTAACTTATCCAGGACATGAGTGTCCGTCACACAACCTGTGTTCTTTTTCATCTAAAAGGTTGGATAGAGTTGAGGGCTTGACTCTTTAAGTCTAACATTCCAAACTGTCATGATTCCGTTGGCACCAACAGCCGCGGACGCTGATTGGCTGCTTCCTCCTTTATAAACCCCCGCCTTCCTGTGAACATTTGTCGGATCGTCTGTGAACCTACGCTACACGCTAGGCAAACTTTTGTGACTCCTGACTCTATCCTGCCCTGTTGTTTTGTCTGATTTGGTTGCGGAAAAAAACCTTTCGAAGGGATCAAAACAGGATGATACTGTCATGATTACTGATTCGGGGCACCTGCCCCCTTGGCACCAACAGCAGCGGGACCTGATTGGCTCCCGTCTTCCGAAAGGAACCCATCAGACCGTCTGCGAACCTATGCTCTCAGATAGGCAAGCTTTTGTACTCTTTGACATTACACTGCCCTGTTTTCTTACCTGATTCCCGTTGCCGACCTTTTTTCTGGACCCGTTTATGGTTTTGCTCCTCCGTCCCGGCCATCGACCTGTTTTTCCTCGTTTTCCACATTGCTTGTGCCACTTCCGCGTTATTATCTGCTACCCGTGACTGATGATCCCCGGATCGTGGGTGCAAGTTATTTCCTCCTTCTAAATAAAACGAAGGCAATTGGGTCCCGTCTCCGTTCCTGCTTTGTGACACAAACCATTCCCATTATGCCTTTGTTGTCTGTGTCATAACGGAAAACAACACTTTTCTCCGCTTTAAAAAAAAAAAGAATGATATGAGTCATGATTTATCCCTCTTTTCGTAAATACTATTGGAATGGCGCACACTTCTGGGATTCACATTTAATGGTTTGCCGCTGATGTGCTTCAGCTGTAGCGCTCGACCCTCTCTGTGGTCAGCCGTTACAACCAAATTAACCTGTCGTCTATGATTTGTAGACCGGACTGCAGAAATGGTGAAGAACAACTCGTCCCATTCCAGCACGCGTATAGCCAAAGGGACTGCGCGACAATGCAATTTATCTCTCAGTGTCTTTTATTGTCACCATAGCAACACTTCAGCAGGGAATTTTTATCTTGTCACTCTTTCTCTATCTCATCTCATTTAATGACATCTAATTCATCTCCAGACAGAAGAGCAGCTTCAGCGACAGAGTGCTGTCACAGTCTTGTTCCACGAACAGACTGAGGAGGTCATTTCTTCCTCATGCCATGAGGCTCTTGAACTCCACCCGGGGGAGTAAAAGCCCACATTAAACCCCACCCCCACATATTACCCTATTTTTATTACAGTGTGTATTTTCCGGAGCACTATTTAAATACTCTATATCAAGACGTTATATTGGGTATTTTTGATGAATAAATTCTCTCTCTCTCTCTCTCTCTCTCTCTCTCTCTCTCTCTCTCTCTCTCTCTCTCTCTCTCTCTCTCTCTCTCTAACCATCAGAGAATTCGTTTCCTAATGATCCCTCACCCTATTTAAGCGCTTCCTTTCCGGTCACTCTTGTTCAGTCCGCCAGCGAACCTTAGCACATGCAAGGCAAGCACTTTTGACTTCGGCTCTTGGGGTTATTTTTTGTCACCAACCATGTAAACGATTCATTCGGATTGCTCCAATCTGTGCTCAGGAAATAAAAAGGCTGTTTGAGTGTAAATACACTTGTAATGTGACCTTGTAGTTCTGTGTATGTCACGGTTGCCCATTGCCCTCAATTGGCCCCGCCCTTTTGGTGCCAGCTGCGGCTTGTTGCCTGATTGGCTTCCCTCCTATTTAAGCTGAGTGCTCTCACTCACACTTTGTCAGTCCGTCAATGAAACTCCGCAAGACGTGTGTTTTGACTCTGTCCGGTATCCTGCTTGTGTATCCTGTCCGGTTTCGATCCCGTCGATCCCGTCCTGTCTGATATCTGACTCCAGTCTCCAGTACCCGTTTCAATCCCGTCTGTCTCATCCTGTCGGATATCTGACTCCAGTCTCCACTGTCTGGTATCGATCCCGTCTGTCTCGTCCTGTCTGATATCTGACTCCAGTCTCCAGAATCGGGTATCGATCTCGTCTATATCATCCTGTTTGATATCTGTCTCCATTCTCAAGTGTCAGGTATCAATCCCGTCTGTCTCGTCCTGTCTGATATCTGACTCCAGTCTCCAGTATCCTGTATCGATCCTGTCTGTCTTGTCCCATTTGATATCTGACTCCATTCTCCAGGATCCAGTATAGATCCCGTCTGTCTCATCCTGTCTGATATCTGACTCCAGTCTCCAGTATCGGTTTCAATCCTGTCTATCTCATCCTGTCTGATATCTGACACCAGTCTCCAGTGTCTGGTATCGAGCTCATCTGTCTCATTCTGTCTGATAACTTGCTACAGTCTCCGGTATCCGGTATCGATCCCACCTGTCTCATTCTGCCTGATATCTTGCGCCAGTCTCCAGTATCGGTTCCAATCGCGTCTATCTCGTCCTGTTTGATATCTGACTCCAGTCTCCAGTGTCTGGTATCGATCCTGTCTGTCTCGTCTTGTCTGATATTTGACTTCAGTCTCCAGTATCGGTTTCAATCTTGTCTATCCCGTCCTGTTTGATATCTGACTCCAGTCTCCAGTGTCTGGTATCGATCCCATCTGTCTCGTCCTGTCTGATTTTTGACTCCAGTATCCGGTATCCCTCCCTTGTGTCCCCCCCTGTCCCGTAGTGACTCCGTCTGTCCGGTATCTGCTCGTGTATCTGGTATCGATCTCATCTGCCTCTGGCTTGTTTTTCCACACCAGACTTCTGTCTTACTTCTTCCGCCCAGCGATCGTCGAATCACTGTGTTCATGCGCATGACTGTCCCATTCCCGTAAAATAAAGCTTGTGTGAAAACGTTACGCATCTGGGTCCTCCTCCTGTTCTGGTTCTGACAGTGTAGTACGAATTTATATGAATGATATATAGATTTCCTTTTTAATTTTTAATATATAAATAATGTACAATCTTCATAATGTTTAATCCAAATGTATCTGACTGCCTTTGACAAAATAATATTAAAAAATTATGACGGTGCTCTATTCTATTCTAATGTGTGCGCTTACCAAATTTAGAATCAAATACATCTTATTGAAAACATTCTGAGGATATTGGGATTTTGCCCAAGGATCCTTGACGATTATTTTTCTGTTTTCGTGTCCATTGTGCTGACCATCTTTGTTTTGGCCCGACTGCCGCAGGGTGAAATTTTGCTCCCGTCGTTTTCCTGATCCAATTATCGCTCACCACAAATTTATTGGAAAACATTCCTGCTGAATCACAGGCCGGGTATGAATGGCGAGCTTTTAGTCAATGTTCCATTCGGAAACAATCGAAAACCATGCAGAAGTTCCTCTTGTTGAACATCAACAATTTTGAGCAGTGATCCTGTCTCCTAAGTCTACCGTCAGGCTTGTTTAATCCGGCCTGCCGAGCTATCCTGCAGATATACTACAGAAATAAAACTACAGTAATACTACAGAACTACTGCAAAGATACGACTGCAGAAACACTACAAAAATACATTTCAAATTAAGTGCTTAAAACAGAGACCTGTGTCAGGACCAGAACGGAGACAGGACCCACTTGCGTTGCTTTTCTCATGAGTTTTATTGCGCCCACGATCCGGTGTTCGCTGGATGCAGGAAGCAAGTCGCTCTGGTACTCGGGTTGTACTCTGACCGCAGAAATGGATCTTCCGTGGCGAGCGATGGCGGTGTCAGGGACGAAAAAAGCGGGTCGGTAGCGAGGACAGGAGAGCTAAAACCTGGTCGGGGTCGGAAGCGAGTCGTAAGCCAGAATAGGAGAGAAGACGTAGGCGAGGACTAAAAGAGGTCGAAAGCCAGGATGGGAGAGTAGACGTGTTACGGATCAAAAACAAGTTGAAGCCAGAAACAGACTGGAGCAAAAAACGGGACAGGTGGGAGTCAGGGTTGAAAAAGGCTTGCCTAGTGTTCACTGAGGTTTGCGGACGGACTGACAACAGGGGATTGACTGGACTGGGTTTAAGTCGAGACAGGGAGCCAATCAGAGCCCGCAGCAGCTGGCGCCAAATGAGCGGGCACAGGTGATTCCCATTGGTAATCATGGCAACCTGATATATTATTTTCCTTTAATCTTGAGCGTTTCAAAACCAATTTTAGGAAACGTATCTATTTAAAAACATATACAGAAATATAACATGCAAATGTGTTGGTACTCATTGGTTCCCTGTCCTTTTTAAGCCCAGTCCTTTGACACGCCTGTTGTCAGTCAGTGAACCTGTTTCTACAAGGCAAGCACTCTGACTCTGACTCCCGTCGGTCCCGCTTTTTGCACCCGTTTTTCCACCCGTCCGTTCCTGATCTCCCCGTTTGTCTCCGGCTAGGACCTGTTTTTTGACCCCGACCACGTTTGCTCTCCCGTCCCGGTTTACGACCCGTTTTTGATTCCGAACACGTTTTTGCTCTTCTGTCCCGGCTATCGACCTGTTTTTTTCCGTCCTCGACACGCCATCTCTAGTTTGGAAGATCCACTTCCGTATTCAGAACACGATCTGATTGTGTGACCGGCTTGGCCTTCCTCTTTCTATCAATAAACTTGTGGCTAACGTTACGCAGTTGGGTCCTGATTCGGTTCTGGTCGTGACATTCTTTGTTTTGTAAATTTATCATATGAGTGATTCAATTTTTACGGTTCTGTTATTCATTGTACAGTATTTCAAACTGACTTTGCCATTTTTCTTTCACCCCAAAACAATTTTCCAGTTGAATTTTTTCAGTTTTTTTACTTTGTGATCTGTTAAAGTGAAGAAAGTTGAGATATATTTCTGTAGCTGCAGCTAATAACCCATTGAAGCTCCAAGTGTCACGATTACCGATGTGATTCACCTGTGCCCGCTCTGTTTGCGCCAACTGCCTCGGACTCTGATTGGCTCCCTGTTCCTATTTAAACCGACTCCTATCTGTCCTATTTTGTCAGTCCGTCTACAAACCTCAGTTAACACTAGGCAAGCCTTTTTTGACCCTGACTCCCACCTGTTTTTTGCTCCCGCCTGTCCCCCGGCTTCAACCCATTTTTGATACTAACCAGGTCTACTCTCCTTTCCTGGCTTCCGACTCGCTTCCACATTTTTGCTCTCCTGTCCCGGCTACTGACCCGTTTTCCGTTCCTGACACCGCCATCGTTCGACACGAAAGATCCACTTCCGCGTTCGGAGCGACCTGCTTCCCCCGCCCAGCAATCACCGGATCGTGGGCGCAACCCTTTCTCTTTCTTCCAATAAAACTTGTGAGAAACGTAATGGCAAAACGCAAGTGGGTCCTGTCTCCGTTCTGGTCCTGACACCAAGTTCTTTACACATCAGATGATTTTAGGCTGTTTGCTGGTAAAGGTAACTTAATTTTGGTTGTTTTTTTCCAGAATCCGTTCCGTACCCATCCACCCAGGCCAGCAATACGTCATAAAGCCGAAATACTACCACACGCATACCACCCACACCCAGACAACGCACATCAAACCTCAACTGGAAAGACCTATCCCTTTGTCAGTGGCACACAATCCTATACATGGTAAGTATTTTATCTTTTCATCCTGTAAGTAAAATTTTGTTTGTTAATAACGCCCTGCTGACAGTGAGTTGCCATTTTGTCATGAACCAGAACAGGATCAGGACCCAATCGCGTGACGTTACTCACACGAGCCTCTTATTTTATGGGAATTGGGGAGTCATGCACGTTAGGCAACAGTCTGGCATGAAATGATAGGAAGCCAGAGGCCGACGAGATCGATACCAATGACTTGAGTTGATATCGGACAGATGGGGTCGATGCCGGACAGGACGGGAAAGACAGGATAGCTAATAAAACAGGATATCGAAAGCAAACAGGACAAACTAGACAGGGACGAAAACTGGAGAGAATAATAAACAGGACAAAAATGGACGGAAACAAAACGGGAAACCAATATTAAACAGGATAAAAATAAACGGGAACAATACCAGACTGGAAATACCAACCGGAACACAGGACCGAGTCAGAACCCACGTCTTGCGGGGCAGAGGTTCGTTGACGGACTGACTAAGGAAAAATGAGAGCACTGAGCTTAAATGGACTGAAAGCCAATCTGTGAATGAGCCGCAGCTGGTGCCACACGGGCGGGGCCAATTGGGCGCCATGGCAACCGTGACACATTTGGATTTGTAAGGAGTTTATGAACGAGTCATATAGGGTCTCCCTCCAGTCTTCCCAAATCTGGTTTACAATGTTCTAAGACTTCAGCATCCATTATCGTATAACGAGATTCAACATTAAATCGATCCAAGTTTTAACCGACACAATTTGGTACCAACATGAGCAATGCAAAATAATTGGTCTTTTATGAACTAAACTCCATAGCTTTGTCACCTCACACCTTGATCACTGCAATGCTTTCCTCTATGGTTTATGTCAGAACCAGAACAGATACAGGACCCAATCGCGTGACGTTCTCACACAAGCCTTTCATTTTACGGGAAATGGGGAGTCATGTACATTAGGGAGCCGGTCTGGCTTGGAAAGACAGGAAGCCAGAGACCGACGAGACCGATTCCAATTGCCCGAGTGATATCGGACAGATGGGGTCGATACCGGACAGGAAGGTACAGACAGGGTTGACAAAAAAATCAGGATATCGATAACTAACAGGAGAAACTTCTTGTCAGTATTCTAACTGTGTCCTGTCAATCCCCTGGGGTCAGTCCATCTGCGAATCTCCATAAGCTTTTTTTTGTCCCTGACTCTCGCTTGTCCCGTTTTTTGCTCCTGTTTGTCTCCCGCTACGACCTCTTTTGATCTCGACCACGTCTGCTCTCCCATCCCGAATTACGATCCGTTTTTTCGATCTCGACCACGTCTGCTCTCCCATCCCGAATTACGATCCGTTTTTTCGATCCCGACCACGTCTGCTCTCCCGCCCTGGCTTACGACTCGTTTCCGACCCTGTCTTGCTCCCCCTGTCCCGGCTACCGACCAATTTTCTGCCCCTGACACCGGAAGATCCACTTCCGTGTCCGGATCACAAGCCGAGTACGAGAGCGAACACCGGATCGTGGGCGCACCCCTTCCTCGTTCCTTCAATAAATCTTGTGGTAAACGTGACGTGAGTGGGTCCTGTTTCCGTTCTGGTCCTGACAGTATTGAAAGTAATTCTATGCACTGATTGTCGCATCTCACCTAATTAAAATAAACACTATTAGTTTCAAATCATATTATATGCAAAAAATATATATATTTTGCATTTTATTCTTAGTTTTCCTGAATTGTATTTTTCCTGCCTCTCTCAATTGATCCTTGATAACGTTTTCGTGGCTCAAAAAAATCACAATTGTCCCTATTTTTGGTTTGCACTGTGGCAGTAAGCAACCACACGGGGAGGATCAAGGTGGTCTTCACTCCCACCATCTGCAAATTCACCTGCGTGGGAGGTCGTTGTCATAACAACTGCCAGCAGGGAAATACCACAACCATCATCAGTGAAAACGGCCATGCCACGGATACTTTGACGGCACCCAATTTCAGGATAGGTGAGTGATTCTAATTATTCAATCAGATTTATTGAATCAAATCTCAAGTTTGGCTCTATAGTGTGAATATCTCAACATCAGAATCAAGACAATCATATGATCATAAGTTATAGTTAGAGTCGGGTTTACATAGCAAAGCACATATTCACATATGTGAATTTCCCTGCGGGGATCGATCTATCTATCTATCTATCTATCTACTGTATTTATCTATCTATCTATCTATCTATCTATCTATCTAGACATCTATCTAGACATCTATCTAGACATCTATCTAGACATCTATCTAGACATCTATCTAGCTAGACATCTATCTATCTAGACATCTATCTATCTAGACATCTAGACATCTATCTAGACATCTAGGCATCTATCTATCTATCTATCTATCTATCTATCTATCTATCTATCTATCTATCTATCTATCTATCTATCTATCTAGACATCTATCTAGACATCTATCTAGACATCTATCTAGACATCTATCTATCTATCTAGACATCTATCTCTCTATCTAGACATCTATCTCTCTATCTAGACATCTATCTCTCCATATAGACATCTATCTCTCTAGCTAGACATCTATCTATCTATCTATCTATCTAGACATCTAGACATATATCTATCTATCTAGACATCTAGACATCTATCTAGACATCTATCTATCTAGACATCTAGACATCTATCTAGACATCTATCTATCTAGACATCTATCTATCTATCTAGACATCTATCTATCTATCTATCTAGACATCTATCTATCTATCTAGACATCTATCTATCCATCTATCTATCTATCTATCTATCTAGACATCTATCTATCTATCTAGACATCTATCTATCTATCTATCTAGAATACAAAAATACCGATATAAAGTTTTGCTATAGAGTATTTAAATAGTGCTACGGAAAATACACACTGTAATGAAAATATGCAAATGTGGGGGTGCGGTTTAATGTGGGCTTTTACTCCCCCGGGTGGAGTTCAAGAGCCTGATGGCATGAAGAATGTCAGGCTGTCCAGCTCTGTACCCACAACAGAGCCTGCCTTCCACATATGTGTCATGTACAGACGCTGCCCTACTTATGAACAAGATAGAATAGAATAGAATAGTGGTCAGCGCATGTGCGGCACAGTTCATGTCATGGGAACCTCCTGCGTGGGTTCAAATCCAGCTCCAGACTTCCTGTGCGGAGTTTGTATGTTCTCCCCGTGCTTGCGTGGGTTTCCTCCGGGTACTCCGGTTTCCTCCCACATTCCAAAGACACGCATTTCAGGTGAATTGGCCGGTCCAAATTGTCCCTAGGTGTGAATGAGCGAGTGACTTGTCTGTCCCCGTGTGCCCTGTGATTGGCTGGCAACCAGTTCGGGGTGTCCCCTGCCCACTGCCCGGAGATGGCTGGGATGTGCTCCAGCCCCTTGCGACCCTAATGAGGATAAGCGATATAGCTATTGAGATGAGATGAGAATAGAATAGAATATGTCTTTATTGTCTTTGTTACAAAATGGGTTGAACATATTGTGACAACAAAATTGGACGTGACACTCCAGGTTCACATTTTACAGTGAGGATAGAAGATTCCAGAAGGTTCCAGACCACCGTTTGTAGGTGCTATATTTTGTGTGAAACATATGTTATAAGTATATTTAAGGCTTGTATAAGCAACCTGTATTATTTTGTACTAAAAAATAAACATTTCATAAAATAATATGCTCTATAAAAATAAATAAAGTTAAGTTCAATTTACTTGTGGAAGATGGGTTTCAACAATTAGGCGACTTCCCCCTCCGTGGTAAATAGTGTTCGAAAAAAAGCAATCTAACCATTTTCTCAACCGCATCAAGCTTTCTTATTCCACTTTCATTTCAAAAGAAAAGGCTCGTCTCTTCTTTACACTTTACACCAACCATATTGAATGGATGCACGAGATATTAAACAATAAAAATGTCAAAGTTCTTAGCGCGCTAGAGATACAGTGCAGTGTGTTTACATTACACACGAACTAGGAAGAGGAAGCGGATTTCTTCTTCGGGGGGCATGCTGGGTGAGCTCTCACAGCACCACACGCCGCTAGTGGCGGAAAGAATCACTACAGTAATGTCCTGTACTCGGAAAAAGGTGCACACAATACAAAATGTCCGGATATTTTTCCACATCCCACATTTTTTTTCCGTATCTACTGTTTTTCTCAAGTCGAATTGTTGTAAGTAGGGGAGGGTCTGTATTGTCCATTGAGCAATATGAGAATTTCTTTCTGTCATTTTGAAGAACCAGACTGTGCTAACATTTTGATTATTTTATTTTATATTTTATATACTTTACAAAGAATACTCAATACTTTTGAAAATAATTCATGTTTTGCATTTATGGAGTTGGTAGATCATTTAGACTTGGTCCTTTTCTAAGTAGCTCACATGCTGAAAAAGGATGACATTCCCCTGTCTAGAACACAAAACATTCAAGATGAGGTGAAGAAAAGAATGTTGAATATGAATAAAATAAACGATGAATTCAGTGGCCAATTACAATAGGGGTCCTCAACATAGTGCCTGAGGGTAATAGAATAGAATAGAATAGAATATTATGTAATTTATTGTCATTGTTACAACATGGGATATGCTGTGACAACAAAATTGGACGACTCCAGTTCCACATTTACAGTGAGGATAAGGAAACAAAGAGATAAAGGAACAAAGAACTTTGGGGTGATGAGGGGGGTGAGGGACAAACAGAGTTGATGTTTGATCTTACAATACACATAGTCCAGTGTTTTGCTCAGTCCACATATTGAATGGATTTGGGAGTACAGTCCAAAAACATGCCCGATTAAAGCCGCCGTCGACGATAAAGCTCCGTTGGGGTGTGCAAGCTGCTGTTTATTGATAGCAGCGGGCAGGAGATTTAGCGCTATGCTAACGTTAGCATCCGGTGAAAGGGTTAGCGGTGGAAAGCAAACACAAAGACCACAGTTAACTCTCCCGGTGCATAGAAGTGTCTGCACGATACTGCCAGAAACTCCATATCGAGTGAGCAGTAGGTGTTCAATAGGTAGGTGTTCCAATAAGAACACCCGAGTAGCTCGTGGACCAGATCAGAAAATAGCTTACTATTCATGGGTCATTGTGACTTCTTTGTAGAAATGTGATTGATAACTGGTATGAGAAATCCATGACATGATCGGTGTATTTAAATATGTAAGTAATTCCCATAAGGCAGATGTTGTATTTGTTGATTCCGCTTACTCTCACTTCTAAAATTGCAATATGGTAATACAGTGTCTGAAATAACGTATGCCCGGGCGTGCATCTTTTACGCCGGGCGTGCAATTTACAAAACGTCTCCACCCGGGCGGCCGACAACTTCTCATCTCATCTCATTAGCTGCACCGCTTATCCTCAGTAGGGTCGCGGGGGTGCTGGAGCCCATCCCAGCAGTCATCGGGCAGTGGGCGGGGGACACCCTGAACTGGTTGCCAGCCAATCGCAGGGCACACAAGGACAGACAACTCACTCGTTCATTCACACCTAGGGACAATTTGGACCGGCCAATCCACCTGAAATGCATGTTTTTGGAATGTGGGAGGAAACCGGAGTGCCCGGAGGAAACCCATGCAAGCACGGGGAGAACATACAAACTCCGCACAGGATGTCCGGTAGCTGGATTTGAACCCACACAGGAGGACTTCAAGACCTTAGAACTGTGCCTGCACACGCGCTAACCACTGCGCCGCCGTGCTGGCCAACTTTTTCAAGGAAAAAAAAAACAAAACAAACAAAAAAAAATATATATATATATTTATACAATTTGGACCGGCCTATCCACCTGAAATGCATGTCTTTGGAATGTGGGAGGAAACCCACGCAGGCACGGGGAGAACATACAAACTCCGCACAGTAAGGCCGGTAGCTGGATTTGAACCCACGCAGGAGGTTCCCACGACCTCAGAACTGTGCTGCACACGCGCTAACCACTGCGCCGCCGCCCTTTATACAACATAATAATTCGTAATATAATGCATCAAAGCAGGTGAGCCGGTTGAGAGACGGCTCTCATTAATGAGTTGAGCCGAAACAGCCAGTTCTCTAAAAAGAGACGGACTTCCTTTCACTAGATCAAAACGCTCGCTTCGTTTGCGATGAAAAAAAACGAGATAGAGGCTACCGCGGCGAACTGGTTTGACTTGATTGATTTGGTGATAGTCGGTGTATACCCGTCATTGACAATTTTTTGTTTTTCCGTACAGATTTCCTTGTACGTCGTACTCGTCTTAAAACGCATAATAAACGTACTTTGTACGTCAAAACCGTACAGGTTGCCAGGTATGCTATTTTAACCCTCAGTGAGCAATGAAAAGCAACATGGTCCCCGTTCTTAATACGATCCATTTGCAAATGCTATGCTTTGCATATTTGGCTGCCGACTGGAGTAAGAAGCCTTTGGTGTAATGCACTTGTCCAGGCTTGCTTCATTCCATCTGGTTTCCTCTCTTGCTCCCCTTCCGTGTTTGTGCGTGAGTGCGAGAACATCTGAGCCACAGGACTGGAAGATGAAAGCTTATTTGGTCAAGGCTGGTTACAAAGACTCGAGAGACAATAAATAACTCCCTTTTTTGTTTAGCCTCCTTATACGACGAGCGAGGTCGAAAGGGGAGTGTTGATTTATGACCAGATTAGCTGATTCAATTAACATTTTGAAACGGCAGGCTGATGAGGTCATGTTATCTTGCTCAAAGATGTTTCAGAATAAGCAGGAAATTAAATCAAGTCAATTCATTCTGCTCAATTTATGAATTTGGGTTGCACAAACCCCTTTTGGCCAAGAGAGATTGTACTAAAGATATTTTGTCAGTTTTAACGATCGATACAAACTGAAGTTACCATCATTTGGTTGCCAATAGTTTGTTTTATGCCAAGCAAGCCTGTATAGTAAAATTTCTCAAACTAAACATTTTCTGATCAGGAATCATTTAACATCAGGCTATCATGACATGAGAGCACAGCCATAGATTTTTTTATTACAATGGAAAACCTTGTCAGTCAGCTCTGGTAATCTAATCAACAAGGTAGGGTTTTCATGATTACTAACTCTGATCACCTGGAGCAATCATGTGGGTGCCTGCTGATTGGCTGGCACTTCGCTCTTAAGCACGCTGCGCCCAGACCTCCTCGTCAGAGTGTACAACTCTGTGTGACTCTCCTGATTTCGTTCGTCAAAGAACTCTGCTTACCTGTTTCTGCCTGCCTCCGATCCGACCTGTTTCCGTCCCACGCTTCGATCTCCTCTCCAGCCCCGGTAAACTCGACCTGCCTGACCTTCCGCATTCCGATTGGCTACTTCATCCGAAGCTATCTCTCCGGCTCCGCTGCTGACTTCTGACGGCCATCACGTCTCCCGCAAGCCCTGTACGCTTCCTTAAATAAAGCACTGAAACAAATGCTCTGGGGTTTCCTGGTCTGTTCTGGTCTCTTGATAAGGGTGTGGCACTTAAGTCTAAAGACGGAATGCAAAAGGGAGAGAAGTTTTTGTAGCCGGTCAGGGAATATCTCTACATTCTGGATATATCTAAATCTAATCTAATCTAAATCTCACCTATATAATTTAATCTAAAAAACTGTGTTTGCATATTTTTGTGTGTGCGATGCTGTGTCCTGTTCAAATTATATTATATTGTATTTATATTTGCTGGTGACTACATCACGAATATTTATTTACTTTATTTAGTGTTTCAGTTTTCGGCCAAGCCATTTCGGTTCGGTGCAAAACATTTTTTTCGCTGCATCCCTACTATTTTTGTTACATGTCTCACTGTAGGGCGGCACATCGGCGCAGTGGTTAGCGTATGTGCGGCACAGTTCTGAGGTCATGAGATCGAACCTCCTGTGTGGAGTTTGCATGTTCTCCCCATGCTTGCGTGGGTTTCCCCCTACATTCCAAAGACATGCATGTCAGGTTAATTGGCTGGTCCAAATTGTCCCTAGGTGGGAATGAGCTGTTCCTGTGTGCCCTGCAACCAGTTTAGGGTGTCCCCTGCCCACTGACCGGAGATAGCTGGGATGGGCTCCAGCACCCCCGCGACCCTACTGAGGATAAGCGGTGCAGATAATGGATGGATGGATGTCTCACTGTAGTATCATTATTATTAATCCATCTTTGAACTACTAGTGACCTACTTCCATGATTTCTGATGACTGAAAACCGACCACCCCAAACCATGACTCGGATGGCTTTTATTGCATAGCCCTACTGATGTGTTTAAATTTGTATTATTTTTTCCTCAGTGGTGTGCCATCTGCCTTGTATCAATGGCGGCAAATGCACTGCCAGGGACAAATGCCAATGCCCTCCAAACTTCACGGGCAAGTTCTGTCAGATTCCAGTTCAAAACGGTCACCATCAGCCTCAACAGACATCAGGCAGTTACAGTCAAACCCAGGTCCACTCCACACACACCTTACCTCTGACCTACAGCAATGGGCAGAGTACTGGTAGGTACTATTTTCTTGATAGTGATTGTGAAAACCATTCTTCAAATGTTCTTACAGTTATATTTCTATGACTAGTATTCAGTCCCAACATCGTAAACATCCACATCAAGCATCCTCCCGAGGCCTCGGTGGAGGTCCATCAAGTGTCTCAGCTGGACAACCCACACGTTACCGGACCAAGTCAAAGAGGTCCCCAGTCGGGATCCTCTTCCTCCTCCAGCTACAGCTATCATCACACCGAAAGCCGTCAGAAAGTCCAACACCATGGCTACAACATTGTCTATCCAAGCCAACATGGGGACCAGATGACTTACCAGCCCGTCTCCTCAAAGAACAGCTTGGGGCGGTGCTTCCAAGAAACTGTTGGAAGTCAGGTAGTTCCACAATTTGTTTTGTTAAAGGAGCCACAATATATTTTATAATGATTGCTCAACTGCTTTTTTGGGATGGAAAAGACACATACAGTAGAAAATTCCGGTAGTGGTACTGGTTTATTTAATCAATGAGCACACCTCTTTGATGTACAGTGGCTTGCGAAACTGTTTGGCCCCCTTGAACTTTGTTATCTTTTGCCACATTTCAGACTTCAAACATAAAGATATAAAACTGTAATTTCTTGTGAAGAATCAACAATAAGTGGGACACAATCATGAAGTGGAACACACTTTATTGGATATTTTAATTTTTTTTAACAAATAAAAAACGAGAAAGGTGGTGTGCAAAATGATTCAGCCCTGTTGGGTTAATACTTTGTAGCGCCACCTTTTGCTGCAATGACAGCTGCAAGTTGCTCGGGGTATGTCTCTATCAGTTTTGCACATCGAGAAACTGATATTTTGGCCCATTCCTCCTTGCAAAACAGCACGATGTTCCGTGAGGTTGGATGCGTCAGTTCTTTCCACAGATTCTCAATTGGATTGAGGTCTGGACTTTGACTTGGCCATTCTAACACCTTAATATGTTTTTGGTGAACCATCCCAATGTAGCTTTTGCTTTACGTTTTGGATCATTGTCTTTTTGGAAGACGAATCTCCTTCCCGGTCTCAGGTCTTTTGCGGACTCCATCTGGTTTTCTTCCTGAATGGTCCTGTATTTGGCTTCATCCATCTTCCCATCAATTTTAATCATCTTCCCTGTCCCTGCTGAAGAAAAGCTGGCCCAAACCATGATGCTGCCACCACCATGTTTGACTGTGGGGATGGTGTGTGGAGGGTGATGAGCTGTGCTGCTTTTACACTAAACATAACGTCTTGCATTGTTGCCAAAATGTTCGATTTTGGTCTCATCTGACCAGAGCACCTTCTTCCACATGTTTGGTGTGTCTCCCAGGTGGCTTGTGGCAAACCTTAAACAATACTTTTCGTGGATATCTTTAAGTAATGGCTTCCTTCTTGCCACTCTTCCATAAAGGCCGGATTTGTGCTGTATATGATTGTTGTCCTATGGACAGATTCTCACACCTTAGCTGTAGACCTCTGCAGTTCATCCAGAGTGATCGTGGGCCTTTTGGCTGCATCTCTGATCAGTTTTCTCCTTAAAGGACCTGAAAGTTTAGGTGGACGGCCCGATCTTGGTAGATTTGCAGTGGTCTGATACTCCTTCCATTTTAATATTATTGCTTGCACGGCGCTCCTTGGGATGTTTAAAGCTTGGGAAATCTTTTTGTTTCCAAATCCAGCTTTAAACTTCTCCACAACAGTATCCCGGACCTGCCTGGTGTGTTCCTCATTCTTCATGATGCTCTCTGCGCTTTAAACAGACCTCTGAGACTACCACAGTGCAGGTGCATTTATACAGAAACTAGATTACACACAGGTGGATTTCACTTAGCATAGTTAGTCATTTAGATCAACATTGAACGACTGGTTTGAAAAGATTAATTCGTCCAAACCTTAATAATCTCTCGAATTGACATTTCAGTGTGGGAAAGCGCTCCCCGGCCTCACGAAACAGGAGCAGTGCTGTGGGACCATTGGAACATCTTGGGGCTTCCACAAATGCCAAAAATGTCCAACGAAACCATGTAAGTTGTTTTTGAATCCATCCAGTTTCTTACACGGTATTCCCATGTCCAATGTGGCGTCCCTCTTTACAACGTAGATTTATTACTATTAATAGGTTCCAATGAAGTACTTTGAGGAATTACAAGCACCTTAATCTCACATTTATCCTGGACGGTGATTAGAGCTATCCGAATGAATCATTCACATGACTGATGAAGACTGAATAACATGCCGTTTGTGTGAAAAACCTTTTGAGGGTTAGCTAGAGCGATGTACTGTCACGAAACAGACCGGGAAGCAGGAAGTCGGAACTCATATGCGTAGACGATTTGTCACTTTAATAAAAGAGAAAAGTGGACCAAAAACAAAACAAAAGAGTCTTAAAGGCAATCAAAATTACAAACTAGGCATTACTCAGTACTCCAAAAGCAATCAGTCCAATGCGTCTCAGCCGATGTCGAGGGGCGGGGCAAGCTGGGCGCCATGACAACCGTGCAGGATATCACATGTACTCGCGTAACTAAACGGTGTTTCTGCATTTAACTTTTGTCCTAAAATAAATGGCTGCATCCCATGTGTTTACAAGGTGTGCTCGTACATGGCTTACCAGAAGCATAGACTTACACTCTATATGGATGGATACAACTGTCGCACCCTCTATGTATGGGTGAATAAAACCTTGACATTTTGGCCATGGGAACAGAAAACAAAATGGGAATAGCTCCGAGAAATCAACATAGGATGCTCTTTTTAGGGTTAAGCCTGACTTTGCGTGTATTGTTTGTCTTTGTTACTAGTTCAGAGTGTTTTGCGGCATTAAAATATCCTGCATGAGGGAAGTTGTCAGGACCAGAACGGAGACAGGACCCACTCGCGTAACGTTACTCACAGTTTTATTGGGGAGAAGGGAAAGGATCGTACACACAATCCGTAAATCGCTGGTCGCGGGGAGCAGGTTGCTCAGACGCGGAAGTGGGACTTCTGTGGCGAGGGATGGCGGTGTCGGGAACGGAGAAAGTCAAAAGCCAGAAGAGGAGAGTAGACGTGGTCGAGATAAAAAAACGGATCGTTATTCGGGGCGGGAGAACAGACGAGGTCGAGATCAAAACTGGTCATAATTCGGGACTGGAGAGCAGACGTGGTCTAGCTTAAAACAGATCGTAGCGGAAGAAAAACAGGAGCAAAAACACAGGACAGGCTAAAAATGGCTTGCGGTATGAAAAAAGAGATTCGCAGACGGACCGACAAAAGGGGAATGGCAGGAACAAGCTGCAGCTGGCGCCCACGGGCGGGGCCAATTGGGCGCCATGGCAACCCTGACAAGCTGGCGCCACACGGCGGGGGCCAATTGGGCGCTATGGCAACCGTGACAGAAGTTGCGCTTGCGCAGTAATGCACTCATGCATAAAAATGAATTTTGTCAGACCAATATTATATAAAAGGGTCGACAAACAAACACAAGAATAAACACAAAAGGTTAAGCAACGGTCTGACATCTTCTGCTGTCGGCACAGTCTTTAAATCCCCCTTTCCTTAATAGAGTATTGTGTGTTATATCCGGTGTGGGGTCCTCCAGTTGACTTGTCACCCTCTGTCAGAGGTTGGAGTGCTGGTTTCCAATGTGATGTGAGTCAGCTGTTACCGGTCTTTTGGCGCCAACTGCCTCGGACTCCGATTGGCTCCCTGTCCCTATTTAAACCCACTCCTTCCTGTCACCTGTTGTCAGTCTGTCTGGGAACCTCAGTTTACTCTAGGCAAGCTTTTCTACGCTGAGTTACTCCTTGTTTTTTTTCCCGGCTTCGAACCGTTTTTTGATCTTGACCAGGTCTACTCTCCTCTCCTGGCTTTCGACTCGTTGCTGATCCCGAGCACGTTTTTTGCTCTCTTGTCCCGGCTACTGACCCGTTTTTGTCAGTTCCCGACACGCCATCGCTCGCCACACGAGTTCAGAGCGACCTGCTTCCCGCGACCAGCGATGACCGGATCGCGTGTGCAATCCTTTCCTTTCTTCCCAATAAAAATAAGAGAAACATAACGCAAGTACTGTCAGGACCAGAACGGAGACAGGACCCACTTGCGTTACGTTTCTCTCAGTTTTATTGGGAAGAAAGGAAAGGATTGCACACGCGATCCGGTGATTCCTGGTTGCAGGAAGCAGGTCGCTCCAAAAGAGCTGGAACAGCTTATTCACATCAGTAATCATGACAGAAACAGATTAACCGCAAAAATCTAAGGAATACTGTCTTACATTTTCCAGTCAGGTTCATTGGTGAAAACAAATAATACCTGCAAAATATATTTTACATATTATTATACACATAAGAACTTTTCATAAAAAACAGTTTGAATTTCGAAAATCTAATTATATATGAAATATACCGTATTTTCCGCACTATAAGGCGCACCTAAAAGTCCTAATTTTTTTCAAAAGCTGACCATGCGCCTTATAATACAGTGCGCCTTATATATGGCTCAATATTAAATCGCAAGGTCTCGCAACTTACGCAACAGCCGCCGACTCGATTTTCCCCCCGAACGTGGAATAGTCCGCGTTGTGTGCTGGGATTTATATACCGGCGTTTCATTGGCTAACCAATGTGTCAATCATCATTTGAATCGATCACTATTGGCTAAAGTTATTCGGAGCCTCGGATAGGCTAGAGGGCCGAAACAAACCCTGCAATTGGCCGAAAAAGATGTGTCAATCATCCGTTAAATCGATCGCTATTGGCTGAAGTTATTCGGAGCCTCGGATTGGCTAGAGGGCCAAAACAAACCCTGCAATTGGCCGAAAAAGATGTGTCAATCATCCGTTAAATCGATCGCTATTGGCTGAAGTTATTCGGAGCCTCGGATAGACTAGAGGGCCGAAACAAACCCTGCAATTGGCCGAAAAGGATGACTGAATAGCAAGCTTGCTAAACTACGCCATAAAGAAACATGTTTTACCATTCTGTATTTGTAAATATTTTACTCTCCTGGATTTACGACACTCACGGTTGTAAGAAGACCATGATTGGGTATCATTATTGAACGTGAGAACTTAGGTGAGTTATGCGGCTTTATATTTTCCCGGTATCTTGTTTTAGAACGATCTTGATGTTGCTGTGATGAGTTCAGTGAATTCAACTCAATTCCAAGTTTTTATTGTCATATGCACAGTAAAGTTGCGAGCGAAAAAGGAAATAGAAACTAAGGAATGGTTGGCATTTCTTGAATCCCAAGACTTTAACCTTCCGAATGATATTTGAAACGATGCATTTGAGTGACATCGTACGGACACCGCATCCGCACGTGTCTACGACACGTATTTGCTTCTTTGCAAGCTTTGGGAATGTTACGGGGGTAATAAGTTGGACTGAACTATCTGACTGTTTTGTCGACGTTCCCATTGTAGCGTCTTATAATCCGGTGCGCCTTTTCTATGGAAGATATAGGACCAAAAACTATTTTTTTGGGGGTGCGCCCTTTAACCCGGTGCGCCCTATAGTGCGGAAAATACGGTAATATATATAATATATGAAATCTGCTATTGCAGATATTTTATTTCTAAGATTTCTGAGTCAATATATTCCTCTTTCCCTAATTTACACTCTTCTCATTCACTCACCAGCTATTCCTCTGATTGACTGCCCTCAGGGTTACAAGAGAATCAACAGCACTCACTGCCAAGGTAAGACCTTCTCATGTTGTGCCTATAGGTATTGATTGCCATGGTTTAGTCATTATCTTGACTTACTTTGTGAGTGAAAGGCTTAATTAGGACACAAAGGAAGTTTGAAATTAATGAATAAAAATGGTTTTTCAACACAAGTACAGCAAATCGTTTTATATTTCTCTAAAAAGCCAATAAAGGGTGGTACTGTCTCATTTGGTTGATTGCCATTTGTTTCCCTAAATAATAACATAGTAAGATTTTAGTAAGAATGCAGTATTACCATGTATTATATGCATATATACAGTGGCTTGCGAAACTCTTTAGCCACATTTCAGACTTCAAACATCAAGATATAAAACTGTCATTTCTTGTGAAGCATCAACAATAAGCGGGACACAATCATGAAGTGGAACACAATTTATTGGATATTTTAAACTTTTTTAACAAATAAAAAACGAAAAAGTGGGTGTGCAAAATGATTTAGCTCTTTACTTTCAGTGCAGCAAACTCTGTCCAGAAGTTCAGTGAGGATCTCTGAATGATTCATTGTTGATCTAAATGACAAACGATGATAAATGGACTTGTGTGTAATCAAGTCTCTGTATAAATGCACCTGCAATGTGATAGTCTGAGAGGTCTGTTCAAAGCGCAGAGAGCATCATGAAGAACGAGGAACACACCAGGCAGGTCCGAGATACTGTTGTGGAGAAGTTTAAAGCTGGATTTGGATGCAAAAAGATTTCCCAAGCCATAAACATCCCAAGGAGCACCGTGCAAGCAATAATATTGAAAAAGAAGTAGTATCAGACCACTGCAAATCTACCAAGATCGGGCCGTCCCCCTAAACTTTCAGGTCATACAAGGAGAAAACTGAACCGAGATGCAGCCAAGAGGCCCATGATCACTCTGGATGAACTGCAGAGGTCTACAGCTGAGGTGGGAGAATCTGTCCATAGGACAACAATCAGTCGTATACTGCACAAATCTGGCCTTTATGGAAGAGTGGTAAGAAGGAATCTATTTCTTGAAGATATCCATAAAAAGTCTCGTTAAAGGTTTGCCCCAAGCCACACTAAACATGTGGAAGAAGGTGCTCTGGTCAGATGAGACTTTTTGCCAACAATGCAAGACGTTATGTTTGGCGTAAGAGCCCCACAGCTTATCACCCTCCACACACCATCCCCACAGTCAAACATGGTGGTGGCAGCATCATGGTTTGGGGCTGCTTTTCTTCAGCAGGGACAGGGAAGATTGTTAAAATTGATGGGAAGATGGATGGAGCCAAATACAGGACCATTCTGGAAAAAAACCTGATGGAGTCCGCAAATGACCAGAGACTGGGACGGAGATTTGTCTTCCAACAAGACAATGATCCAAAACGTAAAGCAAAAGCTACAATGAAATGGTTTACCAAAAAAACATTTCAAAGTGTTAGTCAAAGTGTTAGTCAAATTCCAGATGTCAATCCAATTGAGAATCTGTGGAAAGAACTGAAAACTGCTGTTCACAAACACTTTCCATCCATCCTCACTGAGCTCGAGCTGTTTTGCAAGGAGGAATGGGCAAAAATATCAGTTTCTCGATGTGCAAAACTGATAGAGACTTGCAGCTATAATCGCAGCAAAAGGTGGCGCTACAAAGTATTAACTCAATGTGGCTGAATCATTTTGCACGCCCACTTTTATTCGTTAAAAAAGTTTAAAATATCCAATAAAGTGTCTTCCACTTCATGATTGTGTCCCACTTATTGTTGATGCTTCACAAGAAATTACAGTTTGATATCTTAATGTTAGGGGCAGCACGGCGGCGCAGTTGTTAGCACATGTGCGGCACAGTTCATGTCTTGGGAACCTCCTGCGTGGGTTCAAATCCAGCTCCAGACTTCCTGTGCGGAGTTTGTATGTTCTCCCCGTGCTTGCGTGGGTTTCCTCCGGGCACTCCGGTTTCCTCCCACATTCCAAAAACATGCATTTCAGGTGGATTGGCCGGTCCAAATTGTCCCTAGGTGTGAATGAGCGAGTGAGTTGTCTGTCCCTTTGTGCCCTGCGATTGGCTGGCAACCAGTTCAGGGTGTCCCCCGCCCACTGCCCGATGATTGCTGGGATGGGCTCCAGCACCCCCGCGACCCTACTGAGGATAAGCGGTGTAGCTAATGAGATGAGATGAGATCTTAATGTTTGAAGTCTGAAATGTGGCAAAAGATCACAAATGACAAGGGGACCAAATAGTCTCGAATTAAGAAATAAGAAATAATGATCAGAAAGACGATTACAAGGTCTGCAATACTCAGAAATGGTCTAATAGAGCTGTCTCAAAATAGATATTTACTATAATTGTGTCCTTTTTGATGTACCGTATTTTCCGCACTATAAGGCGCACCTAAAAGCCGCACCTAAAAGCCTTTATTTTTTTCAAAAGCTGACCATGCGTCTTATAATACAGTGCGCCTTATTTATGGAACAAAATTAATTCGCAAAGTCTTGCAACTAAGGCAAGCAGCCGCCGACTAGATTTTCCCCCGGAGGCGAAGTCGTCCGCGGTGTATGCTGGGATTTATATACCGGCGTTTCATTGGCTAACCAAAGTGTCAATCACCATTTGAATCGATCGCTATTGGCTAAAGTTATTCGGAGCCTCGGATAGGCTAGAGGGCCGAAACAAACCCTGCAATTGGCCGAAAAAGATGTGTCAATCATCCGTTAAATCGATCGCTATTGGCTGAAGTTATTCGGAGCCTCGGATTGGCTAGATGGCCAAAACAAACCCTGCAATTGGCCGAGTTTAGCAATGGCGTAGCAAGCTTAGCAAGCTTGCTAAAGTACACCATAAAGAAACATGTTTTATTAGTCTGTATTTGTAAATATTCTACTCTCCTGGATTTACTTCACTCACGGTTGTAAGAAGACCATGGTTGCGTATCATTATTGAGCGTGAGAACTTAGGTGAGCTATGCGGCTTTATATTTTCCCGGTATCTTGTTTTAGAACGATCTTGATGTTGCTGTGATGAGTTGAGTGAATTCAACTCAATTCCAAGTGTTTATTGTCATATGCACAGTAAAGTTGCGAGCGAAAAAGAAAATAGAAACTAAGGACTGGTTGGCATTTCTTGAATCCCAAGACTTTAACCTTCTGAATGATATTTGAAATGATGCATTTGAGTGACATCGTACGGACACCGCATCCGCACGTGTCTATGACACGTATTTGCTTCTTTGCAAGCTTTGGGAATGTTAAGGGGGTAATAAGTTTGACTGAATCATCTGACTGTTTTGTCGACATTCCCATTGTAGCGCCTTATAATCCGGTGCGCCTTGTCTATGGAAGATATAGGACCAAAAACTATTTTTTGGGGGTGCGCCCTATAACCCGGTGCGCACTATAGTGAGGAAAATACGGTAATCCTTTTTGGGTATTGCACACTTTCCCAGCCTTTTTACCACGCCTCCTTACATTCCTAAACGGATACTTATAGGATCATCCACAGCCGATTTGTCTCAGCCTCCTTGATGTGGACAATTCTTCAAAAACGGTTCTCTAAATGACCCCTTTGATCTTGGAAATTCTTGCAGAAAGCGAGAAACTGAAATAAAATAACAGGCAGTGTGCAAAGGAATACAGTGTGTGCTCAATTGTTATTATTTATTCGCAGATTTTAACGAGTGCCAGCTTCCTGGAGTTTGCCCCAATGGAAATTGTTTAAACAGCGTCGGGAGTTATAAATGTGTTTGTAAACCTGGATATGTCCCTGGCCCCATGCTCACCACATGCATATGTAAGTTTCAACGTTTCTTATTGCACTTCACATGACTATCTTTCGGATTATGCATCATCCAAAATATCTATCTATCTATCTATCTATCTATCTATCTATCTAGACGTTTATCTATCTATCTAGACGTCTATCTATCTATCTAGACGTCTATCTATCTATCTAGACGTCTATCGATTGATCTATCTATCTATCTATCTAGACGTCTATCTATCTATCTAGACGTCTATCTATCTATCTAGACGTCTATCTATCTATCTAGACGTCTATCTATCTATCTAGACATATAGATGTCTAGATAGATAGATAGATAAATGTCTATCTATCTAGACATCTATCGATTGATCTATCTATCTATCTATCTAGACATCTATCTATCCATTTATCTATCTAGACATCTATCTATCTATTTAGACATCTATCTATCTATCTATCTATCTATCTAGACATCTATCTATCTATCTAGACATCTAGACATCTATCTATCTATCTAGACATCTAGACATCTATCTATCTATCTAGACATCTAGACATCTATCTATCTAGACATCTACCTTGACATCTATCTATCTATCTATCTAGACATATATCTATCTATCTATCTAGACATATATCTATCTATCTAGACATCTATCTATCTATCTATCTATCTAGACATAGATCTAGACATCTATCGATTGATCTATCCATCTATCTATCTAGACATCTATCTATCTAGACATCTATCTATCCATATATCTATCTAGACATCTATCTATCCATCTATCTATCTAGACACCTTTCTATCTATCTAGACACCTATCTATCTATCTATCTATCTATCTATCTATCTATCTATCTATCTATCTATCTATCTATCTATCTATCTATCTATCTATCTATCTATCTATCTATCTATCTATCTATCTATCTATCTATCTATCTATCTATCTATCTATCTATCTATCTATCTATCTATCTATCTATCTAGACATCTATCTAGACATCTATCTAGACATCTATCTAGACATCTATCTATCTAGACATCTATCTATCTAGACATCTATCTATCTAGACATCTATCTATCTAGACATCTATCTAGACATCTATCTAGACATCTATCTATCTAGACATCTATCTAGACATCTATCTATCCATCTATCTATCTAGACACCTATCTATCTATCTAGACATCTATCTATTTATCTATCTATCTATCTATCTATCTATCTATCTATCTATCTATCTATCTGGTCTTGTTTCTGGTTACTGACAGCAAGACATACACATAAGAAAATAAAAAGGAAAAAGTAGCAAAAAACACTCACAAAATGTTTCGCACCATGGCCAACCTAAATTGGATGGATGCATAGATAGATAGATAGACAGTTTTGGGTTTATCATAGGCACACAAAAAAAGGACTTATTTTTCTTCGGCACCCTGTAACAAATGACCCATGGCCCAGTTGGGGACCGTTGCCAGGTGGTTGAGGACCTATCCAGTAGAGTGATATAATAATCTATTCTGATTTATTTTTATCTTTCTTTTTTTTTCTTTTCCTTCCCGGACTTCTTATGTATCCTGGTCCATGACAAATACCCATAGTTGTCACGAAGCGGGTCGGGAGCAGGAAGTAGGAACTCGTTTGCGTAGACGTCCTCATACTTGAATTAAGAAAGAAAAGTTGTCCAAAACACAAAACGGACCAGACCAAAAAACAAAACGGGTCAAACACAGGCAAAACTACAACTAGGCATTTCCAGAATTAAACAGAACTTGCAGGAATCTCTCCGAATGTTACGCCGAAGTGCAACAAAGTCCAACAAGCACAACAAGTATAACCAAGCATAAACACCAAGTACCCACAGGAGTAATCAGAAAATGCGAGTCAGCCGGTATCAAGGGGCGGTTCCGGCTGGGCGCCATGGCAACCGTCCGGAACCTGACAATAGTAGTGTCTTGAGTTTGCTTTGGATCACAGCAGTGAGACAGTGTAACAATATGAAAAAAATTGTTCGTTTTAATGCTATTAGAACATTTTTGAGTGCTAGATTATTTAAAAGCTATTCGTGTGATGTCCTGTTTGAATGACCCAGAAAACGGTACACCCTACATCTCCGCTTTTATCAAAATCAGGACATGTGCTTTTAACCTTCTTGCTGCAACGCATTTAAGTATTGGGCATGGTGATTTGCATGCTGTGTTTATTGTTTAACCTCATCACCACCAAGTACCACTCCCCTGGGTAGACTGCATGGTCTACTGTTCCCTTGCTGCCTTTCAAGAAAATATGGAAGTGCTATTGTTTGTGCTTCTATAGTGTCTTCAAATGCAAAGACTTCAGCTCCATTCTCAGCGAAAATAAACATTAGTGGTGAAATCCAAAAGCCGTGCAACACTGGACCAGCTTTATACCCTTTGCAGGGTCCTTGAGGGTGCATGGGAGATTGCCTGTCCGGTCTACATGTGTTTTGTGGACTTGGAGAAGGCATTCAACTGTGTTCCTCGGGAGGCCTCAGGAGGTTCTTTGGGAGTATGGAGTATTGCACAGCCTTATCCAGGCTGTCAACTCTCCCATTTTTACATATTGTCGCCTCCCTGTGTTCCGAGCCAGTTGAGGTGGCTCGGGCATCTGATAAGGATGCCTCCTGGACGCCTCCCTTATCCGGGTTGTGCGGTCCCTGTATGCCTGGTGCCAAAGTCTGGTCCACATTGCCGGCAGTAAGTCGGATTTGTTCCCGGTGAGGGTTGGACTCCACCAGTGCTGCCCTTTGTCACCGATTCTGTTCATAGCTTTTATGGACAAAATTTCTAGGCGCAGCCTTGGTGGGGATGGAGTCCTGTTTGGGGGCCTCAGCATTACGTCACTGCTTTTTGGAGATGACGTGGTGCTGTTGGTTTCCTCAGGCCGTGATCTTCAGCAGAGTGTGAAGCGGCCGGGATGAGGATCAGCACCTCTAAGTCTGAGACCATGGTACTCAAAGGGTGGCATGCTCCCTCCGTGTTGGGGATGAGATCTTGCCCCAAGTGGAGGAGTTCAAGTATCTTGGGGTCTTGTTCAGGAGTGAGGGTAGGATGGAACGGGAGATCGACAGACGAGTCGGTGCAGCATCTGTCGTCATTCGGACTCTGTACCGGTTCGTCGTGGTAAAGAGGTAGCTGAGCCGAAAGGCAAAGCTCTCGATCTACCGGTCGATCTACGTTCCTACCCTCACCTATGGTCATGAACTTGGGATACAAATGGCCGAAATGAGTTTCCTCCGCAGGGTGTCTGGGTTCTCCCTTAGAGATAAGGTGAAAAGCTCAGTCATCCGGGAGGGACTCTGTGTAGAGCCACTGCTCCTCTGCATTGAGAGGAGCCAGTTGAGGTGGCTCGGGCATCTGATAAGGATGCCTCCTGGACGCCTCCCTCGGGAAGTGTTCTGGGCATGTACCACCGGCAGTAGGGATAACCCAGGACACGCTTGAGAGACTATGTCTCTCGGCTGGCCTGGGAACACCTCGGGCTCGGGAGCTGGAGGAAGTGGCTGGGGAGAGGGACATCTGGGCTTCCCTTTTAAGGCTGCTGCCCCATGACCCGACCTTGGATAAGCAGAAGACAATGGATGGATGGGGTAAATCCAAACCGTCAAGTTCACTTTTGAAAAAAAAAAAAAATCAAAAGTAACGCCAACAGTGATAAATGAGATGCCTCCGCCCAGGTTTTTCTTTTCACGAGTGATGCCGACGAGCAATGCACGATCCATCATCTACGATCCCGTACGGAACCTTCAAAGCTTCTTTTCTTCGCCTTTGAGAAAAAAAAATATTTGACTTAGAACAATTCCAGCTGTCAATGGTATGTGGCCATGTTTAATTGCAGCGTTTGACTTGGAAAGCACCGGAGAAACCCTCCGCATGCCTTCATCTCAACTCGTGCTTGGCTGTCAACGCACGCCGGTGTTTATTCACGTCTTTGCTTCGGTGTTTGATCCGGCGCTTTTTGTTTTGACTGTTTTGCTTTCGGTCTTGTGCATGCGGACTAACAGCCATTGGTCATCAAATGTTTTTTGAATTGCCGTCTGTTGTTTTTAGGCGAAGTTTATTGATGCATACCTGTAGCGCTCCAGGGCTCCATGCCCTTACAAACTGTCGTATTTTCCCTTACAAAATACAAAATAATCTTACACCATATTTTTTTTTCAAACGCGTTTATTTATGTAGTTTAACATGTTGTATTGTGCATGTGTTTCGTTATATCACATATATTGTTAATTAACGTTTTGTTGTGAGAGTTGCTCGACATGAATGAGGTTTATTATAAAAAAGTTTAAAAATGAAGTGGCTTGGACGTTCACTGTAGAAGGAAAAAATACATGCAAATATAATTAAGTCGAATAATACATTTTCTTATTTAAATTATGAATTCATTTTCTGCATTAAATTATTGTTGGTAATATACTGATTAAAGGGATAACCACAAACCTGTCTTTTTTCGTTTTTTCTCCTTTTATACTACCTTTTATCTTAACTTCTTTATACAACATACCAATTCGTAATATAATGCATCAAAGCAAGTGAACCGTTTGAGAGCCGGCTCTCTTTAATGAGCGGAGCTGAAAAACTCCTCTATTAAAAGAGACGGACTTCCTTTCACTACACCAAACCGCTCGCTTCGTTTGCAACGAAAAAAATGATACCGAGATAGAGGCTACCGCGGCGATTGATTTGCCGTTTAGTGATAGTTGGTGCCCATAATTGACAAATTTGCGTTTTTCCGTACAGATTTTCTTGTACGTCGTACACTTCTTAAAATGCATAATAAACGTTCAGTGTTGGGTTGGGTTACTTTATCTGGATTACTTTTAATTACTTTTGGATTACTCCAATACCAAATCCGCTAATAAAAGACAAAAGAAACTCAATATGAATAAAAGGATGACTCACAACACGTGGTAAGCTTTCTCTCCTGGCTTTGATCTCTTTGATCTCCGGCAAAACTAACATAAAATGCAGGGTTGGGTAGGGTTACTTTACCTGGATTACTTTCAATGACTTTTGGATTACTCCAATACCATATATGCTCATAGAAGATAAAAGAAACTAAATATGAATGAAATGATGACTCACAACACGTGGTAAGCTTTCTCTCCTGGCTTTGATCTCTTTGATCTCCGGCAAAACTAACATCAAATGCAGGGTTGGGTAGGGTTACTTTAACTGGATTACTTTCAATGACTTTTGGATTACTCCATTACCAAATATGCTGATAAAAGACAAAATAAACTAAATATGAATAAAATGATGACTCACAACACGTGGTAAGCTTTCTCCCCTGGCTTTGAGCTCTTGGATCCCTGGCAAAACTAACATAAAATGCGACCAGGGTTGGGTAGGGTTACTTTAACTTGATTACTTTCAGTTACTTTTAGATTACTCCAATACCAAATATGCTGATAAAAGACAAAAGAAACTAAATATGAATAAAATGATGACTCACAACACGTGGTAAGCTTTCTCTTCTGGCTTTGATCTCTTTGATCCCTGGTAAAACTAACATAAAATGCGACCAGGGTTGGGTAGGGTTACTTTAACTTGATTACTTTCAGTTACTTTTGGATTACTCCAATACCAAATATGCTGATAAAAGACAAAAGAAACTAAATATGAATAAAATGATGACTCACAACACGTGGTAAGCTTTCTCTCCTGGCTTTGATCTCTTTGATCCCTGGCAAAACTAACATAAAATGCAGGGTTGGGTAGGGTTACTTTAACTGGATTACTTTCAATGACTTTTGGATTACTCCAATACCATATATGCTCATAGAAGATAAAAGAAACTAAATATGAATGAAATGATGACTCACAACACGTGGTAAGCTTTCTCTCCTGGCTTTGATCTCTTCGATCTCCGGCAAAACTAACATCAAATGCAGGGTTGGGTAGGGTTACTTTAACTGGATTACTTTCAATGACTTTTGGATTACTCCAATACCAAATATGCTGATAAAAGACAAAATAAACTAAATATGAATAAAATGATGACTCACAACACGTGGTAAGCTATCTCTCCTGGCTTTGATGTCTTTGATCTCCGGCAAAACTAACATAAAATGCGACAGAAACAAAATGAAAATAAATCCAAACAGCTTGCCAACATCATTTTTGCCGTTCCATGTATTCCGTTACTCCCCAAGCCTGCACAAAATTTTGTCATTTTCTTCATATTTAGTGTATTTTGTCTTTTATTAGCATATTTGGTATTGGAGTAATCCAAAAGTCATTGAAAGTAATCCAGGTAAAGTAACCCTTACCCAACCCTGTAAACGTACTTTGTACGGCAAAACCGTACAGGTTGACAGGTATGTTGATGTAATGTGTGAAAGATGAATCCGTGGTATTTCGGGGAAAATGTACTTTGGTGAAGGGGACTTCTTCGTTTCTTCACTTTGTCTTTTCTCCCCCTTCTGTGTCTCCTCCACTTTGGTGCATCCTCTTTTGTCCTCTTCCTGCACCCCTCCTCAGCCAACATGCCCGCCATCCAAGAGGAGAAAGGGGCTTGTTTCCGTTTGGTGAGTTCGGGGAGGCAGTGTTTGCACCCGGTATCTGCTCAGCTGAGCAAACGGCTTTGCTGCTGCAGTGTGGGCAAAGCCTGGGGACCACATTGTGAAAAATGTCCCCCGCAAGGAACAGGTAAGGCCTCCAGTTGGAAGTACACCGCCAGAATAGTGTATTGTTCTCACTGTGAGGAAAAAGTGTTATTTGGTAGTTTTGGGAGATCCATGATAAACGACGAAACAGTCAGTTTTATTTATTTTTGCGCTTGGGTCTTTCTGTTTTTCATCACAATTGATTTCCTCAGATTACAAAATCTAGGCAATTGATTGGTTCAGGCTTGGGGAGTAATGGGAATACAAGTAATGGAGTTCAGTAATCAGGATACAAAAAAAAAGAATAGTATTCCGTAAAGACAATCGCAATACCGAGAACGCTATCCCAAAACCCAATCGTTTAATGTTTGTCTTTATTTCATTTACGATCACAACTGTCATGAGTTCGGGGTATTAATTAAGCTCCAGACTTCCTGTGCGGAGTTTGTATGTTCTCCCCGTGCTTGCGTGGGTTTCCTCCGGGCACTCCGGTTTCCTCCCACGTTCCAAAAACATGCATTTCAGGTGGATTGGCCGGTCCAAATTGTCCCTAGGTGTGAATGAGCGAGCGAGTTGTCTGTCCCTGTGTGCCCTGTGATTGGCTGGCAACCAGTTCAGGGTGTCCCCTGCCCACTGCCCGATGATTGCTGGGATGGGCTCCAGCACCCCCGCGACCCTACTGAGGATAAGTGGTGCAGCTGATGAGATGAGAATTAAGAACTGAGCTCAGTTTTAATTTCCTTTGTTTTTCTTCACCCGAATCCAGAACAAAATATTGGGAGTTTAAAATTCCTAAATTCCATTCTTAGAGATCTTTGCAAATGTGTGAATTCAATGTTTTCTTTTGAGGGAGGAAACACATCGGAAAAAATTACTGTCACAAGTACATGACAGAAAAACAGTTATGATAACCAGTTCCTTTTTTTTTTTTTTTAAATAGAATCTCATGAATTTCCCAGTTCCGCAGCTTGGCTTAGTAGATGTCAGGAACCGGAACAGGAGCAGGACCCAAAAGCGTGACATCTCTCACAAAAGCCTTTTATTTGATGGGAAATGGGGAGTCATGCACGTTAGGCAGCAGGCTGGCGTGGAATAATAGGAAGCCAGAGGCCGACGAGATCGATACCAATTGTCGATATCGGACAAATGGGGTTGATACCAGACTGGACAGGACGGACAGGATTAATATCAAAACAGGATATTGAAATTAAACAGGACTAACTAGACGGGAACGAAAACTGGAGAGAATAATAAACAGGACAAAAATAGAAGGGAACGAAACTGGAAGCCGATATTAAACCGGACAGAATAAACAGGAACAATACCAGACAGGGAATACCAACAGGAAACAGGACCGAGTCAAACCCCCCGTCTTGTGGGGAAGAGGTTCGTTGACGGACTGACACAGGAAGAGTGAGAGCACTGAGCTTAAATAGACGGAAAGCCAATCCGTCAACGAGGCACGGCTGGTGCCACACGGGCGGGGCCAATTAGGCGCCATGGCAACTGTGACACCCATAACTGATAAAATTCTGCTTCTGGGGAGCAATACCCATAACCCTAACCCAAAATACAACCGTTTAATGTTTTTCTTTATTTGATTTACAATTACAACTGTCATGAACCAGAACAGGATCAGGACCCAAACGCGTGATGTTTCTCACACAAGCCTTTTAGTTTACAGGAAATGGGCAGTCATGCACATTAGGCAGCAGTCTGGCGTGGAATGATAGGAAGCCAGAGGCTGAAGAGATCGATACCAATTGTCTGAGCAGATATCGGATAAATGGGGTCGATACCGGACAGGACAGGATTGATATCAAAACAGGATATCAAAATTAAACAGGACAAACTAGACGGGAACAAAACTGGACACCGATATTAAACAACGGGACCGACAGGATTGATATCAAAACAGGATATCGAAATTAAACAGGGCAAACTAGACGGGAACAAAAACTGGAGAGAATAATAAACAGGACAAAAATAGAAGGGAACAAAACTGGAAACCGATATTGAAAAACAGGACCGACAGGATTGATATCAAAACAGGATATCAAAAATAAACAGGACAAACTAGACGGGAATGAAACTGGAAACCGATATTAAACAGGACAGAATAAACAGGAACAATACCGGACAGGGAATACCAACAGGAAACAGTACCGAGTCAAAACCCACGTCTTGCGGGGCAGAGGTTCGTTGACGAACTGACACAGGAAGAGTGAGAGCACTGAGCTTAAATAGATGGAAAGCCAATCTGTCAATGAGCTGCAGCTGGCGCCACACGGGCGGGGCCAATTGGGCGCCATGGCAACCGTGACACCCATAACTGATAAAATTCTGCTTCTGGAGAGCAATACCGATAACCCTGACCCAAAATCCAATCGCCCGAGCAGAATTCGGACAGATGGGGTCGATACCGGACAGGAAGGGACAGACAGGAATTATATCAAAACAGGATATCAAAAATAAACAGGACAAACTAGACCTTAACAAAACTGGAACCAATATTAAAAAACAGGACCGACAGGATTGATATCAAAACAGGATATCAAAAATAAACAGGACAAACTAGATGGGAACAAAACTGGAAACCGATATTGAAAAACAGGACAGACAGGATTGATATCAAAACAAGATATCGTAATTAAACAGGACAAACTAGGCGGGAACGAAACTGGAAACCGATATTAAAAGGGGCCGGAATAAACAGGAACAATACCGGACAGGGAATACCAACAGGAAACAGTACCGAGTCAAAACCCACGTCTTGCCGGGCAGAGGTTAGTTGACGAACTGACAAAAAAGAATGAGAGCACTGAGCTTAAATAGACGGAAAGCCAATCTGTCAACGAGCCACAGCCGGCGCCACACGGGCGGGGCCAATTGAGCGCCATGGCAACCGTGACAGTAGATACCTTTTTGTGTACCAAAAATATTTCCCTGTGCAGTGGTTGTGTACTTTAACTACTGACTTTACTCTATTTCCTTCGACATTTTTGAGTTTGATTTCCAATTCAAACATGAAAATATTTTTTTTTTTTTTCATAATTTTGAAGAAATTCTTGTTTCAATGTCAATAGTCCTAATCATTTTTCTTGCTCTTTTTCTGTTTAGCTATGTTTAAAGAAATTTGCCCCGGTGGAATGGGGTACACTGTTCTTCCAAATCCACCCAACAATAAAGTGACAGTCACAGTCCAGCAAGCTCCTATTGATGTCTTGCCACCTCACCCTTTGCCCACACCAGAAAGACCGTTGGTTGCTTTTGGGGACTCGGAAATCACGATACCAGGTTAGTTCATTGATTTTTTTTTTTTTGCTTTCATTGAACGGTAATGGAATGGAATTACAGGGAACCTTCTCAAGGTTTCTTCATTTTCCTCATGTTGAGGTTTTGGAGTTTTTCCTTGCCCTCATGTAGGTTTTGGATCAGGGGATGGTGTCATAATAGGCTGTGGTTTGCAATAATCTGTGGTCTTTGCAGCTCTTTGAGACTTTTTGTGATTAAGGGCGTCACAAATTAACATGACTTGACTTTCATCATGCTAAAGTTTTTGAGTTTTTCCTTGCCCTCATGTAGGTTTGAGATTAGGGGACGGTGTCACAATAGTCTGTGGTTAGCAATAATCTGTGGTCTTTTCAGCTCTTTGAGACTCTTTGTGATTAAGGGCATTACAAATTAACATGACTTGACTTTCATCATGCTAAAGTTTTGGAGTTTTTCCTTGCCCTCATGTAGGTTTGAGATTAGGGGATGGTGTCACAATAGTCTGTGGTTAGCAATAATCTGTGGTCTTTTCAGCTCTTTGAGACTCTTTGTGATTAAGGGCATCACAAATTAACATGACTTGACTTTCATCATGCTAAAGTTTTGGAGTTTTTCCTTGCCCTCATGTAGGTTTTAGATCAGGGGATGGTGTCATAATAGTCTGTTGTTTTCAATAATTTGTGGCCTGTGCTGCCCTTTGAGACTCTTTGTGATTGAAGGCGTCACAAATGAACACGACGTGACTTGCCTTTCCTCATGTTGAGGTTTTTGAGTTTTTCCTTGCCCTCATGTAGGTTTTACATGAGAGGATGGTGTCATAATAGTCTGTGTTTAGCAATAATCTGTGTTTTTTTCAGCTCTTTGAGACTCTTTGTGATTAAGGGCGTCACAAATTAACATGACTTGACTTGACTTTCCTCATGCTAAAGTTTTTGAGTTTTTCCTTGCTCTCATTAAGGTTTAAGATCAGGGGATGGTGTCATAATAATTTGTAGTTTGCAATAATCTTTGGTCTGTGCAGCCTGGTCATCCTGGAAGGGGGATTACCTCATGTGCGGTCCCTTTTCAAGGTTTCTTCATTTTCCTCATGTTGAGGTCTTTGAGGTTTTTCCTAGCCCTCGTGTAGGTTTTAGATCAGGGGATGGTGTAAGAATAGTCTGTGGTTTGGAATAATCTGTGGTCTTTGCAGCTTTTTGAGACTTTTTGTGATTAAGGGCGTCACAAATTAACATGACTTGGCTTTCATCATGCTAAAGTTTTGGAGTTTTTCCTTGCCCTCATGTAGGTTTGAGATTAGGGGACAGTGTCACAATAGTCTGTGGTTAGCAATAATCTGTGGTCTTTGCAGCTCTTTGAGACTTTTTGTGATTAAGGGCGTCACAAATTAACATGACTTGGCTTTCATCATGCTAAAGTTTTTGAGTTTTTCCTTGCCCTCTTGTAGGTTTGAGATTAGGGGATGGTGTCACAAAAGTCTATGTTTAGCAATAATCTGTGGTCTTTTCAGCTCTTTGAGACTCTTTGTGATTAAGGGCATCACAAATTAACATGACTTGACTTTCATCATGCTAAAGTTTTGGAGTTTTTCCTTGCCCTCATGTAGGTTTGAGATTAGGGGATGGTGTCACCATAGTCTGTGTTTAGCAATAATCTGTGGTCTTTGCAGCTCTTTGATACTCTTTGTGATCAAGGGCGTCACAAGTTAACATGACTTGACTTTCATCATGCTAAAGTTTTTGAGTTTATCCTTGCCCTCATGTAGGTTTTAGATCAGGGGACGGTGTCACAATAGTCTGTGGTTAGCAATAATCTGTGGTCTTTGCAGCTCTTTGAGACTTTTTGTGATTAAGGGCGTCACAAATTAACATGACTTGACTTTCATCATGCTAAAGTTTTGGAGTTTTTCCTTGCCCTCATGTAGGTTTGAGATTAGGGGATGGTGTCACAATAGTCTGTGTTTAGCAATAATCTGTGGTCTTTTCAGCTCTTTGAGACTCTTTGTGATTAAGGGCATCACAAATTAACATGACTTGACTTTCATCATGCTAAAGTTTTGGAGTTTTTCCTTGCCTTCATGTAGGTTTTAGATCAGGGGATGGTGTCACAATAGTCTGTGGTTAGCAATAATCTGTGGTCTTTTCAGCTCTTTGAGACTCTTTGTGATTAAGGGCATTACAAATTAACATGACTTGACTTTCATCATGCTAAAGTTTTGGAGTTTTTCCTTGCCCTCATGTAGGTTTGAGATTAGGGGATGGTGTCACAATAGTCTGTGTTTAGCAATAATCTGTGGTCTTTTCAGCTCTTTGAGACTCTTTGTGATTAAGGGCATCACAAATTAACATGACTTGACTTTCATCATGCTAAAGTTTTGGAGTTTTTCCTTGCCCTCATGTAGGTTTTGGATCAGGGGACGGTGTCATAATAGGCTGTGGTTTGCAATAATCTGTGGTCTTTGCAGCTCTTTGATACTCTTTGTGATCAAGGGCGTCACAAGTTAACATGACTTGACTTTCATCATGCTAAAGTTTTTGAGTTTATCCTTGCCCTCATGTAGGTTTTAGATCAGGGGACGGTGTCACAATAGTCTGTGGTTAGCAATAATCTGTGGTCTTTGCAGCTCTTTGAGACTTTTTGTGATTAAGGGCGTCACAAATTAACATGACTTGACTTTCATCATGCTAAAGTTTTGGAGTTTTTCCTTGCCCTCATGTAGGTTTGAGATCAGGGGACGGTGTCACAATAGTCTGTGGTTAGCAATAATCTGTGGTCTTTGCAGCTCTTTGAGACTTTTTGTGATTAAGGGCATCACAAATTAACATGACTTGACTTTCATCATGCTAAAGTTTTGGAGTTTTTCCTTGCCCTCTTGTAGGTTTGAGATTAGGGGATGGTGTCACAAAAGTCTATGTTTAGCAATAATCTGTGGTCTTTTCAGCTCTTTGAGACTCTTTGTGATTAAGGGCATCACAAATTAACATGACTTGACTTTCATCATGCTAAAGTTTTGGAGTTTTTCCTTGCCCTCATGTAGGTTTGAGATTAGGGGATGGTGTCACCATAGTCTGTGTTTAGCAATAATCTGTGGTCTTTTCAGCTCTTTGAGACTCTTTGTGATCAAGGGCGTCACAAGTTAACATGACTTGACTTTCATCATGCTAAAGTTTTTGAGTTTATCCTTGCCCTCATGTAGGTTTTAGATCAGGGGACGGTGTCACAATAGTCTGTGGTTAGCAATAATCTGTGGTCTTTGCAGCTCTTTGAGACTTTTTGTGATTAAGGGCATTACAAATTAACATGACTTGACTTTCATCATGCTAAAGTTTTGGAGTTTTTCCTTGCCCTCATGTAGGTTTGAGATTAGGGGATGGTGTCACAATAGTCTGTGTTTAGCAATAATCTGTGGTCTTTTCAGCTCTTTGAGACTTTTTGTGATTAAGGGCATTACAAATTAACATGACTTGACTTTCATCATGCTAAAGTTTTGGAGTTTTTCCTTGCCCTCATGTAGGTTTGAGATTAGGGGATGGTGTCACAATAGTCTGTGTTTAGCAATAATCTGTGGTCTTTTCAGCTCTTTGAGACTTTTTGTGATTAAGGGCATTACAAATTAACATGACTTGACTTTCATCATGCTAAAGTTTTGGAGTTTTTCCTTGCCCTCATGTTGGTTTTAGATCAGGGGATGGTGTCTTAATAGTCGAAAAAAGGCGTCACAAATTAACATGACTTGACTTGAATAGAATTCAGCTTAAATTGAAAAAAGATCTCTTTAGAAATAAAAAGAGATTGGCTTTAAAATGTCATTTGTTTGGGTGTGCCTTAATCTTTGATGCTTAAATTTTGGCATAGTATACCAGTTAAACCGAAGCTGCACAAGGTTTTTATTGTCCTGTATACATTCTATTATCTAGACTTTTGCAAATATTGGTTTCCAGTTTCGTTCCCTTCTTTTTTTGTCCTGCTTATTATTCTCTCCCGTTTTTGTTCCCGTCTAGTTTGTCCTGTTTAATTTCAATATCCTGTTTTGATATCAATCCCGTCCGTCCTGTCCTGTCCAGTCCGGTATCGACCCCATCCGTCCGATATCGACAATTGGTATCGATCTCGTCGGCCTCTGGCTTCCTGTCATTTCACGCCAGCCTGCGCTTGGGTCTTTCTGTTTTTCATTGCAATTGATTTCCTCAGATTACAGATCTATGCAATTGTTTGGTTGAGGCTTGGGGAGTAATGGGAATACAAGTAATGGCGTTAGGAAATCAGGATACATAAAAAGGAGTTGTATTCCGTAAGATGTCATCAAATTATAGGTATTTTTGTACGAATAAGGATTACTTTGCAGGTTTACAAACGTATTTAAAGGCATTTTTATGTTGCACACCACAAGGGGGCAATATTGAGGTCCGATGTGCTTTAGTTGAAACTCTTTTTATTCTTTTCCTCATTAGCAATAGCCTTGATAAATTCGCCCATGTCCGGTCTCTGCTCTCTCTCGGTCTCGCTCACTTTCTCGCTCTCCATTTCTCTTTTTCTCTCTCTCCCTTTATATTTTTCTCTCTCTCTTTCTTTTCCACCCCTTTTCTCCCACTCTCTGTCTCTTTCACTCTCTGTTTCTCTTTTTCTCTTTCTTTGTTGTTCCTTGTCTCTTTCTCTCTCTGTGTCTTTTAACCTCTTTTGCTCTAACCTTTTTTCCTTTTTTCTCTTCTCTTTCTCTCTTCCTACCCTTCACGCTTTCTTTTCTCTTTTCTCACCTTCTGTCTTTCAATTTCTCTTTGGATTTCTTTCTTCCTCTCCCTTTCTTTTCCCCCTCCCTCACGACTTTATCTTTTGTTTCTCACGCTCTCCAATTCCTTTTTTTTTGTATCCTGATTTGCATGCATGCATTACATACATTTAGGCTTAGCAGCTACTTGTATGAACGTACCGATGCGTAAAAACTCTAATACCACCAAGATTTTTTTTACAATAATTAAATGAATATGTTAATATAATCAACATGACTTAAATAAACTTTAAACAAAAGTGCATGAACATTTCAATAGAAATGGTGAATTAAATGTGTGTGCACTCCTGATTTGGAGCCAGATTGACGAACTAATGTTATGGTAAGAGCTCATCACTTTCACATTAGTGTGCTTTTTATGCTCTCGGTCAGTCATAAACACACATGCTTGATTGATGTGCTAAAATTATGATAAAAGCTAATGTATCAGTCTCCACCTGAATGTGCCTTTATAAGACAAATTAACTATACTTTTTATGCTATCTCTTAATTGACACACTTTTCTATAACGGACGCATGCATCGTGGGACAGGTGACCTGGGCTGTCGCTGTAACATTATTTTTCCTGCTTGGTCATCCTGGAAGAGGGATTACCTCATGTGCGGTCTCTTCTCCAGGTTTCTTCACTTTCTTCATGTTGGGGTTTTTCCTTGCCCTTATGTAGGTTTTAGATCAGGGGATGGTGTCATAATAGTCTGTGGTTTGCAATAATCTGTGGTCTGTGCAGCCCTTTGAGACTTCTTGTGATTAAGGGCGTCACAAATAAACATGACTTGATTGACTCTCATCATGCTAAGGTTTTTGAGTTTTTCCTTGCCCTCATGTAGGTTTTAGATCAGGGGATGGTGTCATAATAGTCTGTGGTTTGCAATCATCTGTGGTCTGCGCAGCCCTTTGAGACTTCTTGTAATTAAGGGCGTCACAAATAAACATGACTTGACTTTCTTTATGCTTTAGTTTTTGAGATTTTCCTTGCCCTCGTGTAGGTTTTAGATCAAGGGATGGTGTAATAATAGTCATTAGTTTGCAATAATCTGTGATCTGTGCAGCCCTTTGAGACTTCTTGGGATTAAGGCCTATGCAAATAAACACAACTTGACTTGACTTCCATCATGTTTAAGTTTTTGAGTTTTTCCTTGCCCTCATGTTGGTTTTAGATCAGGGGATGATGTCATAATAGATTCTTGTTTAACAATTTACGTACAAATTAGAACAATGCCACCTTTACAATTTCCCGATATCTACAATTTAAATTCTGTTATGAAAAGAGCTCAGTCAAATGTATTACGTAAGCCTTATATTTGGACTAGAAAATATGAAACTACACGAGGCGTCCATTTTGTAGCATGTCTATTGCAAGTTTGATAGATTATATTGTGATTTCGCCAAGCTAGCGCTACTGATTGTGATAATTTGCATATTATTCTGAGTTGTTAAAGCTAAGATTGTTTTTGTGTGGAAGAAAAAAAAATTATCTTGTTTTCATCATACTGTTAAACAATCTTTCTTTTTTTTTGTTTTTTTTTGCTCATTAGCAACCACTCTACCAGTTCAGGTAGGTTGCGCTAAGTCAGCTAGCATGCGCAAAACAGCCTATGCATTTGCATGACGTCAGGCATAACTTGAGGTATTTAACATTTACAGGGTTGGGTAGGGTTACTTTAACTGGATTACTTTCAATGACTCTTGGATTACTCCAATACCAAATATGCTAATAAAAGACAAAAGAAACTAAACTTGAATAAAATGATGACTCACAACACGTGGTAAGCTTTCTCTCCTGGCTTTGATCTCTTTGATCTCCGGCAAAACTAACATAAAATGCAGGGTTGGGTAAGGTTACTTTAACTGGATTACTTTCAATGACTTTTGGATTACTCCAACACCGAATATGCTAATAAAAGACAAAAGAAACTAAATATGAATAAAGTGATGACTCACAACACGTGGTAAGCTTTCTCTCCTGGCTTTGATCTCTTTCATCTCCGGCAAAACTAACATAAAATGCAGGGTTGGGTAAGGTTACTTTAACTGGATTACTTTCAATTACTTTTGGATTACTCCAATACCAAATATGCTAATAAAAGACAAAAGAAACTAAACATGAATAAAATAATGACTCACAACACGTGGTAAGCTTTCTCTCCTGGCTTTGATCTCTTTGATCTCCGGCAAAACTAACATAAAATGCAGGGTTGGGTAAGGTTACTTTAACTAGATTACTTTCAATTACTTTTGGATTACTCCAACACCGAATATGCTAATAAAAGACAAAATAAACTAAATATGAATAAAGTGATGACTCACAACACGTGGTAAGCTTTCTCTCCTGGCTTTGATCTCTTTCATCTCCGGCAAAACTAACATAAAATGCAGGGTTGGGTAAGGTTACTTTAACTGGATTACTTTCAATTACTTTTGGATTACTCCAATACCAAATATGCTAATAAAAGACAAAAGAAACTAAACATGAATAAAATAATGACTCACAACACGTGGTAAGCTTTCTCTCCTGGCTTTGATCTCTTTGATCTCCGGCAAAACTAACATAAAATGCAGGGTTGGGTAAGGTTACTTTAACTAGATTACTTTCAATTACTTTTGGATTACTCCAACACCGAATATGCTGATAAAAGACAAAATAAACTAAATATGAATAAAGTGATGACTCACAACACGTGGTAAGCTTTCTCTCCTGGCTTTGATCTCTTTCATCTCCGGCAAAACTAACATAAAATGAAAGGTTGGGTAAGGTTACTTTAACTGGATTACTTTCAATTACTTTTGGATTACTCCAATACCAAATATGCTAATAAAAGACAAAAGAAACTAAATATGAAAAAAATGATGACTCAAAGCACATGGTAAGCTTTCTCCCCTGGCTTTGATCTCTTTGATCTCCGGCAAAACTAACATAAAAGGCAGGGTTGGGTAAGGGTACTTTAACTGGATTACTTTCAGTTACTTTTGGATTACTCCAATACCAAATATGCTAATAAAATACAAAAGAAACTAAATATGAATAAAATGATGACTCACAACACATGTTAAGCTATCTCTCCTGGCTTTGATCTCTTTGATCTCCGGCAAAACTAACATAAAATGAAAGGTTGGGTAAGGTTACTTTAACTGGATTACTTTCAATTACAAAATGTTGTCATTTTATTCATATTTAGTTTCTTTTGTCTTTTATTAGCATATTTGGTATCAGAGTAATCCAAAAGTAATTGAAAGTAATCCAATTAAAGTAACCCTACCCAACCCTGAACATTTAACATGCAACTGGTGGAGAATTGACCTTCTCTTTCTAGCTTCTCTGCTGTACTGTCCCTTTAAGTAGCTGTCAGTTCCCATACAAGCTAGGTCATAATAACCTGCCGGGCATGAGTCTTGCATGGCGCAAGCTTGATGTGCTAAAAAGAGAATTTCATAATAACCTGGTACTTCTTATTTGAGTTTATATTTTTCTTTTTACTTCCTGTGTTTCTCCGTTGAAGGAGCCGGTAGTACCTGGGGTTAGCAATAAGCCAGTCGTTGATTCCATACTGCCTCAACTATCGCCTGGTGTATCCACTGTCAAGATCAATACAGCATACCCAGGTGTCTCTCCGGATTTCTGTCTACCTTCTACTTTTTGCACAATTTCCCCGTACAATACCATAATAATGTAAACCATCTAACATCCCATTCACACACCTTAAAAATGTATTTTGCTTAAAAAGAAAAAAAAAGAAAAGATGATGAAAGCTTGCCTAGCGTAAGCTGAGGTTTGCAGACGGACTGACAATTGGTGACAGGAAGACGGGGGTATAAAAAGTGATAGGTAGTCAATCTGAATACGGACTAAAAACTAAAGTGAATATTTAGATGTTTATATATTTCCCCGTTTGTCTCCGCTATGACCTGTTTTTTAACCCCGACCACGTTTTTGATCTCCCGTCCCGGCTATAGACTCGTTTTTGATCCTGACCACATTTTGCTCTCCTGTCCCGGCTATAGACCTGTTTTTTCCGTCTACGACACTGCCATCTCCCGCTCTGGAAGATCCACTTCCGCATTCGGAACACGATCCGATTGCGTGAGCACTTTGACTCTGACTCCTGTCGGTCCCGCTTTTTGCACCCGTTTTCCACCTGTCCGATTTCCTTGTTTGTCACTAGCTACGACCTGTTTTTTTGACCCCGACTACGTTTTGCTCTCTGTCCCGGCATGTAGACCATCTAACATCCAATTCACACACCTCAAAAACGTATTTTGCTTAAAAAGAAAAAAAAGAAAAGATGATCAATTATTTGTCAAGACCAGAACGGAGACAGGACCCACTTGCGTGCGTTTCTCGTAAATTCATTAAGAAGAAAGGAAAAGATAGTACACACGATCCGTAGATTGCTGGTTGCGGGGAGCAGGTTGGTGGTATTTCCGTGGCAAGCGATGGCGGTGTCAAGAGCGGAAAAAAAACAGATCAGTAGCCGGGACGGGGGAGCAAAATCGTATTCGAGATCAGAAAAGGGGTCGCAGCCGGTAAACAGACAGGAATCAGAACAGGAGAGAGTCAGGGTCGAAAAGCTTGCCTGGCGTTAGCTGAGGTTCGCAGATGGACTGACAACCGGTGATCTATCTTTCCATCTATCTATCTATCTATCTATCTATCTATCTATCTATCTATCTATCTATCTATCTATCTATCTATCTATCTATCTATCTATATCTATCTATCTACAGGGAGTGCAGAATTATTAGGCAAAAGAGTATTTTGACCACATCATCCTCTTTATGCATGTTGTCTTACTCCAAGCTGTATAGGCTCGAAAGCCTACTACCAATTAAGCATATCAGGTTATGTGCATCTCTGTAATGAGAAGGGGTGTGGTCTAATGACATCAACACCCTATATCAGGTGTGCATAATTATTAGGCAACTTCCTTTCCTTTGGCAAAATGGGTCATAAGAGGGACTTGACAGGCTCTGAAAAGTCAAAAATAGTGAGATATCTTGCAGAGGGATGCAGCACTCTTAAAATTGCCAAGCTTCTGAAGCGTGATCATCGAACAATCAAGCGTTACATTCAAAATAGTCAACAGGGTCGCAAGAAGCGTGTAGAAAAACCAAGGCGCAAAATAACTGCCCGTGAACTGAGAAAAGTCAAGCGTACAGCTGCCAAGATGCCACTTGCCACCAGTTTTGCCATATTTCAGAGCTGCAACATCACTGGAGTGCCCAAAAGCACAAGGTGTGCAATACTCAGAGACATGGCCAAGGTAAGAAAGGCTGAAAAACGACCACCACTGAACAAGACACACAAGCTGAAACGTCAAGACTGGGCCAAGAAAAAGCTCAAGACGGATTTTTCTAAGGTTTTATGGACTGATGAAATGAGAGTGAGTCTTGATGGGCCAGATGGATGGGTAAAGGGCAGAGAGCTCCAGTCCGCCTCAGACGCCAGCAAGGTGGAGGTGGGGTACTGTTATGGGCTGGTATCATCAAAGATGAGCTTGTGGGGCCTTTTCGGGTTGAGGATGGACTCAAGCTCAACTCCCAGTCCTACTGCCAGTTTCTGGAAGACACCTTCTTCAAGCAGTGGTACAGGAAGAAGTCCGCATCCTTCAAGAAAAACAGGATTTTCATGCAGGACAACGCTCCATCACACGCATCCAAGTACTCCACAGCGTGGCTGGCAAGAAAGGGTCTAAAAGAAGAAAAACTAATGACATGGCCTCCTTGTTCACCTGATCTGAACCCCATAGAGAACCTGTGGTCCCTCATCAAATGTGAGATTTACAAGGAGGGAAAACAGTACACCTCTCTGAACAGTGTCTGGGAGGCTGTGGTTGCTGCTGCACGCAATGTTGATCGTGAACAGATCAAAGCACTGACAGAATCCATGGATGGCAGGCTTTTGAGTGTCCTTGCAAAGAAAGGTGGCTATATTGGTCACTGATTTGTTTTTGTTTTGTTTTTGAATGTCAGAAATGTATATTTGTAAATGTTGAGCTGTTATATTGGTTTCTCTGATGAAAATAAATAATTGAAATGGGTATACATTTGTTTTTTGTTAAGTTGCCTAATAATTATGCACAGTAATAGTCACCTGCACACACAGATATCCCCCTAAAATAGCTAAAACTAAAAAAGCCCCACTCCAACTTCCAAAATATTCAGCTTTGATATTAATGAGACTTTTGGGTTCATTAAGAACATGGTTGTTGTTCAATAATAAAATTAATTCTCAAAAATACAACTTGCCTAATAATTCTGCACTCCCTGTATCTATCTCTCCATCTATCTATGTGTCTGTCTGTCTGTCTGTCTGTCTATCACTCCCTCTCTTTATCTATCTATCTAGACATCTATCTATCTATCTATCTATCTATCTATCTAGACATCTATCTATCTATCTATCTAGACATCTTTCTCTCTCTCTCTCTCTCTCTCTCTCTCTCTCTCTCTCTCTCTCTCTCTCTCTCTCTCTCTCTCTCTCTATCACTCTCTCTCAATCTATCACTCTATCTATCTATTTATCTATCTATCTATCTATATATCTAGACATCTATCTAGACATCTATCTATCTATCTAGACATCTATCTATCTATCTATCTATCTATCTATCTATCTATCTATCACTCTATCTATCACTCTCTCTATCACTCTATCACTCTCTCTATCTAACTATCTATCTACCCATTTGTAGTAAAGCACATATGATATTGAAGTCCAGAAAAAGGATTTTGTCAGACAAAAACTATTGACCCATGCTAATAACTTTCTCCACAATGATGTTAATATCTTCTCCAGAATATTGAAAAGGAATTCCTATTTCTGAATACCACAAAAGAAGCCAATGGTGTCTCCAAGAATATTTGATACAAATTTCAAGTTTCCTGGATGGTTCAAAGCTTTTACTGGGAAGCTGTTGTGCTGACAGATGAAACCAAAGGAGTTGTTTGGCGGGGATACACAACAATATGCGTGGAGAAAATAAGGCACGCCATACCGCAAGGGTGTCCAAACAATTTTAGAAAGCGGGCCAGATTTGGTAAAGTGAAAATATATGAGGGCCGACTATTCAGCCTTGCATTCTTTGAACCGTTTTGAATAAATTCATCCTCAGTGAGTAGTTATCAGTGCTTGGCGTTCTGCAGGATCCCATAAAAAAGCACAGCAGTGCCGTTAAAACAGCTTCCATTTGCTTCCCCTTTTCACAGTGTCCGTTTACAATTATGTTTTTCTAGTTTGGGCTGGCAGTGCCTCTCGAAATGACATTTTTTTAAAACAGTCACAGTCTCTTGGCAAATTAGGATTCGTTTTGGATTTGGGTGAAAAAAAATCCTCGAATTTTCTCTCAGTCAGTTTTCTTTTTTATTTCCACATGTTGTAAATGGGGTGGGCTTAAATTCTCACAGAAAGCCAAAGGCAAGGTGGCCAAATGATTTTATAGTGCTTTCAATATTACTTAGTATTCTTAATTTTATGAAAGAGGTCGAGGGCCCATAAAAATTTGACCACGGGCCGTAAATGGCCCCCGGGCCGGACTTTGGACATGCCTGCCATACCGCTACCATAACCACATCCCACGTGTCAAGTATTTTGAAAGAGACTGGGAACACACTCATACTTCCAGACCTGCTATTATTGAATAAAACCGGAATTACAGAGTTTATCGGGACATTTTGCAGGGAGGCTCGATTGCTTCTGTCTGCCAATTGGAGCGTACTAGACAACAACAAACCAAAACCAGAATCGAACACACGACTGAACAACAATACCGGGAAAATACTGCGCCCTAGGTCTGGGGTGTCAAACTCATTTTAACTCAGGGGACACACGAAAGAACATTCTGTCAGGGGCCGGACTAGTAGATTAAAGAGAAAGAAAAAGAGAGACAAAGAAATAAGAGAAAGAAGGAGGGAAAAGGAGAGAGGGCAGGACAAAGAAAGAAAAAGAGAGAGAGGGAGAGAGCGTGAGAAACAAAAGAGATAAAAAGTCACGAGAGAGGGGAAAAGAAAGGGAGAGGAAGAAAGAAATCCCAAGAGAAATAGAAAGACAGAAGGAGAGAAAAGAGAAAAGAAAGCACGAAGGTTATGAAGAGAGAAAGAGAAAAGAGGGAAAAGGAAAAAAGGAAGTTAGAGCAAAATAAGTTAAAAAGACACAGAGAGAGAAAGGGACAAAGAGCAACAAAGGAAGAGAAAAAGAGAGACACAGAGAGTGGGAGAAAAGGGGTGGAAAAGAGAGAGAGAGAGAGAGGGAGAGAGACAGAGCGAGAGAGAAAGTAATACAAGTACAGTGTCTTTGTTCGAGGCACATGGCTTTGGCAACATCAAAATGACACATTTCAACCTGCAGCTCGTTTTTCTCTTGCGCTTCTCTGAGTGTTGTCTCGCGGGCCTGATCTTGCCCGCGGGCCGCCTGTTTGACACCCGTGCCCTAGGTGGTCCAGTCCTTGTTGAGTCACACTTTTTGTCTGTTTACTGTGGTGAAGCCAGAATGCATTTTTGGCTTTTTGAAATAGTACTGGCAGGCGCAATATGGCACTATAGCCTTACACATGGTAATAGGCTTACTGAGACACCACAGCTGGCGTTTGCTTACTGTTCTGTGGCCAATCTGCAAATCGTTTTTGGGGGAGATTCAGAAAGGAAGAACAAAGCGAAAGATTTTGACTTTAAACTCTTTGTGTTGTTATTACTTAACCTGTCGCGCTCCAGGGCTCCATGCCCTTACAAAATACAAAATCTTACACCATATTTTTTTTTCAAACGTGTTTATTAATGTAGTTTAACATGTTATGGTGTACATGTGTTTTTTATAGCATATATATTGTTAATTAACATTTTGTTGTGAGATATTGAGTTGCTCGACATGAATGAGGTTTATTATAAAATAAGTTCAAAAATGAAGTCGCTTTGAATTTCACTGTAGAAGGAAAAAAAATACATGCAAATATGATTAAGTAGAATTTTCTTATTCAAATTATGAATTCATTTTCTGCATTAAATTATTGTTGGTAATATACTGATTAAAGGGATGTTAAAGTTAAAACTTATATAAACTCTATGTTGGCAAAATTACTCAAATAAAAACAAGCATTAAGGTAAATAAAATTCCCAAGCGGGAGAGCACTGTCGGGTGGCCATTCTAGGCAAATGGCAGAACTGACTCCTCCCGTGTGTGAAGTTATTTTATTCACACAGGAAACAGAAAAATACACCGGAAATGCCACTTCAAAATACAAGACTGATAAACGTACAAGAGATGCAATTAGACTGATTATTGAAGTGTTACTTCATGTGTGTGTGTGTGTGTGAAAGAATGTTTTTATATTTAGGAATATAAAAACAAGTTATATTCACACAGTGAATTCTGAGAAATATTAAAACCAAACGACCAACCTATCAAGGGATAACCACCAACCTGTCTTTTTTCATTTTCTCCTTTTATACTTCCTTTTTTTCTTAACTTCTTTATACAACATCAGAATTCGTTATATAATAAGCAAGAGAGCCGTTTGAGAGCCGGCTCTCTTGAACGAGTTGAGCCAGAAAAGCCGCTTCTCTAAAAAGAGACGGACATCCTTTCACGACACAACTACCACGGAATGATGCATGATGGGAAATCCCCAGGCGGCAGACGCATGCGCACAGTAGCATCAAACCGCTCGCTTCGTTTGCAACGGAAAAAAACGATACCGAGATAGAGGCTACCGCGGCGAACTGGTTTGACTTGATTGATTTGCCGTTTCGTAATAGTCGGTGTATTCCGGATGGAACCCATAATTGACAATTTTTTCCGTACAGATTTCCTTGTACGTGGTACTCGTCTTAAAATGCATAAAAAACGTAGTTTGTACAGCAAAAACGTACAGGTTGACAGGTATGCTTAACATAAATCGTTAGATTGTGGAACTAATAGAGAATTGTTAGGTTCTGTGTTGGTTTCTGTAGAATGGTAAGGCCACAATGCGGTTCAAGTGGGGTTAAGGAAGGCGGTAAAGGAGACCTAATAAGACTTATAATGTAGGCCAATACGTCACTGAGGTCTACAGCCAATTAGCATTACAGCCATCTACTGGACTGGGGTGGAACCTTGCAAGTGCCGTCCAGTTTCTTAGGGGACAATCTTCACTTTGCACTCCACTCACTGAGGCGACTTCCCTATGGAGGAATGGGATTGGGACTTATACTCTAGGTCTCAGGTGTCAAACAGGCGGCCCGCGGGCCAGATCAGGCCCGCTAAGGGATTTGAATCCGGCCCGCGAGACAAGACTCAGAGAAGCGCAAGAGAAAAATGAGCTGCAGGTTGAAATATGTCAATTTGATGTTGCCAAAGCCCGGTGCCTCTCACGAAGACACTGTACTTGTATTTATTTCTCTCTCTCTCTCTCTCTCTCTCTCTCTCTCTCTCTCTCTCTCTCTCTCTCTCTCTCTCTCTCTCTCTCTTTCTCTTCCACCCCTTTTCTCCCACTCTGTCTCTGTCTCTCTCACTCTCTGCGTCTCTCTTTTTCTCTTCCTTTGTTGCTCTTTGTCTCTTTCTCTCTCTGTGTCTTTTAACCTCTTTTGCTCTAACTTCCTTTTTTTCCTTTTCTCTCTTTTCACTTTCTCTCTTCATACCCTTCGTGCTTTATTTTCTCGTTTCTCTCTTTCTGTCTTTCTATTTCTCTTTGGATTTCTTTCTTCCTCTCCCTTTCTTTTCCCCCTCTCTCATGACCTTTAGTCTTTTTTTTTATCACGCTCTCTCCCTCTCTCTCTTTTTCTTTCTTTGTCCCGCCCTCTCTCCTTTTCCCTCCCTCTTTCTCTTATTTCTTTATCTCTTTTTCTTTCTCTTTATTCTACTCGTCCGGCCCCCGACCGAATGTTTTTTGTATCGTGTGGCCCCCGAGTTAAAATGAGTTTGACACCCCTGCTCTAAGTCAAATTTTAGTTTGGTAGGATTAATAACAGAGTCTGTTTCAGGAAATGACAGCAGTCTCGCTTGTTTTTTGTCCGCCTGACCGGTCTGATCTACAACTCCATGGAATGTACAAATGTCACGCGACCGGACCAGATCGGAGGCAGGAAGGGGGAACTCAATCGCGTTAACGATCAGTTACTTTTATTAAGGAAATAAAAGTCGTCCAACACTCAGGGACAAAAACAAAAACAGGCTTACAGGCAAACAGGAACTCAGACTAGGAATACTCACAAAACAGGCTTTTACTCAGAACGGGCAAGTACAGGTTTCCTCAAGTCAAACAGAACAGAATAATGCAAAGTAATGCAATGAACCCGCTACCGGCAATCCCCAAAACCCGCCTTTAAGAAGCACACACGCAAATTAGAAAATCTGCTACAGCCGGTGCCAAGGGGGCGGTTCCAGCCGGTCGCCACGGCGACTATGCTGGACATGACAACAAAATACAAACGAAAGTATCTAAAAGCTTTTCAATAATTAATAAAGCCAAATTCATTTTAAACTATAATGCATTGTATTTATTATATTGTTCTCTAGTTCTGCTATACTTAAGATATTGTGCAGAAGTCTGGGGCAATGATTACAAAAGTTCCTGACAGCCCCTTTTTATCCTCCAAAAACGTGATCTAAAACCATTATGAGGGCAAAGAAAATGTCAGAAACCAGAATGGAGACAGGACCCAGTAGCGTAACATTTCACAGAGTTTTATTAGGAAGAAGGGAAAGGAGGGTAAACACGTTCTGGAGCTCGGTGGTTGCGGGGAGCTGTTCATTCTGAGTGGGACTTCAGTGACGAGCGAGGGTGGTGTCAGGAACCGAAATACAAGTCAGTAGCCGGGGTAGGGGAGCAAAAGCGTGGTCGGGAGCCAGAAAGAAGTCGAAAAGCCAGGAGACGGGAGAAGACGGGGTCGTGGGCCAAAGCGAGTCAAAAACCGGGGAAAACGGAGTATACCAGGTCAGGAGCCAAAACGAGTCAAAAGACCAGGAAACAGGCGGGAGTCCAAGTAAAAAAAAGCTTGCCTTGTGTAACAGAGGTTCGCAGACGGTCTGACAACCGGTAGCAGAAAGCCGGGGGTTTAAAGGAGTTCAGCAGCCAATCAGTGTCCGAGGCTGCTACCGCCAACGGAGCAGACTCGGGTGTCCCACATCAGTAGAACCATACACAGGGTAGTATATCGGGATCATACTCATATTTTATTCCTGCAGTCCAAATTATTAAAATTAGATGATTTAGTAAATGTTTTCACTGCACAACTGCTATTTAAGGTCAACAAAAACATAGTGCCGGAAAACATAAATTATTCATTCGGAAAGAGGGAAATTGTCATTTAAGGGGCTGTAGTTAATTCATAATCCCAAAGGTGAGAACCACCAGGAAAAGTATGTGTGTCTCTGTGTGTGGAGTTAAACTTTGGAACAATTTACAAAACGAGATCAAACAATGTCCAACTATTCGCTTGTTCAAATTTAAACACAAAGGAACATTCCTGGCGGAATACAGAGATGAGGAGGGTGGGGTATGAGCAGTGTACCCTCTAAACTGACTAAACACTAAACACATTCTCAGCGCACAAGAAAATCTAGCCAGCGCACAAAAATGAGGGTTCAAAATTACTAATTAGGAAGCGACTCAAGTCAAAGTTACAGTGCATGAAGGTAAAAATACACGGGTTCCCCTGACATTGTGTTCTAAATGCAGTATCTTGAAGTCGAGTCGAAGGAGAATGAAGTTGAGTTAAGTTAGTAGAGTTTGTCGGGGAACCGGCTTCTTCGGCTCGGCTCACTAAAAGGAACCGGCTCTTTCGGGTCCTAAACGGCTCTTCGGGTTGTTTTTGCTTCTTAAATCCCAACATGACCAAATATTATGTAAAATGATGCACAAAATGACTTAAAGGAAGGGGGGGAATAGAACAAAAAAAGAAAAAAATACCAAAATGAAAAAGTAGTGAAAAGCTGAGAAAAAAAGAAACAAAAGGAAGAGAGAAAAAAAAGAATGAAAAATTTAGAAAAAAGCCAGAAAGAAAGAAAAGAAATAAATGTAGGAAAAAAGCAAATAGAGAACAAAAAGAAAAAAGTAACAGCTAGGAAAAAATAAACACAAGGAATAAAAAAAAAGTAGAAAAAAAACAGAAAAAAGAAGAAAAAGTTTGTGTTGCTTTCAAATAATTTCCAATGATATCAAGTGAATCTTGTTGCCAACATTGTACTTCCACTAAAAAATGTGACTAAGTACAGTTCTGTATCTTACAACCGACTCAATAAGCCCCCAAAAATGTTAATATTATGCGACAAAATATGTCAGGAAATAAAAAGAAATGGATATCTTGTGAAAGAACAAACGACGTTTGTAGGCCATACAACCTTTGCAATAGTACATGAGTCAATTCATTCAAAAGAGAAAAATCATTTTGCATTGCCGGAAACTCAGCAAAAATGTAACTTGATGTCAAATTTTGGACATGTTTGATAATGATTTAGTTGCCACTCTGTTATTATTAATATTATAACTATTGTTGTTATTATCATTGGTGTATTTAATAGGGAAGATGAAGGAGTAGGGAATATAAGCATTTGCTTCTGACTACCCGTTTTCCAACATATTATGTAACGTTATTTTGTTGTTGAGTTATTCTTTTTGTTCTGTTTTTATATTTTAATGTTCGAATAAAGTTTTCATTCATTCATTCATTCATGTGTGCCGGAATACTCATTCATGATACCTTCACCCAAGTCATTGAAGAGGGATCTGATTAATGAATTCATGTCTCTTCTCAATTTAATAGAGGTTGTGGAGCAGAGCTCACCACCCGTTCCAGTGGAGATTCTCCCTTCTAATGCAGGCCAAGATATTTCACCAACTCACTCTGCAGGTACGGTCTGTTTATTTTGGTTTTGTTCATCTTGGCTTTGTCTGAAACTCTTTTGCCCGTGGTAATTCTTTCAAAAGCACAAAGACTGTAAGAAAGATATGCTTGGTTGGGGAAAAAATATGATGTTAGACTGATTTCACTGACATGTAACTTATACAGTGATATTTTTGCCCATTCCTCCTTGCAAAAAAGCTCAAGCTTAGTGAGGTTGGATGGAAAGCGTTTGTGAACTGCAGTTTTCAGTTCTTTCCACGGATTCTCAATTAGATTGAGGTCTGGACTTAGACTTGGATATTCTAACACCTTGATATGTTTTTTGGTGAACCATTCCATTGTCGCTTTTGGTTTACGTTTTGGATCATTGTGCAAGTCTCCGTCCCAGTCTCAGGTCTTTGGCGGGCTCCATCTTCCAGAATGGTCCTGTGTTTGACTCCATCCATCCTCCCATTAATTTTAATCATCTTCCTTGTCCCTGCTGAGGAAAATCAGGCCCAAACCATGATGCTGCCACCACCATGTTTGACAGTTGGGATGGTGTGTGGAGGGTGATGAGCTGTGGGGCTTTTACACCAAACATAACGTATTGCATTGTTGCCAAAACATTCGATTTTGATCTCATCTGACCAGAGCACCTTCTTCCACATGTTTGGTGTGTCTCCCAGGTGGCTTGTGGCAAACTTTAAACAACACTTTTTATGGATATCTTTAAGAAATGGCTTCATTTTTTCCACTCTTCCACAAAGGCCAGATTTGTACAGTATACAGCTGATTGTTGTCTGATGGACAGATTCTCCCACCTCAGCTGTAGACCTCCGCAGTTCATCCAGAGTGATCACGGGCCTCTTGGCTGCATCTCTGATCAGTTTTCTCCTTGTATCAGCTGAAAGTTTGCTCTTGGTAGATTTGCAGTGGTCTGATACGCCTTCAATTTCAATATTATTGCTTGCACAGTGCTCCTTGGGATGTTTAAAGCTTGGGATATTTTTTTGTATCCAAATCCAGCTTGAAACTTCTCCACAACAGTATCTCGGACCTGCCTGGTGTGTTCCTCGTTTTTTGTGATGCTCTCTGCGCTTTAAACAGACTTCTGAGACTATCACAGTGTAGGAGCAGAGACTTGCGGACTAAGGAAATTAACTAAAGGCGATCTGCACATGGTAAGGGGTGTAAGACAGATGACAAAAACACACACTCAGGGCTGGCAAAGTTCAGGAAGTCCAGAATACATCAACTCAGGCAGGTGATCCGTAACATCAAGGCCAAACAAAGATCAGACAACTTTTGCTGAGACTTGATGACACACAGGTGGATTCCATTTATCATCGTTAGTCATTTAGATCAACATTGAATCATTCAGAGATCCTTACTGAACTTCTGGAGTTTGCTGCACTGAAAGTAAATCATTTTGCACACCCACTTTTTCGTTTTTTATTTGTTAAAAAAGTTTATAATATCCAATAAAGTGTGTTCCACTTCATGATTGTGTCCCACTTATTGTTGATGCTTCACAAGAAATTTCGCAAGCCACTGTAGATGCAATTACCGTAAATTCCGGACTATAGAGCGCACCTGATTATAAGCCGCACCCGCTAATTTTGAGGTGTTTTGCCACTTTTGTTCTTACACGATCTGCACCTATGTATAAGCCGCGTGTGCACGCATCAAAATACGCGACACAATCCCGGTTTAAGCCAGGCCATCCTGAAATTTACACAATTGTAACTTCATAGATAGTGCTCAAACCTACCTACGGTAATTAACAGGATCAGGGAGGGAGGGAGTAATCACTTTCCACGCCATAAAATCTAGAATGACAGTTGATAAGATAGTATATGATATATATCTGTAATAACTTTGCTTTTCCTGAAACAGAGGTGAACGAGTGTCACATCAACCCTTATATTTGTGGGCGAGGAGTTTGTGAAAACACAGCTGAAAGCTACATCTGCCATTGTGATGAGGGCTACCGCTTGAATGAGGAGCTGACATCTTGTGTAGGTGAGTGTAAAATGCTAGGTAAACAGGGTTGGGTAGGGTTACTTTAACTGGATTACTTTCAATGACTTTTGGATTACTCCAATACCAAATATGCTAATAAAAGACAAAAGAAACTAAATATGAATAAAATGAGGACTCACAACACGTGGTAAGCTTTCTCTCCTGGCTTTGATCTCTTTGATCTCCGGCAAAACTAACATAAAATGCAGGGCTGGGTAGGGTAACTTTAACTGGATTACTTTCAATTACTTTTGGATTACTCCAATACCAAATATGCTCATAAAAGACAAAAGAAAGTAAATATGAATAAAATGATGACTCACAACACGTGGTAAGCTTTCTCTCCTGGCTTTGATCTCTTTGATCTCCAGCAAAACTAACATACAATGCGACCAGGGTTGGGTAGGGTTACTTTAACTTGATTACTTTGAATTACTGTTGGATGACTCCAATACCAAATATGCTAATAAAAGACAAAATAAACTAAATATGAATAAAATGATGACTCACAACACGTGGTAAGCTTTCTCTCCTGGCTTTGATCTCTTTGATCTCCGGCAAAACGAACATAAAATGCAGGGTTGGGCAGGGTTACTTTAACTGGATTACCTTCAATTACTTTTAGATTACTCCAATACCAAATATGCTAATAAAAGACAAAAGAAACTAAAGATGAATCAAATGATGACTCACAACATGTGGTAAGCTTTTCTCCTGGCTTTGATCTCTTTGATCTCCGGCAAAACTAACATAAAATGCAGGGTTGGGTAGGGTTACTTTAACTGGATTACTTTCAATGACTTTTGGATTACTCCAATACCAAATATGCTCATAAAAGACAAAAGAAACTAAATATGAATCAAATGATGACTCACAACACGTGGTAAGCTTTCTCTCCTGGCTTTGATCTCTTTGATGTCCGGCAAAACTAACATAAAATGCAATGGAAACAAAATGAAAATAAATCCAAACATCATTTTTGCCGTTCCATGTGTTCTGTTACTCCCCAAGCCTGCACAAAATTGAGTCACTTTATTCATATTTATTTTCTTTTGTCTTTTATTAGCATATTTGGTATTGGAGTAATCCAAAAGTAATCGAAAGTAATCAAGTAACCCTACCCAACCCTGTAGGTAAATGATCTATTATTTAATTTATAACAAACTATGAGAACAGTATCAAGGAGACATTTGCATCCTTTAACCAAAGTTTGTCATGATTACTGATGTAACTCAGCTGTGTCCGCCAACTGCGGCGGGTTCTGATTGGCTCGCTGTCAGTATTTGAACCTAGTCCTGTCTGTCCCCTATCGTCAGTCCGTCTGCAAACCTCAGTGGACACTAGGCAAGCCTTTTTCGGCCCTGACTCCCACCTGTCCCGTTTTTGCTCCCGTCTGTCTCCGGCTACGACCTGTTTTGATCCTGACCTCGTCTGCTCTCCCGTACCGGCTTACGACCTCTGTTGTCCCCGACTACGTTCTGGCTTACAACCCGTTTCCGACCCCGACCAGGCCTTGCCCTCCCAGTCCCGGCTACCGACCTGTTTCTCCGTCCCTGACACCGCCATCGCTCACTAGAGAAGATCCACTTCCGTGTTCGGATCACAATCCGAGTGCGAGAGCGACTTGCTTCCCGCGCCCAGCGAACACTGGACCGTGGGCGCAGCACTTCCTCTTTCTTTCAATAAAATTTGCGAGAAACGTAACGCAATTGGCTCTTGTTTCCGTTCTGGTCCTTGCTGGGAATTAATATCAAAATGTAGCGTTTACCAAATTGTTCGACTTAGTTATCGGACTCCATTAACCAAACACAACCTACATTCAACCAACAATTTATGCACGCTTGTTTCTTGACGGAAAAGCTGAACAGGAAAGCCGACATTTCCACACGGGCCAGATTTAATTTCATTAACAATTTAACTAAGTGTACTCTATCGAAAACAGCCAAATTACTGTCGTCTCTGGGAAGCCCTCTTCTTAAGTCCTTTAGCTCTCTCCTATTCACCATCTTTTTCCGCATAATGGCGTGCCGACTCCTCCCATGGACTTGCCAAGGAAGGCCCCCCCCTGGGCGTCGCGATGTCTGGAATACTTTCTACGTCATCAGGGCCTTTCTGCTTCTGGATGTGCTGATTATCTTATAAGCCTTACGTCTCGTTCCCGCCGTTCCTGTAGAAAAAATTTTCCACCAGGGTGCCCTGACATTGAACTACAGCCCAGTCAGTGAATATCTTTTGCATTAAACGTAATTTGTAGTCAATCGTATAAAATCCTTTAAAGTCAAATGTATAAAATCCTTCATCCTGACAAAGTGAATTAGCGTATACATTTTCAAGAGAGAAAGCAACGTACAGTAAACCCCGGCATACGACAATCCGTCCTTATTATTATGATTATAAACTGATAGTAATATTTCTATTAGTTTCAGCTCTGGATTTTAGAGCTTTTTTCCCCTAAACTTTAAAAAAAAATCTGCGGTCTTTTGTTTGTCCAGATTCAGACGAATGTTTGGAAACCCCGTCGATGTGCTCTGGTGGTCTGTGCCAAAACACCGAGGGGAGTTTCCTGTGCGTGTGTCCACGAGGATTCCGTGCTGATGAGGATGGAACCACTTGTGTAGGTCAGTATGTGTCTTTTTTTGTTAACATTTCAGCAAAGTACTGCCAACATTTGCTGAAAATGTCAGGACCAGAACGGGGACAGGACCCACTTGCGTTGCGTTTCTATTGAAAGAAGGAGGAAGGGCTGCGCCCACGATCCGGTGTTCGCTGGACGTAGGAGGCAAGTCGCTCTGGTACTCGGATTGTGCTCCGATCGCGGAAGTGGATCTTCCTTGGCGGGCGACGGCGGTGTCAGGGATGGAAAAAACGGGTCGGTAGCCGGGACAGGAGAGGAAAAACTGGGGTCGGAAGCGAGTCGTAAGCCAGAAAAGTAAAGAAGACGCAGTCGGGGACAAAAAGAGGTCGTAAGCCGGGACGGGAGAGCAGACGTGGTCAGGATCAAAAACAGGTCGAAGCCCGGGACAGACGGGAGCAAAAAAAACGCACGAGTGGGAGTCAGGGTCGAAAAAGGCTTGCCTAGTGTTCACTGAGGTTCGCAGACGGACTGACAAAAGGGGACAGATCGGGAGCCAATCAAAACCTGCAGCAGTTGCCGCCAAAAGAGCGGGCACAGCTGAGTCACATCAGGAATCATGACAGAAAATCATTTTCTGTATTTATCAATCTTAATTGAACTTATTCTTAAAACACATACAACCCAAAAAATAGAGAGTATGGTAAATGCCACAGATGTATCTATTCATATATAGCGGGGGTGTCAAACTCATTTTAACTCAGGGCCACACGATAGGCCAAACATTCTCTCGGGGGCCGGACTAGTAGATTAAGGAGAAAGAAAAAAGAGAGAAATAAATAAAGGAAAGAGAGGGAGAGAAAAAAAGTGTGGGACAAGGAAAGAGAGAAATGGAGAAAGATAGAGAAAAAAAAGAGAGAGAATGTAAGAGATAGTGAGAGAGGGGAAAAGACTATTATGACACCATCCCCTGATCTAAAACCTACATGAGGGCAAATAATACACAGATATTGTCAACATAAAATATAGGTTATTAATATGCTTCAGAAAAGAAGTGTGTTTTACGCTTCGATTTAAACATTTCCACTGAGGTTGCAGATCGAATCTCAGGGGGAAGAGCATTCCACAGCACCGGGGCCCGAATGGAGAACGCTCTGGAACCAGCTGATTTCTTCTTGGATCTTGGGATCATTAATAGACCAGCATTTTCAGAGCAAAGGCTCCGGATCGGAACATAGGGGGAAATTAAATCTGAAAGCTATGAGGGAGCAAGTCCATGCATGATTTTGTATAATACCAACAGAACCTTAAAATCACATCTTAAGTTAACAGGGAGCCAATGCAGTTTAGCTAAAACCGGACTATTGCCTGCATGTAGTCAGTTACGTGGTAGTAGTGGGATTCTTTTTCTGTTCAAATTTTGTGGTAAAAGGTGTGTTCCGTTCATGATGACAGCAAAATATTGTGGCCGAAGCTTGTTGCAGAACACTACCAATTGAACAAGGATTTAGAATCTATGAAAATTAATATTCCTGTACTTTATTCAGGATTTTTAAGGCTAAAAGCAGTGTCTGAAACTCATGACAAAAAGTTGCCTGCCCAGCCATAAAGTTGCCTGCCCCATATTTCCACTACTTGAAACACAAGAAGACGACTCATCGCAAAACAAAAAACATTGTTGCGAAATATTAAGGATTGATAATCAGAATATATAACAGAACAACACTTTAAAATTAAGTTTATTATAAATCGACTTCTAACATTCATTGCATGTATATGACATCGCTGTTTTCCATATGCCATCAATATGTACCTTCATTCATGTAATATTTGCGTTCGTCTGCTCCAAGCCACGTGAACTCCTCTTTCCACAATGCTTTTAATGTACGTTTACGTTTTGTAGCGTCATAAATGTTGTTAGCTTCTTTTGAATCTTTCTTCTGGGGCTGAGGTTTTGGCTTGATTCCTAACCACTTATCCAGGCTCAGGAGGTAGAGCGCTCGTCTTGGGATCAAGAGATCGCAGTTCGAATCCCGGCTCCTCCGTGTTACATGTCGAAGTGTCCTTGGGTAAGACACTGAACCCCTAATACCCCCAATAAGCAGGTTAGCGCCTTACATGGCTGCACGGCCGCTATTGGGAAATGTGAAGCACACTGTAAAGCGCTTTGGGAAGTCTTGACTTGAAAAGTGCTATATAAATGCAGATCATTTCATTTCATTTCATTGTGTTTTCTGTGCGTCTACTTTGGAAAATGATATGCAAATGCACGACCTTATAAGGCTCGGGAAAGTCCGGAAGCACGAAGTTATTCGATGCAGGCTTCTGATTGGCTGCCGAGTAATTGCCAAACGAAAATCCGAAATCTCCAAACCGAACGAAGATTTCGAAATCGTAATAAAGCAAACGTTTGATTTGAAAAAAGAAAAAATAACAAAATATTATTTTTTATTTTTAGTTTTTTTCTCGAAAAAGTTGTCGGCCACCCGGGCGTCTGGGCAGACGTTATTTCAGACATTGCTAAAATACAAAAAAATAACCCAACAATTGTCATTTGAGTTACTTTGACGACTGACTTCAAGAATTTTACGTTTGATTCGTGGAAAAGAGTCTACAGTGGAACCTCGGTTCTCGACCATAATCCGTTCCATTTCTTTGTACGAAAACCGATTCGTACGATCGCCGAAGTCGTTTTTTCCCATTAAAAGTCATGTAAAATTGTTTTAATCCGTCAATGTTTACCACGAAAGTAAACATGAAGCTAACCCAGGCTAATCGTACGTTCGCGTTAGCGTCATCTTCCGTACGAAAGATGACGCTAACATGAACGAGTAAAAATAAAAAAATCAGGTCGTTTACACGTCATTTAGCCCCCGGGTCTCCACAACAAGTGGTGAGCGGTTAAAGGATAAAGAAAAGAATTATGAGTAGGATTTCTTACCTTGGCGGTTGTAGCCATGCTGTATTCCTGAAAAAAGGGAAACTCGCACACCTTCTTCATATTATGCTATTATTTCTTTCTTAAATGCAATAGTTGTACGCACTACTCCTCTTTTTTCACCTGTAGCAACTTTGCTGCTTGCACCGACCTTCTTCCGATGCATAATTAGGAGTTAAAACACTCCCTTCGCCGCTTCTGAAAAACGAAAGCAGAGAAAGAGTGCGCGTTGCCGTGACAACAGTTCAGATAGATAGATAGATAGATAGATAGATAGATAGATAGATAGATCTTTTTTTAAGCCCAGTCCTGTTGCTCTCCGGTTGTCAGTCCATCAGCAAACCTCTGTTGTTACAAGGCAAGTATTTTGACCCTGACTCCCGCCTGTCCCGTTTTTGCACCCTTCCGTTCCTGATCTCCCCGTTTGTCTCCGGCTCCGACCACGTCTGCTCTCCGGTCCCGGCTTACGACCCTTTTTTGATCCCGACCACGTTTTTGCTCTCCTATCCCGGCTATCGACCTGTTTTTTCCCGTCCTTGACACCGCCATCTCCCGCTTCCACTTCCGTGGGGGCAATCTACACTCGTACGCCGCTCAGCATCACACCCTAGCGTACCGGCGTTCGAACTCCGATTTTTTTGAACCAAAAGCGAAGCAAGAATTTCTCAAAATTTTTGGTCGAGAACCGATTTGTTCGAACTGAGAGGCGTTCGAAAACCGAGGTTCCACTGTATAATGGTTTTGTGTACCATTGAACGGGATCAATTCCAGAAAAAGTCAGTTTTGCGTTACCCAGCAAAGACTATCAAAGACTTATCGAGGGGAATTAAAAATCAGTGGAAATGTGGAGGAAACTCGGCCGACCGCGCTGTTGCTAAACTCTGCACCTCCCTGTTGACTGCTTCCTCACGCTTCGTCTGATATAAATACGAGGTCGTCGGTTATTATGTGGTTCCTTACCGATTCCGCACAGAAATTTCCCAACCGCAAAGAGGAAACTCAATTGGATCTCTGAGAACAAACTAGCTGATGGTTATCACCCGTAACACTCAAGGAGGCCTCCCCTCTTCCGTAGTGGTGAGGAGAAAGGGTATGTTTTGGTTTATACGTTTATGTTCCAAACGGATGCAATTTATCCGATGATTTATTGGACTCCATACTGTCATGAACCAGAACAGGATCAGGACCCAAACGCGTGACGTTCCTCACGCAAGCCTTTTATTTTACAAGAAATGGGGAGTCATGCACGTTAGGCAGAAGTCTGGCGTGGAATGATAGGAAGCCAGAGGCTGACGAGATCGATACCAATTGCTGGAGTAGATATCGGACGGATGGGGTCGATACCGGACAGGATGGTACAGACAGGATTGATAATGAAACAGGATATCGAAATTAAAACAGGACAAACTAGACGGGAATGAAAACTGGAGAGAATAATAAACAGGACAAGAATAGACAGGAACAAAACTGGAAACCGATATTAAACAGGACATAAACAAAAGCGAACAATACAGGACAGGAAATACAAACAGGAAACAGGACCGAATGAAAACCCATGGCTGAGGTTGGTTGACCGACTGACAAAGGAAGAGTGAGAGCACTGAGCTTAAATAGAAAGCCAATCTGTCAACGAGTCGCCTCTAGTGCCAAATGGGCGGGGCCGATTGGGCGCCATGGCAACCGTGACACATACCTACCTACCTACCTACCTACCTACCTTTAGCGAGTAACCCAGATTTTGTGGGTGTTATATGCATCTGCAAGTCCAGAGTGATTTTCGGCATGAGGGAAACTGCAGGTGCGCACTGCACGGAATGCGATAATGTATACTGTATATGAAATGCATGTGAAATACTGTACTTACACGCTCTCCTACTGTCCTGATTTATATTTATTATTATTGTACGCCGTGTAGTGTGAAACTCTCCACGTGGGGATACTGTTCGTTAAATATCGCATCGCCTTTTTTTCAGATATCAACGAATGTGAAAACAGGACGATGTGTCCATCTGGCATTTGCACCAACATCCCCGGTGGTTACAACTGCGGCACGTGTTCCTCCGGGTTCTCGGCACGGGGAGGCCAGTGTGTCGGTAGGTCCAACGGCGCCACCTTGTGATTTTCAAGACAAGCTTTTCCATCAAGAACTCCTCTTTCCACGATGCTTTTAATGCGTGTTTATGTTTTGTAGCGTCATCAATTTTGTTAGCTTCTTTTGAATCTGGGGCTGAGGTTTTGCCTTGATTCCTCAACACGTATTCATTTTTCTTGTGTTCTCTGTCTTCTTTGGAAAATGATATGCAAATGGTCGACATTATAAGGTTCGGGAAAGTTATTCGATGCAGGCTTCTGATTGGCTGGCGAGTATGCAAATTGCCAAACGAACGAACGTTTTATTTGAAAAACAAAAAAAACCACGAAAGATTTTTCTTTCCACTAAAAAGTTGTCGGCCACCCGGGCGGAGACGTTTTGAAAGTTGTACGCCCGTAAAAGACGTGATTTCAGGCTCCCTGTCCCTATTTAAATCCAGTCCTGTTACTACCCTGTTGACATGTCCGTCTGCGAACCTCTGTGTAAACTAGGCAAGCCTTTTTCGACTTTGACTCCTACCTGTCCTGTTTTTGCTCCCGTCTGTCTCCGGCTACGACCCGTTTTGACTTGGAGCGGCATTAGCTCAGGAGGTAGAGCGCTCGTCTTGGGATCAAGAGACCGTAGGTTCGATTCCCGGCTCCTCCGTGTTATAGGTTGAAGTGTCCTTGGGCAAGGCAAGGTCGGCGCCTTGCATGGCTGCATGGCCGCTATTGGTGTGTGTGTGAATGGGTATAAGCAGGGACATGGTAACAATTTCAAGCAATTACAAGCACTTCGCCTCAATCCTTGAAAACACTTTAAAATTCTAGCATTTTCAAGGATTTCACCCGTGCGAACATTGTTCCATGTGTCATAAAAATATAAGTTTTCAGATAATTGTTTTTATACCCTTTTAACATAAGTGTCAAGTTTCAAAATAACTCATTTTAGGTAATATATATTACATTTAAAAATTGAGCTTATATAAAAGTTGTGACACAAATTTTTCATGAAAAAAGTGGAATTAATCGTTTTTCTATTTCTCTTTGGATTTTTTTCTTCCTCTGTCTCTCTCTCTCTCTCTCTCTCTCTCTTTGTGTCTCTCTCTCTCTCTATGTCTCTCTCTCTCTCTCTCTGTCTCTCTCTGTCTCTCTCTCTCTCTCTCTCTTTCTTTTCCACCCCTTTTTTCCCACTCTGTCTCTGTTTCTTTCACTCTCTGTCTCTCTCTTTTTCTCTTACTTTGTTGCTCTTTGTCTCTTTCTCTCTCTGTGTCTTTTAACCTCTTTTGCTCCAATTTCCTTTTTTCCTCTTCTCTCTTTTCTCTTTCTCTCTTCCTACCCTTCGCGCTTTATTTTCTCTTTTCTCTCCTCCTGTCTTTCTATTTCTCTTTGGATTTCTTTCTTCCTCTCTCTCCCTCTCTCTCTCTCTCTTTCTTTTCCACCCCTTTTCTCCCACTCTGTCTCTGTTTCTTCCACTCTCTGTCTCTCTCTTTTTCTCTGACTTTGTTGCTCTTTGTCTCTTTCCCTCTCTGTGTCTTTTAACCTCTTTTGCTCTAACTTCCTTATTTCCTTTTCTCTCTTTTCTCTTTCTCTCTTCCTACACTTCGCGCTTTCTTTTGTCTTTTCTCTCCTTCCGTCTTTCTATTTCTCTTTGGATTTCTTTCTTCCTCTCCCTTTCTTTTCCCCCTCTCTCATGACTTTTTATCTTTTGTTTCTCACGCTCTCTCCCTCTCTCTCTTTTTCTTTCTTTGTCCCGCCCCCTCTCCTTTTCCCTCCCTCTTTCTCTTATTTCTTTATCTCTTTTTCTTTCTCTTTAATCTACTAGTCCGGCCCCCTACAGAATGCTTGTTCTATCGTGTGGCCCCCGAGTTAAAATGAGTTTGATACCCCTGGTCTAGCCGATGTGACAAAGGGTGTGGTTACGGCTCCTCTATAGCGCACGGAATGCCAAGCCACTGAGAAGGCGGTGACAGGAAAGAAATATACCATGCTAAAATGTCGTTTATAGAATGGAACGATGCGACTCACAGATGTTTGCGTGTCACTGCCAAATGGACGTAATCGTGCGTGCAGGAATTGCGCTAAAAGTAACTGAGCGATGACAACATGTTTAATTAGTCGACTGCAGATCAGGGTTGGGTAGGGTTACTTTAACTGGATTACTTTCAATGACTTTTGGATGACTCCAATAGCAAATATGCTAATAAAAGACAAAAGAAACTAAATATGAATAAAATGATGACTCACAACACGTGGTAAGCTTTCTCTCCTGGCTTTGATCTCTTTGATCTCCAGCTAAACTAACATAAAATGCGACCAGGGTTGGGTAGGGTTACTTTAACTGGATTACTTTCAATTACTTTTGGAGTACTCCATTAGCAAATATGCTAATAAAAGACAAAAGAAACTAAATATGAATAAAATGATGACTCACAACACGTGGTAAGCTTTCTCTCCTGGCTTTGATCTCTTTGATCTCCGGCAAAACTAACATAAAATGCAGGGTCGGGTAGGGTTACTTTAACTGGATTACTTTCAATGAGTTTTGGATTACTCCAATACCAAATATGCTAATAAAAGACAAAATAGATTAAATATGAATAAAATGATGACTCACAACACGTGGTAAGCTTTCTCTCCTGGCTTTGATCTCTTTGATCTCCGGCAAAACTAACATCAAATGCAGGGTTGGGTAGGGTTACTTTAACTTGATTACTTTCAATTACTTTTGGATTACTCCAATACCAAATATGCTCATAAAAGACAAAAGAAAGTAAATATGAATAAAATGATGACTCACAACACGTGGTAAGCTTTCTCTCCTGGCTTTGATCTCTAAAATGCGACAGAAACAAAATGAAAATAAATCCAAACAGCTTGCCAACATCATTTTTGCTGTTCCATGTATTCCGTTACTCCCCAAGCCTGCACAAAATGTAGTCATTGTCTTTTATTAGCATGTTTGGTATTGAAGTAATCCAAAAGTCATTGAAAGTAATCCAGTTAAAGTAACCCTACCCAACCCTGGCCGTATGTATTTATCGGTGTGCTTTCATTTTTTTCAGATATCGACGAATGCCAGGATCAACGTGTCTGTACGAGAGGCCACTGCATGAACACTGACGGTTCTTTCGTTTGTCAGTGTGGTCCAGGTTTCAGAGTGTCTCAGTCTGGTGACCAATGTGATGGTACAGTATTGTTCGAAATAATAATCCTATAATCTAGATTGAATGAATGAATGAAAACTTTATTTTGAACATTAAAAAAACAAAAACAATAACTCAACAACAAAATAATGTTACATAATATGGTCGAAAGGGGTAGTAAGAAGCAGATGCTTATATTCCCTACCCCTTCATCTTCCCTATTAAATACACCAATGATAATAACAACAATAGTAATAATATTGATAATAACAGTTATGATATCAGAATAGCAACAATAACACAAAATTAACTAGACGCACTATTCCTAATCTCTCATATCACTCATACCCCATTTTCTTCATCTCTGTATCCCGCCAGTAATGTTTTTTTGTATTTAAATTTGAACAAGTGAATAGTTGGACATTCATTGATCTCGTCTTGAAAATTGTTCCAAAGTTTGACTCCACACACAGACACACACATACTTTTCCTGGTGGTTCTCACCTAGATTCTAGAGAGCATTGTTTCTCAAAAGTATAGTCACCGTGGTTGCGTTCCTCTCAAGTTTCATTCATTCAACAGTATTACTATTCATCCATCCATTATCTGCACTGTTTATACACAGTAGGGTTGCGGGAGTGCTGGAGCCCATCCCAGCCATCTTCGGGCAGTGGGTAGGGGACACCCTGAACTGGTTGCCAGCCAGTCGCAGGCCACACAGGGACAGACAACTCACTCGTTCATTCACACTTCGGGACAATTTGGACCGGCCAATTAACCTGATATTTTTTTGGAATGTGGGAGGGAACCGGAGTGCCCGGAGGAAACCCACGCAGGCACAGGGAGAACATGCAAACTCCACCCAGGAAGGTTCGATCTCATGACCGCACACCCGCTAACCAATTCATCACATCCACTACACAGCATCATCTCCAAACAGAAGAGCAGCTTCAGCGACAGACTGCTGTCACAGTTTTGTTCCACGGACAGACTGAGGAGATCATTTCTTCCTGATGCTATGAGGCTCTTTAACTCCACCCGGGGGAGTAAAAGCCCACATTAAACCCCACCCCCACATTTGCATATTACCCTATTTTTATTACAGTGTGTATTTTGCGTAGCACTATTTAAATATGCTATATCAACACGTTAGATTGGGTATTTTTGTATTCTATCTTTTATTTTATTATTTTATTTTTCAACACAAGAATACTGCTGGAAGTGTGAATTTCCCTACAGGAATGAATAAAGTATCTATCCATCCATTCATCTATCTATCTATCTAGACATCTAGACATCTATCTATCTAGACATCTATCTAGATATCTAGACATCTATCTAGACATCTACCTAGACATTTATCTATCTACACATTTATCTATCTATCTAGACATTTATCTATCTAGACATCTATCTATCTAGACATCTATCTATCTATCTAGACATCTAGACATCTATCTAGACATCAACTATCTATCTATCTAGACATCTACCTAAACATCTATCTAGACATCTATCTAGACATTTATCTATCTAGACATTTATCCATCTATCTAGACATCTATCTATCTATCTATCTATCTATCTATCTAGACATCTATCTATCTAGACATCTATCTATCTAGACATCTATCTATCTAGACAGCTATCTAGACATCTATCTATCTAGACATCTATCTAGACATCTATCTATCTAGACATCTATCTAGACATCTAGACATCTATCTAGACATCTATCTAGACATCTATCTATCCATCTATCTAGACATCTATCTCGATATCTATCTATCTATCTAGACATCTATCTAGACATTTATCTATCTAGACATTTATCTATCTATCTAGACATTTGTATATCTAGACATCTATCTATCTAGACATCTATCTATCTATCTAGACATCTAGACATCTATCTAGACATCAACTATCTATCTATCTAGACATCTACCTAAACATCTATCTAGACATCTATCTAGACATTTATCTATCTAGACATTTATCCATCTATCTAGACATCTATCTAGACATCTATCTATCTATCTATCTAGACATCTATCTATCTAGACATCTATCTATCTAGACATCTATCTATCTAGACAGCTATCTAGACATCTATCTATCTAGACATCTATCTAGACATCTATCTATCTAGACATCTATCTAGACATCTAGACATCTATCTAGACATCTATCTAGACATCTATCTATCCATCTATCTAGACATCTATCTCGATATCTATCTATCTATCTAGACATCTATCTAGACATTTATCTATCTAGACATTTATCTATCTATCTAGACATTTGTATATCTAGACATCTATCTATCTATCTATCTAGACATCTATCTATCTAGACATCTATCTATCTAGACATCTATCTATCTAGACATCTATCTATCTATCTAGACATCTAGACATCTATCTAGACATCTATCTAGACATCTATCTATCTATCTATCTATCTATCTATCTATCTAGACATCTATCTATCTAGACATCTACCTAGACATCTATCTAGACATCCATCTAGACATCTAGACATCTATCTAGACATCTATCTATCTAGACATCTAGACATCTATCTAGACATCTATCCATCTATCTATCTAGACATCTACCTA